>NW_027182650.1:0-310333 GCF_040807025.1 Struthio camelus
GTTCCAACAAATCCCCTCCCCGCCCTCCCCAAACACTTTTTTACACCCTTTCACCCCCTCGCGCGCCTTTTCCCGCCTCCCCCGCTCCTCTCCCCCTCACTTCCGGTTTCCGCCTCCCACTTCCGGGTTTCGGCCTCCCACTTCCGGGTTCCAACAAATCCCCTCCCCGCCCTCCCCAAACACTTTTTTACACCCTTTCACCCCCTCGGGCGCCTTTTCCCGCCTCCCCCGCTCCTCTCCCCCTCACTTCCGGTTTCCGCCTCCCACTTCCGGGTTTCCGACTCCCACTTCCGGGTTCCAACAAATCCCCTCCCCGCCCTCCCCAAACACTTTTTTACACCCTTTCACCCCCTCGCACGCCTTTTCCCGCCTCCCCCGCTCCTCTCCCCCTCACTTCCGGTTACCGCCTCCCACTTCCGGTTTTCCGACTCCCACTTCCGGGTTCCAACAAATCCCCTCCCCGCCCTCCCCAAACACTTTTTTACACCGTTTCACCCCCTCACACGCCTTTTCCCGCCTCCCCCGCTCCTCTCCCCCTCACTTCCGGTTTCCGCCTCCCACTTCCGGGTTTCCGACTCCCACTTCCGGGTTCCAACAAATCCCCTCCCCGCCCTCCCCAAACACTTTTTTACACCGTTTCTCCCCCTCGCGCGCCTTTTCCCGCCTCCCCCGCTCCTCTCCCCCTCACTTCCGGTTTCCGCCTCCCACTTCCGGGTTTCCGCCTCCCACTTCCGGGTTCCAACAAATCCCCTCCCCGCCCTCCCCAAACACTTTTTTACACCGTTTCTCCCCCTCGCGCGCCTTTTCCCGCCTCCCCCGCTCCTCTCCCCCTCACTTCCGGTTTCCGCCTCCCACTTCCGGGTTTCCGACTCCCACTTCCGGGTTCCAACAAATCCCCTCCCCGCCCTCCCCAAACACTTTTTTACACCCTTTCACCCCCCTCGGACGCCTTTTCCCGCCTCCCCCGCTCCTCTCCCCCTCACTTCCGGTTTCCGCCTCCCACTTCCGGGTTTCCGACTCCCACTTCCGGGTTCCAACAAATCCCCTCCCCGCCCTCCCCAAACACTTTTTTACACCCTTTCACCCCCTCGGGCGCCTTTTCCCGCCTCCCCCGCTCCTCTCCCCCTCACTTCCGGTTTCCGCCTCCCACTTCCGGGTTTCCGACTCCCACTTCCGGGTTCCAACAAATCCCCTCCCCGCCCTTCCCAAACACTTTTTTACACCCTTTCACCCCCTCGGGCGCCTTTTCCCGCCTCCCCCGCTCCTCTCCCCCTCACTTCCGGTTTCCGCCTCCCACTTCCGGGTTTCGGACTCCCACTTCCGGGTTCCAACAAATCCCCTCCCCCGCCCTCCCCAAACACTTTTTTACACCCTTTCACCCCCTCGGACGCCTTTTCCCGCCTCCCCCGCTCCTCTCCCCCTCACTTCCGGTTTCCGCCTCCCACTTCCGGGTTTCCGACTCCCACTTCCGGGTTCCAACAAATCCCCTCCCCGCCCTCCCCAAACACTTTTTTACACCGTTTCACCCCCTCGCACGCCTTTTCCCGCCTCCCCCGCTCCTCTCCCCCTCACTTCCGGTTTCCGCCTCCCACTTCCGGGTTTCCGACTCCCACTTCCGGGTTCCAACAAATCCCCTCCCCGCCCTCCCCAAACACTTTTTTACACCCTTTCACCCCCTCGGACGCCTTTTCCCGCCTCCCCCGCTCCTCTCCCCCTCACTTCCGGTTTCCGCCTCCCACTTCCGGGTTTCCGCCTCCCACTTCCGGGTTCCAACAAATCCCCTCCCCCGCCCTCCCCAAACACTTTTTTACACCGTTTCACCCCCTCGGGCGCCTTTTCCCGCCTCCCCCGCTCCTCTCCCCCTCACTTCCGGTTTCCGCCTCCCACTTCCGGGTTTCCGCCTCCCACTTCCGGGTTCCAACAAATCCCCTCCCCGCCCTCCCCAAACACTTTTTTACACCGTTTCACACCCTCGGACGCCTTTTCCCGCCTCCCCCGCTCCTCTCCCCCTCACTTCCGGTTTCCGCCTCCCACTTCCGGGTTTCCGCCTCCCACTTCCGGGTTCCAACAAATCCCCTCCCCGCCCTCCCCAAACACTTTTTTACACCGTTTCACCCCCTCGGGCGCCTTTTCCCGCCTCCCCCGCTCCTCTCCCCCTCACTTCCGGTTTCCGCCTCCCACTTCCGGGTTTCCGCCTCCCACTTCCGGGTTCCAACAAATCCCCTCCCCGCCCTCCCCAAACACTTTTTTACACCCTTTCACCCCCTCGCGCGCCTTTTCCCGCCTCCCCCGCTCCTCTCCCCCTCACTTCCGGTTTCCGCCTCCCACTTCCGGGTTTCCGCCTCCCACTTCCGGGTTCCAACAAATCCCCTCCCCGCCCTCCCCAAACACTTTTTTACACCCTTTCACCCCCTCGGGCGCCTTTTCCCGCCTCCCCCGCTCCTCTCCCCCTCACTTCCGGTTTCCGCCTCCCACTTCCGGGTTTCCGACTCCCACTTCCGGGTTCCAACAAATCCCCTCCCCGCCCTCCCCAAACACTTTTTTACACCCTTTCACCCCCTCGGGCGCCTTTTCCCGCCTCCCCCGCTCCTCTCCCCCTCACTTCCGGTTTCCGCCTCCCACTTCCGGGTTTCCGACTCCCACTTCCGGGTTCCAACAAATCCCCTCCCCGCCCTCCCCAAACACTTTTTTACACCCTTTCTCCCCCTCGCGCGCCTTTTCCCGCCTCCCCCGCTCCTCTCCCCCTCACTTCCGGTTTCCGCCTCCCACTTCCGGGTTTCCGACTCCCACTTCCGGGTTCCAACAAATCCCCTCCCCGCCCTCCCCAAACACTTTTTTACACCCTTTCACCCCCTCACACGCCTTTTCCCGCCTCCCCCGCTCCTCTCCCCCTCACTTCCGGTTTCCGCCTCCCACTTCCGGGTTTCCGCCTCCCACTTCCGGGTTCCAACAAATCCCCTCCCCGCCCTCCCCAAACACTTTTTGACACCCTTTCACCCCCTCGGGCGCCTTTTCCCGCCTCCCCCGCTCCTCTCCCCCTCACTTCCGGTTTCCGCCTCCCACTTCCGGGTTTCCGCCTCCCACTTCCGGGTTCCAACAAATCCCCTCCCCGCCCTCCCCAAACACTTTTTGACACCCTTTCACCCCCTCGGACGCCTTTTCCCGCCTCCCCCGCTCCTCTCCCCCTCACTTCCGGTTTCCGCCTCCCACTTCCGGGTTTCCGACTCCCACTTCCGGGTTCCAACAAATCCCCTCCCCGCCCTCCCCAAACACTTTTTTACACCGTTTCCCCACCTCGGACGCCTTTTCCCGCCTCCCCCGCTCCTCTCCCCCTCACTTCCGGTTTCCGCCTCCCACTTCCGGGTTTCCGCCTCCCACTTCCGGGTTCCAACAAATCCCCTACCCCGCCCTCCCCAAACACTTTTTTACACCCTTTCACCCCCTCGCACGCCTTTTCCCGCCTCCCCCGCTCCTCTCCCCCTCACTTCCGGTTTCCGCCTCCCACTTCCGGGTTTCCGACTCCCACTTCCGGGTTCCAACAAATCCCCTCCCCGCCCTCCCCAAACACTTTTTTACACCCTTTCACCCCCTCGGACGCCTTTTCCCGCCTCCCCCGCTCCTCTCCCCCTCACTTCCGGTTTCCGCCTCCCACTTCCGGGTTTCCGACTCCCACTTCCGGGTTCCAACAAATCCCCTCCCCGCCCTCCCCAAACACTTTTTTACACCCTTTCACCCCCTCACACGCCTTTTCCCGCCTCCCCCGCTCCTCTCCCCCTCACTTCCGGTTTCCGCCTCCCACTTCCGGGTTTCCGACTCCCACTTCCGGGTTCCAACAAATCCCCTCCCCGCCCTCCCCAAACACTTTTTTACACCGTTTCACCCCCTCGCACGCCTTTTCCCGCCTCCCCCGCTCCTCTCCCCCTCACTTCCGGTTTCCGCCTCCCACTTCCGGGTTTCCGCCTCCCACTTCCGGGTTCCAACAAATCCCCTCCCCGCCCTCCCCAAACACTTTTTTACACCGTTTCTCCCCCTCGCGCGCCTTTTCCCGCCTCCCCCGCTCCTCTCCCCCTCACTTCCGGTTTCCGCCTCCCACTTCCGGGTTTCCGACTCCCACTTCCGGGTTCCAACAAATCCCCTCCCCGCCCTCCCCAAACACTTTTTTACACCGTTTCCCCACCTCGGACGCCTTTTCCCGCCTCCCCCGCTCCTCTCCCCCTCACTTCCGGTTTCCGCCTCCCACTTCCGGGTTTCCGACTCCCACTTCCGGGTTCCAACAAATCCCCTACCCCGCCCTCCCCAAACACTTTTTTACACCCTTTCACCCCCTCGCACGCCTTTTCCCGCCTCCCCCGCTCCTCTCCCCCTCACTTCCGGTTTCCGCCTCCCACTTCCGGGTTTCCGACTCCCACTTCCGGGTTCCAACAAATCCCCTCCCCGCCCTCCCCAAACACTTTTTTACACCCTTTCACCCCCTCGGACGCCTTTTCCCGCCTCCCCCGCTCCTCTCCCCCTCACTTCCGGTTTCCGCCTCCCACTTCCGGGTTTCCGACTCCCACTTCCGGGTTCCAACAAATCCCCTCCCCGCCCTCCCCAAACACTTTTTTACACCCTTTCACCCCCTCGCACGCCTTTTCCCGCCTCCCCCGCTCCTCTCCCCCTCACTTCCGGTTTCCGCCTCCCACTTCCGGGTTTCCGACTCCCACTTCCGGGTTCCAACAAATCCCCTCCCCGCCCTCCCCAAACACTTTTTTACACCCTTTCACCCCCTCGCACGCCTTTTCCCGCCTCCCCCGCTCCTCTCCCCCTCACTTCCGGTTTCCGCCTCCCACTTCCGGGTTTCCGACTCCCACTTCCGGGTTCCAACAAATCCCCTCCCCGCCCTCCCCAAACACTTTTTTACACCCTTTCACCCCCTCGCACGCCTTTTCCCGCCTCCCCCGCTCCTCTCCCCCTCACTTCCGGTTTCCGCCTCCCACTTCCGGGTTTCCGCCTCCCACTTCCGGGTTCCAACAAATCCCCTCCCCGCCCTCCCCAAACACTTTTTTACACCGTTTCACCCCCTCGCACGCCTTTTCCCGCCTCCCCCGCTCCTCTCCCCCTCACTTCCGGTTTCCGCCTCCCACTTCCGGGTTTCCGACTCCCACTTCCGGGTTCCAACAAATCCCCTCCCCGCCCTCCCCAAACACTTTTTTACACCCTTTCACCCCCTCGCGCGCCTTTTCCCGCCTCCCCCGCTCCTCTCCCCCTCACTTCCGGTTTCCGCCTCCCACTTCCGGGTTTCCGACTCCCACTTCCGGGTTCCAACAAATCCCCTCCCCGCCCTCCCCAAACACTTTTTTACACCCTTTCACCCCCTCGGGCGCCTTTTCCCGCCTCCCCCGCTCCTCTCCCCCTCACTTCCGGTTTCCGCCTCCCACTTCCGGGTTTCCGACTCCCACTTCCGGGTTCCAACAAATCCCCTCCCCGCCCTCCCCAAACACTTTTTTACACACTTTCACCCCCTCGCACGCCTTTTCCCGCCTCCCCCGCTCCTCTCCCCCTCACTTCCGGTTTCCGCCTCCCACTTCCGGGTTTCCGCCTCCCACTTCCGGGTTCCAACAAATCCCCTCCCCGCCCTCCCCAAACACTTTTTTACACCGTTTCACCCCCTCGCACGCCTTTTCCCGCCTCCCCCGCTCCTCTCCCCCTCACTTCCGGTTTCCGCCTCCCACTTCCGGGTTTCCGCCTCCCACTTCCGGGTTCCAACAAATCCCCTCCCCGCCCTCCCCAAACACTTTTTTACACCGTTTCACCCCCTCGCGCGCCTTTTCCCGCCTCCCCCGCTCCTCTCCCCCTCACTTCCGGTTTCCGCCTCCCACTTCCGGTTTTCCGACTCCCACTTCCGGGTTCCAACAAATCCCCTCCCCGCCCTCCCCAAACACTTTTTTACACCGTTTCACCCCCTCACACGCCTTTTCCCGCCTCCCCCGCTCCTCTCCCCCTCACTTCCGGTTTCCGCCTCCCACTTCCGGGTTTCCGACTCCCACTTCCGGGTTCCAACAAATCCCCTCCCCGCCCTCCCCAAACACTTTTTTACACACTTTCACCCCCTCGCACGCCTTTTCCCGCCTCCCCCGCTCCTCTCCCCCTCACTTCCGGTTTCCGCCTCCCACTTCCGGGTTTCCGCCTCCCACTTCCGGGTTCCAACAAATCCCCTCCCCGCCCTCCCCAAGCACTTTTTTACACCCTTTCACCCCCTCGCACGCCTTTTCCCGCCTCCCCCGCTCCTCTCCCCCTCACTTCCGGTTTCCGCCTCCCACTTCCGGGTTTCCGCCTCCCACTTCCGGGTTCCAACAAATCCCCTCCCCGCCCTCCCCAAACACTTTTTTACACCCTTTCACCCCCTCGCACGCCTTTTCCCGCCTCCCCCGCTCCTCTCCCCCTCACTTCCGGTTTCCGCCTCCCACTTCCGGGTTTCCGCCTCCCACTTCCGGGTTCCAACAAATCCCCTCCCCGCCCTCCCCAAACACTTTTTTACACCGTTTCCCCACCTCGGATGCCTTTTCCCGCCTCCCCCGCTCCTCTCCCCCTCACTTCCGGTTTCCGCCTCCCACTTCCGGGTTTCCGACTCCCACTTCCGGGTTCCAACAAATCCCCTACCCCGCCCTCCCCAAACACTTTTTTACACCCTTTCACCCCCTCGCGCGCCTTTTCCCGCCTCCCCCGCTCCTCTCCCCCTCACTTCCGGTTTCCGCCTCCCACTTCCGGGTTTCCGACTCCCACTTCCGGGTTCCAACAAATCCCCTCCCCGCCCTCCCCAAACACTTTTTTACACCCTTTCACCCCCTCGGACGCCTTTTCCCGCCTCCCCCGCTCCTCTCCCCCTCACTTCCGGTTTCCGCCTCCCACTTCCGGGTTTCCGACTCCCACTTCCGGGTTCCAACAAATCCCCTCCCCGCCCTCCCCAAACACTTTTTTACACCGTTTCCCCACCTCGGACGCCTTTTCCCGCCTCCCCCGCTCCTCTCCCCCTCACTTCCGGTTTCCGCCTCCCACTTCCGGGTTTCCGCCTCCCACTTCCGGGTTCCAACAAATCCCCTCCCCCGCCCTCCCCAAACACTTTTTTACACCCTTTCACCCCCTCGGGCGCCTTTTCCCGCCTCCCCCGCTCCTCTCCCCCTCACTTCCGGTTTCCGCCTCCCACTTCCGGGTTTCCGACTCCCACTTCCGGGTTCCAACAAATCCCCTCCCCGCCCTCCCCAAACACTTTTTTACACCCTTTCACCCCCTCGGACGCCTTTTCCCGCCTCCCCCGCTCCTCTCCCCCTCACTTCCGGTTTCCGCCTCCCACTTCCGGGTTTCCGACTCCCACTTCCGGGTTCCAACAAATCCCCTCCCCGCCCTCCCCAAACACTTTTTTACACCCTTTCACCCCCTCGGGCGCCTTTTCCCGCCTCCCCCGCTCCTCTCCCCCTCACTTCCGGTTTCCCCCTCCCACTTCCGGGTTTCCGACTCCCACTTCCGGGTTCCAACAAATCCCCTCCCCGCCCTCCCCAAACACTTTTTGACACCGTTTCACCCCCTCGCGCGCCTTTTCCCGCCTCCCCCGCTCCTCTCCCCCTCACTTCCGGTTTCCGCCTCCCACTTCCGGGTTTCCGCCTCCCACTTCCGGGTTCCAACAAATCCCCTCCCCGCCCTCCCCAAACACTTTTTTACACCCTTTCACCCCCTCGGGCGCCTTTTCCCGCCTCCCCCGCTCCTCTCCCCCTCACTTCCGGTTTCCGCCTCCCACTTCCGGGTTTCCGCCTCCCACTTCCGGGTTCCAACAAATCCCCTCCCCGCCCTCCCCAAACACTTTTTTACACCGTTTCTCACCCTCGGGCGCCTTTTCCCGCCTCCCCCGCTCCTCTCCCCCTCACTTCCGGTTTCCGCCTCCCACTTCCGGGTTTCCGACTCCCACTTCCGGGTTCCAACAAATCCCCTCCCCGCCCTCCCCAAACACTTTTTTACACCCTTTCACCCCCTCGCACGCCTTTTCCCGCCTCCCCCGCTCCTCTCCCCCTCACTTCCGGTTTCCGCCTCCCACTTCCGGGTTTCCGACTCCCACTTCCGGGTTCCAACAAATCCCCTCCCCGCCCTCCCCAAACACTTTTTTACACCCTTTCACCCCCTCGCGCGCCTTTTCCCGCCTCCCCCGCTCCTCTCCCCCTCACTTCCGGTTTCCGCCTCCCACTTCCGGGTTTCCGCCTCCCACTTCCGGGTTCCAACAAATCCCTTCCCCGCCCTCCCCAAACACTTTTTTACACCCTTTCACCCCCTCGGACGCCTTTTCCCGCCTCCCCCGCTCCTCTCCCCCTCACTTCCGGTTTCCGCCTCCCACTTCCGGGTTTCCGACTCCCACTTCCGGGTTCCAACAAATCCCCTCCCCGCCCTCCCCAAACACTTTTTTACACCCTTTCACCCCCTCACACGCCTTTTCCCGCCTCCCCCGCTCCTCTCCCCCTCACTTCCGGTTTCCGCCTCCCACTTCCGGGTTTCCGACTCCCACTTCCGGGTTCCAACAAATCCCCTCCCCGCCCTCCCCAAACACTTTTTTACACCCTTTCACCCCCTCGCACGCCTTTTCCCGCCTCCCCCGCTCCTCTCCCCCTCACTTCCGGTTTCCGCCTCCCACTTCCGGGTTCCAACAAATCCCCTCCCCGCCCTCCCCAAACACTTTTTTACACCCTTTCACCCCCTCGGGCGCCTTTTCCCGCCTCCCCCGCTCCTCTCCCCCTCACTTCCGGTTTCCGCCTCCCACTTCCGGGTTTCCGCCTCCCACTTCCGGGTTCCAACAAATCCCCTCCCCGCCCTCCCCAAACACTTTTTTACACCGTTTCTCCCCCTCGCGCGCCTTTTCCCGCCTCCCCCGCTCCTCTCCCCCTCACTTCCGGTTTCCGCCTCCCACTTCCGGGTTTCCGACTCCCACTTCCGGGTTCCAACAAATCCCCTCCCCGCCCTCCCCAAACACTTTTTTACACCGTTTCACCCCCTCGGACGCCTTTTCCCGCCTCCCCCGCTCCTCTCCCCCTCACTTCCGGTTTCCGCCTCCCACTTCCGGGTTTCCGACTCCCACTTCCGGGTTCCAACAAATCCCCTCCCCGCCCTCCCCAAACACTTTTTTACACCCTTTCACCCCCTCGCGCGCCTTTTCCCGCCTCCCCCGCTCCTCTCCCCCTCACTTCCGGTTTCCGCCTCCCACTTCCGGGTTTCCGACTCCCACTTCCGGGTTCCAACAAATCCCCTACCCCGCCCTCCCCAAACACTTTTTTACACCCTTTCACCCCCTCGCGCGCCTTTTCCCGCCTCCCCCGCTCCTCTCCCCCTCACTTCCGGTTTCCGCCTCCCACTTCCGGGTTTCCGACTCCCACTTCCGGGTTCCAACAAATCCCCTCCCCCGCCCTCCCCAAACACTTTTTTACACCCTTTCACCCCCTCGGGCGCCTTTTCCCGCCTCCCCCGCTCCTCTCCCCCTCACTTCCGGTTTCCGCCTCCCACTTCCGGGTTTCCGACTCCCACTTCCGGGTTCCAACAAATCCCCTCCCCGCCCTCCCCAAACACTTTTTTACACCGTTTCACCCCCTCGGACGCCTTTTCCCGCCTCCCCCGCTCCTCTCCCCCTCACTTCCGGTTTCCGCCTCCCACTTCCGGGTTTCCGACTCCCACTTCCGGGTTCCAACAAATCCCCTCCCCGCCCTCCCCAAGCACTTTTTTACACCCTTTCACCCCCTCGGACGCCTTTTCCCGCCTCCCCCGCTCCTCTCCCCCTCACTTCCGGTTTCCGCCTCCCACTTCCGGGTTTCCGCCTCCCACTTCCGGGTTCCAACAAATCCCCTCCCCGCCCTCCCCAAACACTTTTTTACACCCTTTCACCCCCTCGGGCGCCTTTTCCCGCCTCCCCCGCTCCTCTCCCCCTCACTTCCGGTTTCCGCCTCCCACTTCCGGGTTTCCGACTCCCACTTCCGGGTTCCAACAAATCCCCTCCCCGCCCTCCCCAAACACTTTTTTACACCGTTTCACACCCTCGGACGCCTTTTCCCGCCTCCCCCGCTCCTCTCCCCCTCACTTCCGGTTTCCGCCTCCCACTTCCGGGTTTCCGACTCCCACTTCCGGGTTCCAACAAATCCCCTCCCCGCCCTCCCCAAGCACTTTTTTACACCCTTTCACCCCCTCGGACGCCTTTTCCCGCCTCCCCCGCTCCTCTCCCCCTCACTTCCGGTTTCCGCCTCCCACTTCCGGGTTTCCGACTCCCACTTCCGGGTTCCAACAAATCCCCTCCCCGCCCTCCCCAAACACTTTTTTACACCGTTTCACCCCCTCGGACGCCTTTTCCCGCCTCCCCCGCTCCTCTCCCCCTCACTTCCGGTTTCCGCCTCCCACTTCCGGGTTTCCGACTCCCACTTCCGGGTTCCAACAAATCCCCTCCCCGCCCTCCCCAAACACTTTTTTACACCCTTTCACCCCCTCGGGCGCCTTTTCCCGCCTCCCCCGCTCCTCTCCCCCTCACTTCCGGTTTCCGCCTCCCACTTCCGGGTTTCCGACTCCCACTTCCGGGTTCCAACAAATCCCCTCCCCCGCCCTCCCCAAACACTTTTTTACACCCTTTCACCCCCTCGCGCGCCTTTTCCCGCCTCCCCCGCTCCTCTCCCCCTCACTTCCGGTTTCCGCCTCCCACTTCCGGGTTTCCGCCTCCCACTTCCGGGTTCCAACAAATCCCCTCCCCGCCCTCCCCAAACACTTTTTTACACCCTTTCACCCCCTCGGGCGCCTTTTCCCGCCTCCCCCGCTCCTCTCCCCCTCACTTCCGGTTTCCGCCTCCCACTTCCGGGTTTCCGACTCCCACTTCCGGGTTCCAACAAATCCCCTCCCCGCCCTCCCCAAACACTTTTTTACACCCTTTCACCCCCTCGGGCGCCTTTTCCCGCCTCCCCCGCTCCTCTCCCCCTCACTTCCGGTTTCCGCCTCCCACTTCCGGGTTTCCGACTCCCACTTCCGGGTTCCAACAAATCCCCTCCCCGCCCTCCCCAAACACTTTTTTACACCGTTTCACCCCCTCGGACGCCTTTTCCCGCCTCCCCCGCTCCTCTCCTCCTCACTTCCGGTTTCCGCCTCCCACTTCCGGGTTTCCGACTCCCACTTCCGGGTTCCAACAAATCCCCTCCCCGCCCTCCCCAAACACTTTTTTACACCCTTTCACCCCCTCGGGCGCCTTTTCCCGCCTCCCCCGCTCCTCTCCCCCTCACTTCCGGTTTCCGCCTCCCACTTCCGGGTTTCCGACTCCCACTTCCGGGTTCCAACAAATCCCCTCCCCGCCCTTCCCAAACACTTTTTTACACCCTTTCACCCCCTCGGGCGCCTTTTCCCGCCTCCCCCGCTCCTCTCCCCCTCACTTCCGGTTTCCGCCTCCCACTTCCGGGTTTCCGACTCCCACTTCCGGGTTCCAACAAATCCCCTCCCCGCCCTTCCCAAACACTTTTTTACACCCTTTCACCCCCTCGGGCGCCTTTTCCCGCCTCCCCCGCTCCTCTCCCCCTCACTTCCGGTTTCCGCCTCCCACTTCCGGGTTTCCGCCTCCCACTTCCGGGTTCCAACAAATCCCCTCCCCCGCCCTCCCCAAACACTTTTTTACACCCTTTCACCCCCTCGGGCGCCTTTTCCCGCCTCCCCCGCTCCTCTCCCCCTCACTTCCGGTTTCCGCCTCCCACTTCCGGGTTTCCGACTCCCACTTCCGGGTTCCAACAAATCCCCTCCCCGCCCTTCCCAAACACTTTTTTACACCCTTTCACCCCCTCGGGCGCCTTTTCCCGCCTCCCCCGCTCCTCTCCCCCTCACTTCCGGTTTCCGCCTCCCACTTCCGGGTTTCCGACTCCCACTTCCGGGTTCCAACAAATCCCCTCCCCCGCCCTCCCCAAACACTTTTTTACACCCTTTCACCCCCTCGGGCGCCTTTTCCCGCCTCCCCCGCTCCTCTCCCCCTCACTTCCGGTTTCCGCCTCCCACTTCCGGGTTTCCGCCTCCCACTTCCGGGTTCCAACAAATCCCCTCCCCGCCCTCCCCAAACACTTTTTTACACCGTCTCACCCCCTCGCACGCCTTTTCCCGCCTCCCCCGCTCCTCTCCCCCTCACTTCCGGTTTCCGCCTCCCACTTCCGGGTTTCCGACTCCCACTTCCGGGTTCCAACAAATCCCCTCCCCGCCCTCCCCAAGCACTTTTTTACACCCTTTCACCCCCTCGGACGCCTTTTCCCGCCTCCCCCGCTCCTCTCCCCCTCACTTCCGGTTTCCGCCTCCCACTTCCGGGTTTCCGCCTCCCACTTCCGGGTTCCAACAAATCCCCTCCCCGCCCTCCCCAAACACTTTTTTACACCCTTTCACCCCCTCGCACGCCTTTTCCCGCCTCCCCCGCTCCTCTCCCCCTCACTTCCGGTTTCCGCCTCCCACTTCCGGGTTTCCGCCTCCCACTTCCGGGTTCCAACAAATCCCCTCCCCGCCCTCCCCAAACACTTTTTTACACCCTTTCACCCCCTCGGGCGCCTTTTCCCGCCTCCCCCGCTCCTCTCCCCCTCACTTCCGGTTTCCGCCTCCCACTTCCGGGTTTCCGACTCCCACTTCCGGGTTCCAACAAATCCCCTCCCCGCCCTCCCCAAACACTTTTTTACACCCTTTCACCCCCTCGGGCGCCTTTTCCCGCCTCCCCCGCTCCTCTCCCCCTCACTTCCGGTTTCCGCCTCCCACTTCCGGGTTTCCGACTCCCACTTCCGGGTTCCAACAAATCCCCTCCCCCGCCCTCCCCAAACACTTTTTTACACCCTTTCACCCCCTCGCGCGCCTTTTCCCGCCTCCCCCGCTCCTCTCCCCCTCACTTCCGGTTTCCGCCTCCCACTTCCGGGTTTCCGCCTCCCACTTCCGGGTTCCAACAAATCCCCTCCCCGCCCTCCCCAAACACTTTTTTACACCCTTTCACCCCCTCGGGCGCCTTTTCCCGCCTCCCCCGCTCCTCTCCCCCTCACTTCCGGTTTCCGCCTCCCACTTCCGGGTTTCCGACTCCCACTTCCGGGTTCCAACAAATCCCCTCCCCGCCCTCCCCAAACACTTTTTTACACCCTTTCACCCCCTCGCACGCCTTTTCCCGCCTCCCCCGCTCCTCTCCCCCTCACTTCCGGTTTCCGCCTCCCACTTCCGGGTTTCCGCCTCCCACTTCCGGGTTCCAACAAATCCCCTCCCCGCCCTCCCCAAACACTTTTTTACACCGTTTCACCCCCTCACACGCCTTTTCCCGCCTCCCCCGCTCCTCTCCCCCTCACTTCCGGTTTCCGCCTCCCACTTCCGGGTTTACGCCTCCCACTTCCGGGTTCCAACAAATCCCCTCCCCGCCCTCCCCAAACACTTTTTTACACCCTTTCACCCCCTCGGGCGCCTTTTCCCGCCTCCCCCGCTCCTCTCCCCCTCACTTCCGGTTTCCGCCTCCCACTTCCGGGTTTCCGACTCCCACTTCCGGGTTCCAACAAATCCCCTCCCCGCCCTTCCCAAACACTTTTTTACACCCTTTCACCCCCTCGGGCGCCTTTTCCCGCCTCCCCCGCTCCTCTCCCCCTCACTTCCGGTTTCCGCCTCCCACTTCCGGGTTTCCGACTCCCACTTCCGGGTTCCAACAAATCCCCTCCCCGCCCTTCCCAAACACTTTTTTACACCCTTTCACCCCCTCGGGCGCCTTTTCCCGCCTCCCCCGCTCCTCTCCCCCTCACTTCCGGTTTCCGCCTCCCACTTCCGGGTTTCCGACTCCCACTTCCGGGTTCCAACAAATCCCCTCCCCCGCCCTCCCCAAACACTTTTTTACACCCTTTCACCCCCTCGGGCGCCTTTTCCCGCCTCCCCCGCTCCTCTCCCCCTCACTTCCGGTTTCCGCCTCCCACTTCCGGGTTTCCGCCTCCCACTTCCGGGTTCCAACAAATCCCCTCCCCGCCCTCCCCAAACACTTTTTTACACCGTTTCACCCCCTCGCACGCCTTTTCCCGCCTCCCCCGCTCCTCTCCCCCTCACTTCCGGTTTCCGCCTCCCACTTCCGGGTTTCCGACTCCCACTTCCGGGTTCCAACAAATCCCCTCCCCGCCCTCCCCAAGCACTTTTTTACACCCTTTCACCCCCTCGGACGCCTTTTCCCGCCTCCCCCGCTCCTCTCCCCCTCACTTCCGGTTTCCGCCTCCCACTTCCGGGTTTCCGACTCCCACTTCCGGGTTCCAACAAATCCCCTCCCCGCCCTCCCCAAACACTTTTTTACACCCTTTCACCCCCTCGCACGCCTTTTCCCGCCTCCCCCGCTCCTCTCCCCCTCACTTCCGGTTTCCGCCTCCCACTTCCGGGTTTCCGCCTCCCACTTCCGGGTTCCAACAAATCCCCTCCCCGCCCTCCCCAAACACTTTTTTACACCCTTTCACCCCCTCGGGCGCCTTTTCCCGCCTCCCCCGCTCCTCTCCCCCTCACTTCCGGTTTCCGCCTCCCACTTCCGGGTTTCCGCCTCCCACTTCCGGGTTCCAACAAATCCCCTCCCCGCCCTCCCCAAACACTTTTTTACACCGTTTCTCACCCTCGGGCGCCTTTTCCCGCCTCCCCCGCTCCTCTCCCCCTCACTTCCGGTTTCCGCCTCCCACTTCCGGGTTTCCGACTCCCACTTCCGGGTTCCAACAAATCCCCTCCCCCGCCCTCCCCAAACACTTTTTTACACCCTTTCACCCCCTCGCGCGCCTTTTCCCGCCTCCCCCGCTCCTCTCCCCCTCACTTCCGGTTTCCCCCTCCCACTTCCGGGTTTCCGCCTCCCACTTCCGGGTTCCAACAAATCCCCTCCCCGCCCTCCCCAAACACTTTTTTACACCCTTTCACCCCCTCGCACGCCTTTTCCCGCCTCCCCCGCTCCTCTCCCCCTCACTTCCGGTTTCCGCCTCCCACTTCCGGGTTTCCGCCTCCCACTTCCGGGTTCCAACAAATCCCCTCCCCGCCCTCCCCAAAAACTTTTTTACACCCTTTCACCCCCTCGCACGCCTTTTCCCGCCTCCCCCGCTCCTCTCCCCCTCACTTCCGGTTTCCGCCTCCCACTTCCGGGTTCCAACAAATCCCCTCCCCGCCCTCCCCAAACACTTTTTTACACCCTTTCACCCCCTCGCACGCCTTTTCCCGCCTCCCCCGCTCCTCTCCCCCTCACTTCCGGTTTCCGCCTCCCACTTCCGGGTTTCCGACTCCCACTTCCGGGTTCCAACAAATCCCCTCCCCGCCCTCCCCAAACACTTTTTGACACCGTTTCACCCCCTCGCACGCCTTTTCCCGCCTCCCCCGCTCCTCTCCCCCTCACTTCCGGTTTCCGCCTCCCACTTCCGGGTTTCCGACTCCCACTTCCGGGTTCCAACAAATCCCCTCCCCGCCCTCCCCAAACACTTTTTTACACCGTTTCACCCCCTCACACGCCTTTTCCCGCCTCCCCCGCTCCTCTCCCCCTCACTTCCGGTTTCCGCCTCCCACTTCCGGGTTTCCGACTCCCACTTCCGGGTTCCAACAAATCCCCTCCCCGCCCTCCCCAAACACTTTTTTACACCGTTTCTCACCCTCGGACGCCTTTTCCCGCCTCCCCCGCTCCTCTCCCCCTCACTTCCGGTTTCCGCCTCCCACTTCCGGGTTTCCGACTCCCACTTCCGGGTTCCAACAAATCCCCTCCCCGCCCTCCCCAAACACTTTTTGACACCGTTTCACCCCCTCGCACGCCTTTTCCCGCCTCCCCCGCTCCTCTCCCCCTCACTTCCGGTTTCCGCCTCCCACTTCCGGGTTTCCGACTCCCACTTCCGGGTTCCAACAAATCCCCTCCCCGCCCTCCCCGAACACTTTTTTACACCCTTTCACCCCCTCGGGCGCCTTTTCCCGCCTCCCCCGCTCCTCTCCCCCTCACTTCCGGTTTCCGCCTCCCACTTCCGGGTTTCCGCCTCCCACTTCCGGGTTCCAACAAATCCCCTCCCCGCCCTCCCCAAACACTTTTTTACACCCTTTCACCCCCTCGGGCGCCTTTTCCCGCCTCCCCCGCTCCTCTCCCCCTCACTTCCGGTTTCCGCCTCCCACTTCCGGGTTTCCGCCTCCCACTTCCGGGTTCCAACAAATCCCCTCCCCGCCCTCCCCAAACACTTTTTTACACCGTTTCACCCCCTCGGGCGCCTTTTCCCGCCTCCCCCGCTCCTCTCCCCCTCACTTCCGGTTTCCGCCTCCCACTTCCGGGTTTCCGACTCCCACTTCCGGGTTCCAACAAATCCCCTCCCCGCCCTCCCCAAACACTTTTTTACACCCTTTCACCCCCTCGCACGCCTTTTCCCGCCTCCCCCGCTCCTCTCCCCCTCACTTCCGGTTTCCGCCTCCCACTTCCGGGTTTCCGCCTCCCACTTCCGGGTTCCAACAAATCCCCTCCCCGCCCTCCCCAAACACTTTTTTACACCGTTTCACCCCCTCGCGCGCCTTTTCCCGCCTCCCCCGCTCCTCTCCCCCTCACTTCCGGTTTCCGCCTCCCACTTCCGGGTTTCCGACTCCCACTTCCGGGTTCCAACAAATCCCCTCCCCGCCCTCCCCAAACACTTTTTTACACCGTTTCACCCCCTCGCGCGCCTTTTCCCGCCTCCCCCGCTCCTCTCCCCCTCACTTCCGGTTTCCGCCTCCCACTTCCGGGTTTCGGCCTCCCACTTCCGGGTTCCAACAAATCCCCTCCCCGCCCTCCCCAAACACTTTTTTACACCCTTTCACCCCCTCGCACGCCTTTTCCCGCCTCCCCCGCTCCTCTCCCCCTCACTTCCGGTTTCCGCCTCCCACTTCCGGGTTTCCGCCTCCCACTTCCGGGTTCCAACAAATCCCCTCCCCGCCCTCCCCAAACACTTTTTGACACCGTTTCACCCCCTCGCGCGCCTTTTCCCGCCTCCCCCGCTCCTCTCCCCCTCACTTCCGGTTTCCGCCTCCCACTTCCGGGTTTCCGACTCCCACTTCCGGGTTCCAACAAATCCCCTCCCCGCCCTCCCCAAACACTTTTTTACACCGTTTCACCCCCTCACACGCCTTTTCCCGCCTCCCCCGCTCCTCTCCCCCTCACTTCCGGTTTCCGCCTCCCACTTCCGGGTTTCCGACTCCCACTTCCGGGTTCCAACAAATCCCCTCCCCGCCCTCCCCAAACACTTTTTTACACCGTTTCTCACCCTCGGACGCCTTTTCCCGCCTCCCCCGCTCCTCTCCCCCTCACTTCCGGTTTCCGCCTCCCACTTCCGGGTTTCCGACTCCCACTTCCGGGTTCCAACAAATCCCCTCCCCGCCCTCCCCAAACACTTTTTTACACCCTTTCACCCCCTCGCACGCCTTTTCCCGCCTCCCCCGCTCCTCTCCCCCTCACTTCCGGTTTCCGCCTCCCACTTCCGGGTTTCCGACTCCCACTTCCGGGTTCCAACAAATCCCCTCCCCGCCCTCCCCAAACACTTTTTGACACCGTTTCACCCCCTCGGGCGCCTTTTCCCGCCTCCCCCGCTCCTCTCCCCCTCACTTCCGGTTTCCGCCTCCCACTTCCGGGTTTCCGCCTCCCACTTCCGGGTTCCAACAAATCCCCTCCCCGCCCTCCCCAAACACTTTTTTACACCGTTTCACACCCTCGGACGCCTTTTCCCGCCTCCCCCGCTCCTCTCCCCCTCACTTCCGGTTTCCGCCTCCCACTTCCGGGTTTCCGACTCCCACTTCCGGGTTCCAACAAATCCCCTCCCCGCCCTCCCCAAACACTTTTTTACACCGTTTCACCCCCTCGGGCGCCTTTTCCCGCCTCCCCCGCTCCTCTCCCCCTCACTTCCGGTTTCCGCCTCCCACTTCCGGGTTTCCGACTCCCACTTCCGGGTTCCAACAAATCCCCTCCCCGCCCTCCCCAAACACTTTTTTACACCCTTTCACCCCCTCGCACGCCTTTTCCCGCCTCCCCCGCTCCTCTCCCCCTCACTTCCGGTTTCCGCCTCCCACTTCCGGGTTTCCGCCTCCCACTTCCGGGTTCCAACAAATCCCCTCCCCGCCCTCCCCAAACACTTTTTTACACCGTTTCTCCCCCTCGCGCGCCTTTTCCCGCCTCCCCCGCTCCTCTCCCCCTCACTTCCGGTTTCCGCCTCCCACTTCCGGGTTTCCGCCTCCCACTTCCGGGTTCCAACAAATCCCCTCCCCGCCCTCCCCAAACACTTTTTTACACCGTTTCACCCCCTCGCGCGCCTTTTCCCGCCTCCCCCGCTCCTCTCCCCCTCACTTCCGGTTTCCGCCTCCCACTTCCGGGTTTCCGACTCCCACTTCCGGGTTCCAACAAATCCCCTCCCCGCCCTCCCCAAACACTTTTTTACACCGTTTCACCCCCTCGGGCGCCTTTTCCCGCCTCCCCCGCTCCTCTCCCCCTCACTTCCGGTTTCCGCCTCCCACTTCCGGGTTTCCGACTCCCACTTCCGGGTTCCAACAAATCCCCTCCCCGCCCTCCCCAAACACTTTTTTACACACTTTCACCCCCTCGCACGCCTTTTCCCGCCTCCCCCGCTCCTCTCCCCCTCACTTCCGGTTTCCGCCTCCCACTTCCGGGTTTCCGCCTCCCACTTCCGGGTTCCAACAAATCCCCTCCCCGCCCTCCCCAAACACTTTTTGACACCGTTTCACCCCCTCGCGCGCCTTTTCCCGCCTCCCCCGCTCCTCTCCCCCTCACTTCCGGTTTCCGCCTCCCACTTCCGGGTTTCCGACTCCCACTTCCGGGTTCCAACAAATCCCCTCCCCGCCCTCCCCAAACACTTTTTTACACCGTTTCACCCCCTCACACGCCTTTTCCCGCCTCCCCCGCTCCTCTCCCCCTCACTTCCGGTTTCCGCCTCCCACTTCCGGGTTTCCGACTCCCACTTCCGGGTTCCAACAAATCCCCTCCCCGCCCTCCCCAAACACTTTTTTACACCGTTTCTCACCCTCGGACGCCTTTTCCCGCCTCCCCCGCTCCTCTCCCCCTCACTTCCGGTTTCCGCCTCCCACTTCCGGGTTTCCGACTCCCACTTCCGGGTTCCAACAAATCCCCTCCCCGCCCTCCCCAAACACTTTTTGACACCGTTTCACCCCCTCGGGCGCCTTTTCCCGCCTCCCCCGCTCCTCTCCCCCTCACTTCCGGTTTCCGCCTCCCACTTCCGGGTTTCCGACTCCCACTTCCGGGTTCCAACAAATCCCCTCCCCGCCCTCCCCAAACACTTTTTGACACCGTTTCTCCCCCTCGGGCGCCTTTTCCCGCCTCCCCCGCTCCTCTCCCCCTCACTTCCGGTTTCCGCCTCCCACTTCCGGGTTTCCGCCTCCCACTTCCGGGTTCCAACAAATCCCCTCCCCGCCCTCCCCAAACACTTTTTTACACCGTTTCACCCCCTCGCACGCCTTTTCCCGCCTCCCCCGCTCCTCTCCCCCTCACTTCCGGTTTCCGCCTCCCACTTCCGGGTTTCCGACTCCCACTTCCGGGTTCCAACAAATCCCCTCCCCGCCCTCCCCAAACACTTTTTTACACCCTTTCACCCCCTCGGGCGCCTTTTCCCGCCTCCCCCGCTCCTCTCCCCCTCACTTCCGGTTTCCGCCTCCCACTTCCGGGTTTCCGACTCCCACTTCCGGGTTCCAACAAATCCCCTCCCCGCCCTCCCCAAACACTTTTTTACACCCTTTCACCCCCTCGCACGCCTTTTCCCGCCTCCCCCGCTCCTCTCCCCCTCACTTCCGGTTTCCGCCTCCCACTTCCGGGTTTCCGCCTCCCACTTCCGGGTTCCAACAAATCCCCTCCCCGCCCTCCCCAAACACTTTTTTACACCGTTTCTCCCCCTCGCGCGCCTTTTCCCGCCTCCCCCGCTCCTCTCCCCCTCACTTCCGGTTTCCGCCTCCCACTTCCGGGTTTCCGACTCCCACTTCCGGGTTCCAACAAATCCCCTCCCCGCCCTCCCCAAACACTTTTTTACACCGTTTCACCCCCTCGCGCGCCTTTTCCCGCCTCCCCCGCTCCTCTCCCCCTCACTTCCGGTTTCCGCCTCCCACTTCCGGGTTTCGGCCTCCCACTTCCGGGTTCCAACAAATCCCCTCCCCGCCCTCCCCAAACACTTTTTTACACCGTTTCACCCCCTCGGGCGCCTTTTCCCGCCTCCCCCGCTCCTCTCCCCCTCACTTCCGGTTTCCGCCTCCCACTTCCGGGTTTCCGCCTCCCACTTCCGGGTTCCAACAAATCCCCTCCCCGCCCTCCCCAAACACTTTTTACACACTTTCACCCCCTCGCACGCCTTTTCCCGCCTCCCCCGCTCCTCTCCCCCTCACTTCCGGTTTCCGCCTCCCACTTCCGGGTTTCCGCCTCCCACTTCCGGGTTCCAACAAATCCCCTCCCCCGCCCTCCCCAAGCACTTTTTTACACCCTTTCACCCCCTCGCACGCCTTTTCCCGCCTCCCCCGCTCCTCTCCCCCTCACTTCCGGTTTCCGCCTCCCACTTCCGGGTTTCCGCCTCCCACTTCCGGGTTCCAACAAATCCCCTCCCCGCCCTCCCCAAACACTTTTTTACACCCTTTCACCCCCTCGCACGCCTTTTCCCGCCTCCCCCGCTCCTCTCCCCCTCACTTCCGGTTTCCGCCTCCCACTTCCGGGTTTCCGCCTCCCACTTCCGGGTTCCAACAAATCCCCTCCCCGCCCTCCCCAAACACTTTTTTACACCCTTTCACCCCCTCACACGCCTTTTCCCGCCTCCCCCGCTCCTCTCCCCCTCACTTCCGGTTTCCGCCTCCCACTTCCGGGTTTCCGACTCCCACTTCCGGGTTCCAACAAATCCCCTCCCCGCCCTCCCCAAACACTTTTTTACACCCTTTCACCCCCTCGGGCGCCTTTTCCCGCCTCCCCCGCTCCTCTCCCCCTCACTTCCGGTTTCCGCCTCCCACTTCCGGGTTTCCGACTCCCACTTCCGGGTTCCAACAAATCCCCTCCCCCGCCCTCCCCAAACACTTTTTTACACCCTTTCACCCCCTCGCGCGCCTTTTCCCGCCTCCCCCGCTCCTCTCCCCCTCACTTCCGGTTTCCGCCTCCCACTTCCGGGTTTCCGCCTCCCACTTCCGGGTTCCAACAAATCCCCTCCCCGCCCTCCCCAAACACTTTTTTACACCCTTTCACCCCCTCGGACGCCTTTTCCCGCCTCCCCCGCTCCTCTCCCCCTCACTTCCGGTTTCCGCCTCCCACTTCCGGGTTTCCGACTCCCACTTCCGGGTTCCAACAAATCCCCTCCCCGCCCTCCCCAAACACTTTTTTACACCCTTTCACCCCCTCGGGCGCCTTTTCCCGCCTCCCCCGCTCCTCTCCCCCTCACTTCCGGTTTCCCCCTCCCACTTCCGGGTTTCCGCCTCCCACTTCCGGGTTCCAACAAATCCCCTCCCCGCCCTCCCCAAACACTTTTTTACACCGTTTCACCCCCTCGCGCGCCTTTTCCCGCCTCCCCCGCTCCTCTCCCCCTCACTTCCGGTTTCCGCCTCCCACTTCCGGGTTTCCGACTCCCACTTCCGGGTTCCAACAAATCCCCTCCCCGCCCTCCCCAAACACTTTTTTACACCCTTTCACCCCCTCGGGCGCCTTTTCCCGCCTCCCCCGCTCCTCTCCCCCTCACTTCCGGTTTCCGCCTCCCACTTCCGGGTTTCCGACTCCCACTTCCGGGTTCCAACAAATCCCCTCCCCGCCCTCCCCAAACACTTTTTTACACCGTTTCTCACCCTCGGACGCCTTTTCCCGCCTCCCCCGCTCCTCTCCCCCTCACTTCCGGTTTCCGCCTCCCACTTCCGGGTTTCCGACTCCCACTTCCGGGTTCCAACAAATCCCCTCCCCGCCCTCCCCAAACACTTTTTTACACCCTTTCACCCCCTCGCACGCCTTTTCCCGCCTCCCCCGCTCCTCTCCCCCTCACTTCCGGTTTCCGCCTCCCACTTCCGGGTTTCCGACTCCCACTTCCGGGTTCCAACAAATCCCCTCCCCGCCCTCCCCAAACACTTTTTGACACCGTTTCACCCCCTCACACGCCTTTTCCCGCCTCCCCCGCTCCTCTCCCCCTCACTTCCGGTTTCCGCCTCCCACTTCCGGGTTTCCGACTCCCACTTCCGGGTTCCAACAAATCCCCTCCCCGCCCTCCCCAAACACTTTTTTACACCCTTTCACCCCCTCGCGCGCCTTTTCCCGCCTCCCCCGCTCCTCTCCCCCTCACTTCCGGTTTCCGCCTCCCACTTCCGGGTTTCCGACTCCCACTTCCGGGTTCCAACAAATCCCCTCCCCGCCCTCCCCAAACACTTTTTTACACCCTTTCACCCCCTCGGGCGCCTTTTCCCGCCTCCCCCGCTCCTCTCCCCCTCACTTCCGGTTTCCGCCTCCCACTTCCGGGTTTCCGCCTCCCACTTCCGGGTTCCAACAAATCCCCTCCCCGCCCTCCCCAAACACTTTTTTACACCGTTTCTCCCCCTCGCGCGCCTTTTCCCGCCTCCCCCGCTCCTCTCCCCCTCACTTCCGGTTTCCGCCTCCCACTTCCGGGTTTCCGACTCCCACTTCCGGGTTCCAACAAATCCCCTCCCCGCCCTCCCCAAACACTTTTTTACACCGTTTCACCCCCTCGCGCGCCTTTTCCCGCCTCCCCCGCTCCTCTCCCCCTCACTTCCGGTTTCCGCCTCCCACTTCCGGGTTTCGGCCTCCCACTTCCGGGTTCCAACAAATCCCCTCCCCGCCCTCCCCAAACACTTTTTTACACCGTTTCACCCCCTCGGACGCCTTTTCCCGCCTCCCCCGCTCCTCTCCCCCTCACTTCCGGTTTCCGCCTCCCACTTCCGGGTTTCCGACTCCCACTTCCGGGTTCCAACAAATCCCCTCCCCGCCCTCCCCAAACACTTTTTTACACCCTTTCACCCCCTCGGGCGCCTTTTCCCGCCTCCCCCGCTCCTCTCCCCCTCACTTCCGGTTTCCGCCTCCCACTTCCGGGTTTCCGACTCCCACTTCCGGGTTCCAACAAATCCCCTACCCCGCCCTCCCCAAACACTTTTTTACACCCTTTCACCCCCTCGCGCGCCTTTTCCCGCCTCCCCCGCTCCTCTCCCCCTCACTTCCGGTTTCCGCCTCCCACTTCCGGGTTTCCGACTCCCACTTCCGGGTTCCAACAAATCCCCTCCCCCGCCCTCCCCAAACACTTTTTTACACCCTTTCACCCCCTCGGGCGCCTTTTCCCGCCTCCCCCGCTCCTCTCCCCCTCACTTCCGGTTTCCGCCTCCCACTTCCGGGTTTCCGCCTCCCACTTCCGGGTTCCAACAAATCCCCTCCCCGCCCTCCCCAAACACTTTTTTACACCCTTTCACCCCCTCGCACGCCTTTTCCCGCCTCCCCCGCTCCTCTCCCCCTCACTTCCGGTTTCCGCCTCCCACTTCCGGGTTTCCGACTCCCACTTCCGGGTTCCAACAAATCCCCTCCCCGCCCTCCCCAAGCACTTTTTTACACCCTTTCACCCCCTCGGACGCCTTTTCCCGCCTCCCCCGCTCCTCTCCCCCTCACTTCCGGTTTCCGCCTCCCACTTCCGGGTTTCCGCCTCCCACTTCCGGGTTCCAACAAATCCCCTCCCCGCCCTCCCCAAGCACTTTTTTACACCCTTTCACCCCCTCGCACGCCTTTTCCCGCCTCCCCCGCTCCTCTCCCCCTCACTTCCGGTTTCCGCCTCCCACTTCCGGGTTTCCGCCTCCCACTTCCGGGTTCCAACAAATCCCCTCCCCGCCCTCCCCAAACACTTTTTTACACCGTTTCTCCCCCTCGCGCGCCTTTTCCCGCCTCCCCCGCTCCTCTCCCCCTCACTTCCGGTTTCCGCCTCCCACTTCCGGGTTTCCGCCTCCCACTTCCGGGTTCCAACAAATCCCCTCCCCGCCCTCCCCAAACACTTTTTTACACCGTTTCTCCCCCTCGCGCGCCTTTTCCCGCCTCCCCCGCTCCTCTCCCCCTCACTTCCGGTTTCCGCCTCCCACTTCCGGGTTTCCGACTCCCACTTCCGGGTTCCAACAAATCCCCTCCCCCGCCCTCCCCAAACACTTTTTTACACCCTTTCACCCCCTCGCGCGCCTTTTCCCGCCTCCCCCGCTCCTCTCCCCCTCACTTCCGGTTTCCGCCTCCCACTTCCGGGTTTCCGACTCCCACTTCCGGGTTCCAACAAATCCCCTCCCCCGCCCTCCCCAAACACTTTTTTACACCCTTTCACCCCCTCGCGCGCCTTTTCCCGCCTCCCCCGCTCCTCTCCCCCTCACTTCCGGTTTCCGCCTCCCACTTCCGGGTTTCCGCCTCCCACTTCCGGGTTCCAACAAATCCCCTCCCCGCCCTCCCCAAACACTTTTTGACACCCTTTCACCCCCTCGGGCGCCTTTTCCCGCCTCCCCCGCTCCTCTCCCCCTCACTTCCGGTTTCCGCCTCCCACTTCCGGGTTTCCGACTCCCACTTCCGGGTTCCAACAAATCCCCTCCCCGCCCTCCCCAAACACTTTTTTACACCCTTTCACCCCCTCGCACGCCTTTTCCCGCCTCCCCCGCTCCTCTCCCCCTCACTTCCGGTTTCCGCCTCCCACTTCCGGGTTTCCGCCTCCCACTTCCGGGTTCCAACAAATCCCCTCCCCGCCCTCCCCAAACACTTTTTGACACCCTTTCACCCCCTCGGGCGCCTTTTCCCGCCTCCCCCGCTCCTCTCCCCCTCACTTCCGGTTTCCGCCTCCCACTTCCGGGTTTCCGACTCCCACTTCCGGGTTCCAACAAATCCCCTCCCCGCCCTCCCCAAACACTTTTTGACACCGTTTCACCCCCTCGCGCGCCTTTTCCCGCCTCCCCCGCTCCTCTCCCCCTCACTTCCGGTTTCCGCCTCCCACTTCCGGGTTTCCGACTCCCACTTCCGGGTTCCAACAAATCCCCTCCCCGCCCTCCCCAAACACTTTTTTACACCGTTTCACCCCCTCACACGCCTTTTCCCGCCTCCCCCGCTCCTCTCCCCCTCACTTCCGGTTTCCGCCTCCCACTTCCGGGTTTCCGACTCCCACTTCCGGGTTCCAACAAATCCCCTCCCCGCCCTTCCCAAACACTTTTTTACACCCTTTCACCCCCTCGGGCGCCTTTTCCCGCCTCCCCCGCTCCTCTCCCCCTCACTTCCGGTTTCCGCCTCCCACTTCCGGGTTTCCGACTCCCACTTCCGGGTTCCAACAAATCCCCTCCCCGCCCTCCCCAAACACTTTTTTACACCCTTTCACCCCCTCGGGCGCCTTTTCCCGCCTCCCCCGCTCCTCTCCCCCTCACTTCCGGTTTCCGCCTCCCACTTCCGGGTTTCCGACTCCCACTTCCGGGTTCCAACAAATCCCCTCCCCGCCCTTCCCAAACACTTTTTTACACCCTTTCACCCCCTCGGGCGCCTTTTCCCGCCTCCCCCGCTCCTCTCCCCCTCACTTCCGGTTTCCGCCTCCCACTTCCGGGTTTCCGACTCCCACTTCCGGGTTCCAACAAATCCCCTCCCCGCCCTCCCCAAACACTTTTTTACACCCTTTCACCCCCTCGGGCGCCTTTTTCCGCCTCCCCCGCTCCTCTCCCCCTCACTTCCGGTTTCCGCCTCCCACTTCCGGGTTTCCGCCTCCCACTTCCGGGGTCCAACAAATCCCCTCCCCGCCCTCCCCAAACACTTTTTTACACACTTTCACCCCCTCGCACGCCTTTTCCCGCCTCCCCCGCTCCTCTCCCCCTCACTTCCGGTTTCCGCCTCCCACTTCCGGGTTTCCGACTCCCACTTCCGGGTTCCAACAAATCCCCTCCCCGCCCTCCCCAAGCACTTTTTTACACCCTTTCACCCCCTCGGGCGCCTTTTCCCGCCTCCCCCGCTCCTCTCCCCCTCACTTCCGGTTTCCGCCTCCCACTTCCGGGTTTCCGACTCCCACTTCCGGGTTCCAACAAATCCCCTCCCCGCCCTCCCCAAACACTTTTTTACACCCTTTCACCCCCTCGCACGCCTTTTCCCGCCTCCCCCGCTCCTCTCCCCCTCACTTCCGGTTTCCGCCTCCCACTTCCGGGTTTCCGCCTCCCACTTCCGGGTTCCAACAAATCCCCTCCCCGCCCTCCCCAAACACTTTTTTACACCGTTTCACCCCCTCGGGCGCCTTTTCCCGCCTCCCCCGCTCCTCTCCCCCTCACTTCCGGTTTCCGCCTCCCACTTCCGGGTTTCCGCCTCCCACTTCCGGGTTCCAACAAATCCCCTCCCCGCCCTCCCCAAACACTTTTTTACACCCTTTCACCCCCTCGGGCGCCTTTTCCCGCCTCCCCCGCTCCTCTCCCCCTCACTTCCGGTTTCCGCCTCCCACTTCCGGGTTTCCGACTCCCACTTCCGGGTTCCAACAAATCCCCTCCCCCGCCCTCCCCAAACACTTTTTTACACCCTTTCACCCCCTCGCGCGCCTTTTCCCGCCTCCCCCGCTCCTCTCCCCCTCACTTCCGGTTTCCGCCTCCCACTTCCGGGTTTCCGACTCCCACTTCCGGGTTCCAACAAATCCCCTCCCCGCCCTCCCCAAACACTTTTTTACACCCTTTCACCCCCTCGCGCGCCTTTTCCCGCCTCCCCCGCTCCTCTCCCCCTCACTTCCGGTTTCCGCCTCCCACTTCCGGGTTTCCGCCTCCCACTTCCGGGTTCCAACAAATCCCCTCCCCGCCCTCCCCAAACACTTTTTTACACCCTTTCACCCCCTCGCACGCCTTTTCCCGCCTCCCCCGCTCCTCTCCCCCTCACTTCCGGTTTCCGCCTCCCACTTCCGGGTTTCCGCCTCCCACTTCCGGGTTCCAACAAATCCCCTCCCCGCCCTCCCCAAACACTTTTTGACACCGTTTCACCCCCTCGCGCGCCTTTTCCCGCCTCCCCCGCTCCTCTCCCCCTCACTTCCGGTTTCCGCCTCCCACTTCCGGGTTTCCGACTCCCACTTCCGGGTTCCAACAAATCCCCTCCCCGCCCTCCCCAAACACTTTTTTACACCGTTTCACCCCCTCACACGCCTTTTCCCGCCTCCCCCGCTCCTCTCCCCCTCACTTCCGGTTTCCGCCTCCCACTTCCGGGTTTCCGACTCCCACTTCCGGGTTCCAACAAATCCCCTCCCCGCCCTCCCCAAACACTTTTTTACACCGTTTCTCACCCTCGGACGCCTTTTCCCGCCTCCCCCGCTCCTCTCCCCCTCACTTCCGGTTTCCGCCTCCCACTTCCGGGTTTCCGACTCCCACTTCCGGGTTCCAACAAATCCCCTCCCCGCCCTCCCCAAACACTTTTTTACACCGTTTCACCCCCTCGCACGCCTTTTCCCGCCTCCCCCGCTCCTCTCCCCCTCACTTCCGGTTTCCGCCTCCCACTTCCGGGTTTCCGACTCCCACTTCCGGGTTCCAACAAATCCCCTCCCCGCCCTCCCCAAACACTTTTTGACACCGTTTCACCCCCTCACACGCCTTTTCCCGCCTCCCCCGCTCCTCTCCCCCTCACTTCCGGTTTCCGCCTCCCACTTCCGGGTTTCCGACTCCCACTTCCGGGTTCCAACAAATCCCCTCCCCGCCCTCCCCAAACACTTTTTTACACCGTTTCACACCCTCGGACGCCTTTTCCCGCCTCCCCCGCTCCTCTCCCCCTCACTTCCGGTTTCCGCCTCCCACTTCCGGGTTTCCGACTCCCACTTCCGGGTTCCAACAAATCCCCTCCCCGCCCTCCCCAAACACTTTTTTACACCCTTTCACCCCCTCGGGCGCCTTTTCCCGCCTCCCCCGCTCCTCTCCCCCTCACTTCCGGTTTCCGCCTCCCACTTCCGGGTTTCCGACTCCCACTTCCGGGTTCCAACAAATCCCCTCCCCGCCCTCCCCAAACACTTTTTTACACCCTTTCACCCCCTCGCACGCCTTTTCCCGCCTCCCCCGCTCCTCTCCCCCTCACTTCCGGTTTCCGCCTCCCACTTCCGGGTTTCCGCCTCCCACTTCCGGGTTCCAACAAATCCCCTCCCCGCCCTCCCCAAACACTTTTTTACACCGTTTCTCCCCCTCGCGCGCCTTTTCCCGCCTCCCCCGCTCCTCTCCCCCTCACTTCCGGTTTCCGCCTCCCACTTCCGGGTTTCCGACTCCCACTTCCGGGTTCCAACAAATCCCCTCCCCCGCCCTCCCCAAACACTTTTTTACACCGTTTCACCCCCTCGCGCGCCTTTTCCCGCCTCCCCCGCTCCTCTCCCCCTCACTTCCGGTTTCCGCCTCCCACTTCCGGGTTTCCGACTCCCACTTCCGGGTTCCAACAAATCCCCTCCCCGCCCTCCCCAAACACTTTTTTACACCCTTTCACCCCCTCGCACGCCTTTTCCCGCCTCCCCCGCTCCTCTCCCCCTCACTTCCGGTTTCCGCCTCCCACTTCCGGGTTTCCGCCTCCCACTTCCGGGTTCCAACAAATCCCCTCCCCGCCCTCCCCAAACACTTTTTTACACCCTTTCACCCCCTCGCACGCCTTTTCCCGCCTCCCCCGCTCCTCTCCCCCTCACTTCCGGTTTCCGCCTCCCACTTCCGGGTTTCCGACTCCCACTTCCGGGTTCCAACAAATCCCCTCCCCGCCCTCCCCAAACACTTTTTGACACCGTTTCACCCCCTCGGACGCCTTTTCCCGCCTCCCCCGCTCCTCTCCCCCTCACTTCCGGTTTCCGCCTCCCACTTCCGGGTTTCCGACTCCCACTTCCGGGTTCCAACAAATCCCCTCCTCGCCCTCCCCAAACACTTTTTTACACCCTTTCACCCCCTCGGGCGCCTTTTCCCGCCTCCCCCGCTCCTCTCCCCCTCACTTCCGGTTTCCGCCTCCCACTTCCGGGTTTCCGACTCCCACTTCCGGGTTCCAACAAATCCCCTCCCCGCCCTCCCCAAACACTTTTTTACACCCTTTCACCCCCTCGGGCGCCTTTTCCCGCCTCCCCCGCTCCTCTCCCCCTCACTTCCGGTTTCCGCCTCCCACTTCCGGGTTTCCGACTCCCACTTCCGGGTTCCAACAAATCCCCTCCCCGCCCTCCCCAAACACTTTTTTACACCCTTTCACCCCCTCGGGCGCCTTTTCCCGCCTCCCCCGCTCCTCTCCCCCTCACTTCCGGTTTCCGCCTCCCACTTCCGGGTTTCCGACTCCCACTTCCGGGTTCCAACAAATCCCCTCCCCGCCCTCCCCAAACACTTTTTTACACCCTTTCACCCCCTCGCACGCCTTTTCCCGCCTCCCCCGCTCCTCTCCCCCTCACTTCCGGTTTCCGCCTCCCACTTCCGGGTTTCCGACTCCCACTTCCGGGTTCCAACAAATCCCCTCCCCGCCCTCCCCAAACACTTTTTTACACCCTTTCACCCCCTCGGGCGCCTTTTCCCGCCTCCCCCGCTCCTCTCCCCCTCACTTCCGGTTTCCGCCTCCCACTTCCGGGTTTCCGACTCCCACTTCCGGGTTCCAACAAATCCCCTCCCCGCCCTCCCCAAACACTTTTTTACACCGTTTCACCCCCTCGCGCGCCTTTTCCCGCCTCCCCCGCTCCTCTCCCCCTCACTTCCGGTTTCCGCCTCCCACTTCCGGGTTTCGGCCTCCCACTTCCGGGTTCCAACAAATCCCCTCCCCGCCCTCCCCAAACACTTTTTTACACCGTTTCACCCCCTCGGGCGCCTTTTCCCGCCTCCCCCGCTCCTCTCCCCCTCACTTCCGGTTTCCGCCTCCCACTTCCGGGTTTCCGACTCCCACTTCCGGGTTCCAACAAATCCCCTCCCCGCCCTCCCCAAACACTTTTTTACACACTTTCACCCCCTCGCACGCCTTTTCCCGCCTCCCCCGCTCCTCTCCCCCTCACTTCCGGTTTCCGCCTCCCACTTCCGGGTTTCCGCCTCCCACTTCCGGGTTCCAACAAATCCCCTCCCCCGCCCTCCCCAAGCACTTTTTGACACCGTTTCACCCCCTCGCGCGCCTTTTCCCGCCTCCCCCGCTCCTCTCCCCCTCACTTCCGGTTTCCGCCTCCCACTTCCGGGTTTCCGACTCCCACTTCCGGGTTCCAACAAATCCCCTCCCCGCCCTCCCCAAACACTTTTTTACACCGTTTCACCCCCTCACACGCCTTTTCCCGCCTCCCCCGCTCCTCTCCCCCTCACTTCCGGTTTCCGCCTCCCACTTCCGGGTTTCCGACTCCCACTTCCGGGTTCCAACAAATCCCCTCCCCGCCCTCCCCAAACACTTTTTTACACCGTTTCTCACCCTCGGACGCCTTTTCCCGCCTCCCCCGCTCCTCTCCCCCTCACTTCCGGTTTCCGCCTCCCACTTCCGGGTTTCCGACTCCCACTTCCGGGTTCCAACAAATCCCCTCCCCGCCCTCCCCAAACACTTTTTGACACCGTTTCACCCCCTCGCACGCCTTTTCCCGCCTCCCCCGCTCCTCTCCCCCTCACTTCCGGTTTCCGCCTCCCACTTCCGGGTTTCCGACTCCCACTTCCGGGTTCCAACAAATCCCCTCCCCGCCCTCCCCAAACACTTTTTGACACCGTTTCACCCCCTCACACGCCTTTTCCCGCCTCCCCCGCTCCTCTCCCCCTCACTTCCGGTTTCCGCCTCCCACTTCCGGGTTTCCGCCTCCCACTTCCGGGTTCCAACAAATCCCCTCCCCGCCCTCCCCAAACACTTTTTTACACCGTTTCCCCACCTCGGACGCCTTTTCCCGCCTCCCCCGCTCCTCTCCCCCTCACTTCCGGTTTCCGCCTCCCACTTCCGGGTTTCCGCCTCCCACTTCCGGGTTCCAACAAATCCCCTCCCCGCCCTCCCCAAACACTTTTTTACACCCTTTCACCCCCTCGGGCGCCTTTTCCCGCCTCCCCCGCTCCTCTCCCCCTCACTTCCGGTTTCCGCCTCCCACTTCCGGGTTTCCGACTCCCACTTCCGGGTTCCAACAAATCCCCTCCCCGCCCTCCCCAAACACTTTTTTACACCCTTTCACCCCCTCGCACGCCTTTTCCCGCCTCCCCCGCTCCTCTCCCCCTCACTTCCGGTTTCCGCCTCCCACTTCCGGGTTTCCGCCTCCCACTTCCGGGTTCCAACAAATCCCCTCCCCGCCCTCCCCAAACACTTTTTTACACCGTTTCTCCCCCTCGCGCGCCTTTTCCCGCCTCCCCCGCTCCTCTCCCCCTCACTTCCGGTTTCCGCCTCCCACTTCCGGGTTTCCGCCTCCCACTTCCGGGTTCCAACAAATCCCCTCCCCGCCCTCCCCAAACACTTTTTTACACCGTTTCACCCCCTCGCGCGCCTTTTCCCGCCTCCCCCGCTCCTCTCCCCCTCACTTCCGGTTTCCGCCTCCCACTTCCGGGTTTCGGCCTCCCACTTCCGGGTTCCAACAAATCCCCTCCCCGCCCTCCCCAAACACTTTTTTACACCGTTTCACCCCCTCGGGCGCCTTTTCCCGCCTCCCCCGCTCCTCTCCCCCTCACTTCCGGTTTCCGCCTCCCACTTCCGGGTTTCCGACTCCCACTTCCGGGTTCCAACAAATCCCCTCCCCGCCCTCCCCAAACACTTTTTTACACCGTTTCACCCCCTCACACGCCTTTTCCCGCCTCCCCCGCTCCTCTCCCCCTCACTTCCGGTTTCCGCCTCCCACTTCCGGGTTTCCGACTCCCACTTCCGGGTTCCAACAAATCCCCTCCCCGCCCTCCCCAAACACTTTTTTACACCGTTTCACCCCCTCGCGCGCCTTTTCCCGCCTCCCCCGCTCCTCTCCCCCTCACTTCCGGTTTCCGCCTCCCACTTCCGGGTTTCCTCCTCCCACTTCCGGGTTCCAACAAATCCCCTCCCCGCCCTCCCCAAACACTTTTTGACACCGTTTCACCCCCTCGCACGCCTTTTCCCGCCTCCCCCGCTCCTCTCCCCCTCACTTCCGGTTTCCGCCTCCCACTTCCGGGTTTCCGACTCCCACTTCCGGGTTCCAACAAATCCCCTCCCCGCCCTCCCCAAACACTTTTTGACACCCTTTCACCCCCTCACACGCCTTTTCCCGCCTCCCCCGCTCCTCTCCCCCTCACTTCCGGTTTCCGCCTCCCACTTCCGGGTTTCCGCCTCCCACTTCCGGGTTCCAACAAATCCCCTCCCCGCCCTCCCCAAACACTTTTTTACACCGTTTCACCCCCTCGGGCGCCTTTTCCCGCCTCCCCCGCTCCTCTCCCCCTCACTTCCGGTTTCCGCCTCCCACTTCCGGGTTTCCGCCTCCCACTTCCGGGTTCCAACAAATCCCCTCCCCGCCCTCCCCAAACACTTTTTGACACCGTTTCACCCCCTCGGGCGCCTTTTCCCGCCTCCCCCGCTCCTCTCCCCCTCACTTCCGGTTTCCGCCTCCCACTTCCGGGTTTCCGACTCCCACTTCCGGGTTCCAACAAATCCCCTCCCCGCCCTCCCCAAACACTTTTTTACACCGTTTCACCCCCTCGGGCGCCTTTTCCCGCCTCCCCCGCTCCTCTCCCCCTCACTTCCGGTTTCCGCCTCCCACTTCCGGGTTTCCGACTCCCACTTCCGGGTTCCAACAAATCCCCTCCCCGCCCTCCCCAAACACTTTTTTACACACTTTCACCCCCTCGCACGCCTTTTCCCGCCTCCCCCGCTCCTCTCCCCCTCACTTCCGGTTTCCGCCTCCCACTTCCGGGTTTCCGCCTCCCACTTCCGGGTTCCAACAAATCCCCTCCCCGCCCTCCCCAAACACTTTTTGACACCCTTTCACCCCCTCGCGCGCCTTTTCCCGCCTCCCCCGCTCCTCTCCCCCTCACTTCCGGTTTCCGCCTCCCACTTCCGGGTTTCCGACTCCCACTTCCGGGTTCCAACAAATCCCCTCCCCGCCCTCCCCAAACACTTTTTTACACCGTTTCACCCCCTCGGGCGCCTTTTCCCGCCTCCCCCGCTCCTCTCCCCCTCACTTCCGGTTTCCGCCTCCCACTTCCGGGTTTCCGACTCCCACTTCCGGGTTCCAACAAATCCCCTCCCCGCCCTCCCCAAACACTTTTTGACACCGTTTCACCCCCTCGCGCGCCTTTTCCCGCCTCCCCCGCTCCTCTCCCCCTCACTTCCGGTTTCCGCCTCCCACTTCCGGGTTTCCGCCTCCCACTTCCGGGTTCCAACAAATCCCCTCCCCGCCCTCCCCAAACACTTTTTTACACCCTTTCACCCCCTCGCGCGCCTTTTCCCGCCTCCCCCGCTCCTCTCCCCCTCACTTCCGGTTTCCGCCTCCCACTTCCGGGTTTCCGACTCCCACTTCCGGGTTCCAACAAATCCCCTCCCCGCCCTCCCCAAACACTTTTTGACACCGTTTCACCCCCTCACACGCCTTTTCCCGCCTCCCCCGCTCCTCTCCCCCTCACTTCCGGTTTCCGCCTCCCACTTCCGGGTTTCCGCCTCCCACTTCCGGGTTCCAACAAATCCCCTCCCCGCCCTCCCCAAACACTTTTTTACACCGTTTCTCACCCTCGGACGCCTTTTCCCGCCTCCCCCGCTCCTCTCCCCCTCACTTCCGGTTTCCGCCTCCCACTTCCGGGTTTCCGACTCCCACTTCCGGGTTCCAACAAATCCCCTCCCCGCCCTCCCCAAACACTTTTTGACACCGTTTCACCCCCTCGCACGCCTTTTCCCGCCTCCCCCGCTCCTCTCCCCCTCACTTCCGGTTTCCGCCTCCCACTTCCGGGTTTCCGACTCCCACTTCCGGGTTCCAACAAATCCCCTCCCCGCCCTCCCCAAACACTTTTTGACACCGTTTCACCCCCTCACACGCCTTTTCCCGCCTCCCCCGCTCCTCTCCCCCTCACTTCCGGTTTCCGCCTCCCACTTCCGGGTTTCCGCCTCCCACTTCCGGGTTCCAACAAATCCCCTCCCCGCCCTCCCCAAACACTTTTTTACACCGTTTCCCCACCTCGGACGCCTTTTCCCGCCTCCCCCGCTCCTCTCCCCCTCACTTCCGGTTTCCGCCTCCCACTTCCGGGTTTCCGCCTCCCACTTCCGGGTTCCAACAAATCCCCTCCCCGCCCTCCCCAAACACTTTTTTACACCCTTTCACCCCCTCGGGCGCCTTTTCCCGCCTCCCCCGCTCCTCTCCCCCTCACTTCCGGTTTCCGCCTCCCACTTCCGGGTTTCCGACTCCCACTTCCGGGTTCCAACAAATCCCCTCCCCGCCCTCCCCAAACACTTTTTTACACCCTTTCACCCCCTCGCACGCCTTTTCCCGCCTCCCCCGCTCCTCTCCCCCTCACTTCCGGTTTCCGCCTCCCACTTCCGGGTTTCCGCCTCCCACTTCCGGGTTCCAACAAATCCCCTCCCCGCCCTCCCCAAACACTTTTTTACACCGTTTCTCCCCCTCGCGCGCCTTTTCCCGCCTCCCCCGCTCCTCTCCCCCTCACTTCCGGTTTCCGCCTCCCACTTCCGGGTTTCCGACTCCCACTTCCGGGTTCCAACAAATCCCCTCCCCGCCCTCCCCAAACACTTTTTTACACCGTTTCACCCCCTCGCGCGCCTTTTCCCGCCTCCCCCGCTCCTCTCCCCCTCACTTCCGGTTTCCGCCTCCCACTTCCGGGTTTCGGCCTCCCACTTCCGGGTTCCAACAAATCCCCTCCCCGCCCTCCCCAAACACTTTTTTACACCGTTTCACCCCCTCGGGCGCCTTTTCCCGCCTCCCCCGCTCCTCTCCCCCTCACTTCCGGTTTCCGCCTCCCACTTCCGGGTTTCCGACTCCCACTTCCGGGTTCCAACAAATCCCCTCCCCGCCCTCCCCAAACACTTTTTTACACCGTTTCACCCCCTCACACGCCTTTTCCCGCCTCCCCCGCTCCTCTCCCCCTCACTTCCGGTTTCCGCCTCCCACTTCCGGGTTTCCGACTCCCACTTCCGGGTTCCAACAAATCCCCTCCCCGCCCTCCCCAAACACTTTTTTACACCGTTTCTCACCCTCGGACGCCTTTTCCCGCCTCCCCCGCTCCTCTCCCCCTCACTTCCGGTTTCCGCCTCCCACTTCCGGGTTTCCTCCTCCCACTTCCGGGTTCCAACAAATCCCCTCCCCGCCCTCCCCAAACACTTTTTGACACCGTTTCACCCCCTCGCACGCCTTTTCCCGCCTCCCCCGCTCCTCTCCCCCTCACTTCCGGTTTCCGCCTCCCACTTCCGGGTTTCCGACTCCCACTTCCGGGTTCCAACAAATCCCCTCCCCGCCCTCCCCAAACACTTTTTGACACCCTTTCACCCCCTCACACGCCTTTTCCCGCCTCCCCCGCTCCTCTCCCCCTCACTTCCGGTTTCCGCCTCCCACTTCCGGGTTTCCGACTCCCACTTCCGGGTTCCAACAAATCCCCTCCCCGCCCTCCCCAAACACTTTTTTACACCGTTTCTCACCCTCGGACGCCTTTTCCCGCCTCCCCCGCTCCTCTCCCCCTCACTTCCGGTTTCCGCCTCCCACTTCCGGGTTTCCGACTCCCACTTCCGGGTTCCAACAAATCCCCTCCCCGCCCTCCCCAAACACTTTTTGACACCGTTTCACCCCCTCGCACGCCTTTTCCCGCCTCCCCCGCTCCTCTCCCCCTCACTTCCGGTTTCCGCCTCCCACTTCCGGGTTTCCGCCTCCCACTTCCGGGTTCCAACAAATCCCCTCCCCGCCCTCCCCAAACACTTTTTTACACCCTTTCACCCCCTCACACGCCTTTTCCCGCCTCCCCCGCTCCTCTCCCCCTCACTTCCGGTTTCCGCCTCCCACTTCCGGGTTTCCGCCTCCCACTTCCGGGTTCCACCCAATCCCCTCCCCGCCCTCCCCAAACACTTTTTTACACCGTTTCTCCCCCTCGCGCGCCTTTTCCCGCCTCCCCCGCTCCTCTCCCCCTCACTTCCGGTTTCCGCCTCCCACTTCCGGGTTTCCGCCTCCCACTTCCGGGTTCCAACAAATCCCCTCCCCGCCCTCCCCAAACACTTTTTGACACCCTTTCACCCCCTCGCGCGCCTTTTCCCGCCTCCCCCGCTCCTCTCCCCCTCACTTCCGGTTTCCGCCTCCCACTTCCGGGTTTCCGACTCCCACTTCCGGGTTCCAACAAATCCCCTCCCCGCCCTCCCCAAACACTTTTTTACACCGTTTCACCCCCTCGGGCGCCTTTTCCCGCCTCCCCCGCTCCTCTCCCCCTCACTTCCGGTTTCCGCCTCCCACTTCCGGGTTTCCGACTCCCACTTCCGGGTTCCAACAAATCCCCTCCCCGCCCTCCCCAAACACTTTTTTACACCGTTTCTCACCCTCGGACGCCTTTTCCCGCCTCCCCCGCTCCTCTCCCCCTCACTTCCGGTTTCCGCCTCCCACTTCCGGGTTTCCGACTCCCACTTCCGGGTTCCAACAAATCCCCTCCCCGCCCTCCCCAAACACTTTTTGACACCGTTTCACCCCCTCGCGCGCCTTTTCCCGCCTCCCCCGCTCCTCTCCCCCTCACTTCCGGTTTCCGCCTCCCACTTCCGGGTTTCCGACTCCCACTTCCGGGTTCCAACAAATCCCCTCCCCGCCCTCCCCAAACACTTTTTGACACCGTTTCACCCCCTCACACGCCTTTTCCCGCCTCCCCCGCTCCTCTCCCCCTCACTTCCGGTTTCCGCCTCCCACTTCCGGGTTTCCGCCTCCCACTTCCGGGTTCCAACAAATCCCCTCCCCGCCCTCCCCAAACACTTTTTTACACCGTTTCTCCCCCTCGCGCGCCTTTTCCCGCCTCCCCCGCTCCTCTCCCCCTCACTTCCGGTTTCCGCCTCCCACTTCCGGGTTTCCGACTCCCACTTCCGGGTTCCAACAAATCCCCTCCCCGCCCTCCCCAAACACTTTTTTACACCGTTTCTCACCCTCGGACGCCTTTTCCCGCCTCCCCCGCTCCTCTCCCCCTCACTTCCGGTTTCCGCCTCCCACTTCCGGGTTTCCGACTCCCACTTCCGGGTTCCAACAAATCCCCTCCCCGCCCTCCCCAAACACTTTTTGACACCGTTTCACCCCCTCGCACGCCTTTTCCCGCCTCCCCCGCTCCTCTCCCCCTCACTTCCGGTTTCCGCCTCCCACTTCCGGGTTTCCGCCTCCCACTTCCGGGTTCCAACAAATCCCCTCCCCGCCCTCCCCAAACACTTTTTTACACCCTTTCACCCCCTCACACGCCTTTTCCCGCCTCCCCCGCTCCTCTCCCCCTCACTTCCGGTTTCCGCCTCCCACTTCCGGGTTTCCGCCTCCCACTTCCGGGTTCCACCCAATCCCCTCCCCGCCCTCCCCAAACACTTTTTTACACCGTTTCTCCCCCTCGCGCGCCTTTTCCCGCCTCCCCCGCTCCTCTCCCCCTCACTTCCGGTTTCCGCCTCCCACTTCCGGGTTTCCGACTCCCACTTCCGGGTTCCAACAAATCCCCTCCCCGCCCTCCCCAAACACTTTTTTACACCGTTTCACCCCCTCGCGCGCCTTTTCCCGCCTCCCCCGCTCCTCTCCCCCTCACTTCCGGTTTCCGCCTCCCACTTCCGGGTTTCGGCCTCCCACTTCCGGGTTCCAACAAATCCCCTCCCCGCCCTCCCCAAACACTTTTTTACACCGTTTCACCCCCTCGGGCGCCTTTTCCCGCCTCCCCCGCTCCTCTCCCCCTCACTTCCGGTTTCCGCCTCCCACTTCCGGGTTTCCGACTCCCACTTCCGGGTTCCAACAAATCCCCTCCCCGCCCTCCCCAAACACTTTTTTACACACTTTCACCCCCTCGCACGCCTTTTCCCGCCTCCCCCGCTCCTCTCCCCCTCACTTCCGGTTTCCGCCTCCCACTTCCGGGTTTCCGACTCCCACTTCCGGGTTCCAACAAATCCCCTCCCCCGCCCTCCCCAAGCACTTTTTTACACCCTTTCACCCCCTCGGGCGCCTTTTCCCGCCTCCCCCGCTCCTCTCCCCCTCACTTCCGGTTTCCGCCTCCCACTTCCGGGTTTCCGACTCCCACTTCCGGGTTCCAACAAATCCCCTCCCCCGCCCTCCCCAAACACTTTTTTACACCCTTTCACCCCCTCGCGCGCCTTTTCCCGCCTCCCCCGCTCCTCTCCCCCTCACTTCCGGTTTCCGCCTCCCACTTCCGGGTTTCCGACTCCCACTTCCGGGTTCCAACAAATCCCCTCCCCGCCCTCCCCAAACACTTTTTTACACCCTTTCACCCCCTCGGGCGCCTTTTCCCGCCTCCCCCGCTCCTCTCCCCCTCACTTCCGGTTTCCGCCTCCCACTTCCGGGTTTCCGACTCCCACTTCCGGGTTCCAACAAATCCCCTCCCCGCCCTCCCCAAACACTTTTTTACACCCTTTCACCCCCTCGGGCGCCTTTTCCCGCCTCCCCCGCTCCTCTCCCCCTCACTTCCGGTTTCCGCCTCCCACTTCCGGGTTTCCGACTCCCACTTCCGGGTTCCAACAAATCCCCTCCCCGCCCTCCCCAAACACTTTTTTACACCGTTTCTCCCCCTCGGGCGCCTTTTCCCGCCTCCCCCGCTCCTCTCCCCCTCACTTCCGGTTTCCGCCTCCCACTTCCGGGTTTCCGACTCCCACTTCCGGGTTCCAACAAATCCCCTCCCCGCCCTCCCCAAACACTTTTTTACACCGTTTCACCCCCTCGCACGCCTTTTCCCGCCTCCCCCGCTCCTCTCCCCCTCACTTCCGGTTTCCGCCTCCCACTTCCGGGTTTCCGACTCCCACTTCCGGGTTCCAACAAATCCCCTCCCCGCCCTCCCCAAACACTTTTTTACACCCTTTCACCCCCTCGCACGCCTTTTCCCGCCTCCCCCGCTCCTCTCCCCCTCACTTCCGGTTTCCGCCTCCCACTTCCGGGTTTCCGCCTCCCACTTCCGGGTTCCAACAAATCCCCTCCCCGCCCTCCCCAAACACTTTTTGACACCGTTTCACCCCCTCGGACGCCTTTTCCCGCCTCCCCCGCTCCTCTCCCCCTCACTTCCGGTTTCCGCCTCCCACTTCCGGGTTTCCGACTCCCACTTCCGGGTTCCAACAAATCCCCTCCCCGCCCTCCCCAAACACTTTTTTACACCCTTTCACCCCCTCGGGCGCCTTTTCCCGCCTCCCCCGCTCCTCTCCCCCTCACTTCCGGTTTCCGCCTCCCACTTCCGGGTTTCCGCCTCCCACTTCCGGGTTCCAACAAATCCCCTCCCCGCCCTCCCCAAACACTTTTTTACACCCTTTCACCCCCTCGCGCGCCTTTTCCCGCCTCCCCCGCTCCTCTCCCCCTCACTTCCGGTTGCCGCCTCCCACTTCCGGGTTTCCGACTCCCACTTCCGGGTTCCAACAAATCCCCTCCCCGCCCTCCCCAAACACTTTTTTACACCCTTTCACCCCCTCGGGCGCCTTTTCCCGCCTCCCCCGCTCCTCTCCCCCTCACTTCCGGTTTCCGCCTCCCACTTCCGGGTTTCCGCCTCCCACTTCCGGGTTCCAACAAATCCCCTCCCCGCCCTCCCCAAACACTTTTTTACACCCTTTCACCCCCTCGCACGCCTTTTCCCGCCTCCCCCGCTCCTCTCCCCCTCACTTCCGGTTTCCGCCTCCCACTTCCGGGTTTCCGACTCCCACTTCCGGGTTCCAACAAATCCCCTCCCCGCCCTCCCCAAACACTTTTTTACACCCTTTCACCCCCTCGGGCGCCTTTTCCCGCCTCCCCCGCTCCTCTCCCCCTCACTTCCGGTTTCCGCCTCCCACTTCCGGGTTTCCGACTCCCACTTCCGGGTTCCAACAAATCCCCTCCCCGCCCTCCCCAAACACTTTTTTACACCCTTTCACCCCCTCGCGCGCCTTTTCCCGCCTCCCCCGCTCCTCTCCCCCTCACTTCCGGTTTCCGCCTCCCACTTCCGGGTTTCCGACTCCCACTTCCGGGTTCCAACAAATCCCCTCCCCGCCCTCCCCAAACACTTTTTTACACCCTTTCACCCCCTCGCGCGCCTTTTCCCGCCTCCCCCGCTCCTCTCCCCCTCACTTCCGGTTTCCGCCTCCCACTTCCGGGTTTCCGACTCCCACTTCCGGGTTCCAACAAATCCCCTCCCCGCCCTCCCCAAACACTTTTTTACACCCTTTCACCCCCTCGGGCGCCTTTTCCCGCCTCCCCCGCTCCTCTCCCCCTCACTTCCGGTTTCCGCCTCCCACTTCCGGGTTTCCGCCTCCCACTTCCGGGTTCCAACAAATCCCCTCCCCGCCCTCCCCAAACACTTTTTTACACCCTTTCACCCCCTCGCGCGCCTTTTCCCGCCTCCCCCGCTCCTCTCCCCCTCACTTCCGGTTTCCGCCTCCCACTTCCGGGTTTCGGCCTCCCACTTCCGGGTTCCAACAAATCCCCTCCCCGCCCTCCCCAAACACTTTTTTACACCGTTTCACCCCCTCGGGCGCCTTTTCCCGCCTCCCCCGCTCCTCTCCCCCTCACTTCCGGTTTCCGCCTCCCACTTCCGGGTTTCCGACTCCCACTTCCGGGTTCCAACAAATCCCCTCCCCGCCCTCCCCAAACACTTTTTTACACACTTTCACCCCCTCGCACGCCTTTTCCCGCCTCCCCCGCTCCTCTCCCCCTCACTTCCGGTTTCCGCCTCCCACTTCCGGGTTTCCGACTCCCACTTCCGGGTTCCAACAAATCCCCTCCCCCGCCCTCCCCAAGCACTTTTTTACACCCTTTCACCCCCTCGGGCGCCTTTTCCCGCCTCCCCCGCTCCTCTCCCCCTCACTTCCGGTTTCCGCCTCCCACTTCCGGGTTTCCGACTCCCACTTCCGGGTTCCAACAAATCCCCTCCCCCGCCCTCCCCAAACACTTTTTTACACCCTTTCACCCCCTCGCGCGCCTTTTCCCGCCTCCCCCGCTCCTCTCCCCCTCACTTCCGGTTTCCGCCTCCCACTTCCGGGTTTCCGACTCCCACTTCCGGGTTCCAACAAATCCCCTCCCCGCCCTCCCCAAACACTTTTTTACACCCTTTCACCCCCTCGCGCGCCTTTTCCCGCCTCCCCCGCTCCTCTCCCCCTCACTTCCGGTTTCCGCCTCCCACTTCCGGGTTTCCGACTCCCACTTCCGGGTTCCAACAAATCCCCTCCCCGCCCTCCCCAAACACTTTTTTACACCCTTTCACCCCCTCGGGCGCCTTTTCCCGCCTCCCCCGCTCCTCTCCCCCTCACTTCCGGTTTCCGCCTCCCACTTCCGGGTTTCCGACTCCCACTTCCGGGTTCCAACAAATCCCCTCCCCGCCCTCCCCAAACACTTTTTTACACCGTTTCTCCCCCTCGGACGCCTTTTCCCGCCTCCCCCGCTCCTCTCCCCCTCACTTCCGGTTTCCGCCTCCCACTTCCGGGTTTCCGACTCCCACTTCCGGGTTCCAACAAATCCCCTCCCCGCCCTCCCCAAACACTTTTTTACACCGTTTCACCCCCTCGCACGCCTTTTCCCGCCTCCCCCGCTCCTCTCCCCCTCACTTCCGGTTTCCGCCTCCCACTTCCGGGTTTCCGACTCCCACTTCCGGGTTCCAACAAATCCCCTCCCCGCCCTCCCCAAACACTTTTTTACACCCTTTCACCCCCTCGGGCGCCTTTTCCCGCCTCCCCCGCTCCTCTCCCCCTCACTTCCGGTTTCCGCCTCCCACTTCCGGGTTTCCGCCTCCCACTTCCGGGTTCCAACAAATCCCCTCCCCGCCCTCCCCAAACACTTTTTTACACCCTTTCACCCCCTCGCGCGCCTTTTCCCGCCTCCCCCGCTCCTCTCCCCCTCACTTCCGGTTTCCGCCTCCCACTTCCGGGTTTCCGACTCCCACTTCCGGGTTCCAACAAATCCCCTCCCCGCCCTCCCCAAACACTTTTTTACACCCTTTCACCCCCTCGGGCGCCTTTTCCCGCCTCCCCCGCTCCTCTCCCCCTCACTTCCGGTTTCCGCCTCCCACTTCCGGGTTTACGACTCCCACTTCCGGGTTCCAACAAATCCCCTCCCCGCCCTCCCCAAACACTTTTTTACACCCTTTCACCCCCTCGCACGCCTTTTCCCGCCTCCCCCGCTCCTCTCCCCCTCACTTCCGGTTTCCGCCTCCCACTTCCGGGTTTCCGACTCCCACTTCCGGGTTCCAACAAATCCCCTCCCCGCCCTCCCCAAACACTTTTTTACACCCTTTCACCCCCTCGCGCGCCTTTTCCCGCCTCCCCCGCTCCTCTCCCCCTCACTTCCGGTTTCCGCCTCCCACTTCCGGGTTTCCGACTCCCACTTCCGGGTTCCAACAAATCCCCTCCCCGCCCTCCCCAAACACTTTTTTACACCCTTTCACCCCCTCGCGCGCCTTTTCCCGCCTCCCCCGCTCCTCTCCCCCTCACTTCCGGTTTCCGCCTCCCACTTCCGGGTTTCCGACTCCCACTTCCGGGTTCCAACAAATCCCCTCCCCGCCCTCCCCAAACACTTTTTTACACCCTTTCACCCCCTCGCGCGCCTTTTCCCGCCTCCCCCGCTCCTCTCCCCCTCACTTCCGGTTTCCGCCTCCCACTTCCGGGTTTCCGACTCCCACTTCCGGGTTCCAACAAATCCCCTCCCCGCCCTCCCCAAACACTTTTTTACACCCTTTCACCCCCTCGGGCGCCTTTTCCCGCCTCCCCCGCTCCTCTCCCCCTCACTTCCGGTTTCCGCCTCCCACTTCCGGGTTTCCGCCTCCCACTTCCGGGTTCCAACAAATCCCCTCCCCGCCCTCCCCAAACACTTTTTTACACCCTTTCACCCCCTCGGGCGCCTTTTCCCGCCTCCCCCGCTCCTCTCCCCCTCACTTCCGGTTTCCGCCTCCCACTTCCGGGTTTCCGCCTCCCACTTCCGGGTTCCAACAAATCCCCTCCCCGCCCTCCCCAAACACTTTTTTACACCGTTTCTCCCCCTCGCGCGCCTTTTCCCGCCTCCCCCGCTCCTCTCCCCCTCACTTCCGGTTTCCGCCTCCCACTTCCGGGTTTCCGACTCCCACTTCCGGGTTCCAACAAATCCCCTCCCCGCCCTCCCCAAACACTTTTTTACACCGTTTCACCCCCTCGCGCGCCTTTTCCCGCCTCCCCCGCTCCTCTCCCCCTCACTTCCGGTTTCCGCCTCCCACTTCCGGGTTTCCGACTCCCACTTCCGGGTTCCAACAAATCCCCTCCCCGCCCTCCCCAAACACTTTTTTACACCCTTTCACCCCCTCGCGCGCCTTTTCCCGCCTCCCCCGCTCCTCTCCCCCTCACTTCCGGTTTCCGCCTCCCACTTCCGGGTTTCCGACTCCCACTTCCGGGTTCCAACAAATCCCCTCCCCGCCCTCCCCAAACACTTTTTGACACCGTTTCACCCCCTCGGACGCCTTTTCCCGCCTCCCCCGCTCCTCTCCCCCTCACTTCCGGTTTCCGCCTCCCACTTCCGGGTTTCCGACTCCCACTTCCGGGTTCCAACAAATCCCCTCCCCGCCCTCCCCAAACACTTTTTGACACCGTTTCACCCCCTCGGACGCCTTTTCCCGCCTCCCCCGCTCCTCTCCCCCTCACTTCCGGTTTCCGCCTCCCACTTCCGGGTTTCCGCCTCCCACTTCCGGGTTCCAACAAATCCCCTCCCCGCCCTCCCCAAACACTTTTTTACACCCTTTCACCCCCTCGGGCGCCTTTTCCCGCCTCCCCCGCTCCTCTCCCCCTCACTTCCGGTTTCCGCCTCCCACTTCCGGGTTTCCGCCTCCCACTTCCGGGTTCCAACAAATCCCCTCCCCGCCCTCCCCAAACACTTTTTGACACCGTTTCACCCCCTCGCGCGCCTTTTCCCGCCTCCCCCGCTCCTCTCCCCCTCACTTCCGGTTTCCGCCTCCCACTTCCGGGTTTCCGCCTCCCACTTCCGGGTTCCAACAAATCCCCTCCCCGCCCTCCCCAAACACTTTTTTACACCCTTTCACCCCCTCGGGCGCCTTTTCCCGCCTCCCCCGCTCCTCTCCCCCTCACTTCCGGTTTCCGCCTCCCACTTCCGGGTTTCCGCCTCCCACTTCCGGGTTCCAACAAATCCCCTCCCCGCCCTCCCCAAACACTTTTTTACACCGTTTCTCCCCCTCGCGCGCCTTTTCCCGCCTCCCCCGCTCCTCTCCCCCTCACTTCCGGTTTCCGCCTCCCACTTCCGGGTTTCCGACTCCCACTTCCGGGTTCCAACAAATCCCCTCCCCGCCCTCCCCAAACACTTTTTTACACCCTTTCACCCCCTCGGGCGCCTTTTCCCGCCTCCCCCGCTCCTCTCCCCCTCACTTCCGGTTTCCGCCTCCCACTTCCGGGTTTCCGCCTCCCACTTCCGGGTTCCAACAAATCCCCTCCCCGCCCTCCCCAAACACTTTTTTACACCCTTTCACCCCCTCGGGCGCCTTTTCCCGCCTCCCCCGCTCCTCTCCCCCTCACTTCCGGTTTCCGCCTCCCACTTCCGGGTTTCCGCCTCCCACTTCCGGGTTCCAACAAATCCCCTCCCCGCCCTCCCCAAACACTTTTTTACACCGTTTCTCCCCCTCGCGCGCCTTTTCCCGCCTCCCCCGCTCCTCTCCCCCTCACTTCCGGTTTCCGCCTCCCACTTCCGGGTTTCCGACTCCCACTTCCGGGTTCCAACAAATCCCCTCCCCGCCCTCCCCAAACACTTTTTTACACCGTTTCACCCCCTCGCGCGCCTTTTCCCGCCTCCCCCGCTCCTCTCCCCCTCACTTCCGGTTTCCGCCTCCCACTTCCGGGTTTCCGACTCCCACTTCCGGGTTCCAACAAATCCCCTCCCCGCCCTCCCCAAACACTTTTTTACACCCTTTCACCCCCTCGCGCGCCTTTTCCCGCCTCCCCCGCTCCTCTCCCCCTCACTTCCGGTTTCCGCCTCCCACTTCCGGGTTTCCGACTCCCACTTCCGGGTTCCAACAAATCCCCTCCCCGCCCTCCCCAAACACTTTTTGACACCGTTTCACCCCCTCGGACGCCTTTTCCCGCCTCCCCCGCTCCTCTCCCCCTCACTTCCGGTTTCCGCCTCCCACTTCCGGGTTTCCGACTCCCACTTCCGGGTTCCAACAAATCCCCTCCCCGCCCTCCCCAAACACTTTTTGACACCGTTTCACCCCCTCGGACGCCTTTTCCCGCCTCCCCCGCTCCTCTCCCCCTCACTTCCGGTTTCCGCCTCCCACTTCCGGGTTTCCGCCTCCCACTTCCGGGTTCCAACAAATCCCCTCCCCGCCCTCCCCAAACACTTTTTTACACCCTTTCACCCCCTCGGGCGCCTTTTCCCGCCTCCCCCGCTCCTCTCCCCCTCACTTCCGGTTTCCGCCTCCCACTTCCGGGTTTCCGCCTCCCACTTCCGGGTTCCAACAAATCCCCTCCCCGCCCTCCCCAAACACTTTTTGACACCGTTTCACCCCCTCGCGCGCCTTTTCCCGCCTCCCCCGCTCCTCTCCCCCTCACTTCCGGTTTCCGCCTCCCACTTCCGGGTTTCCGCCTCCCACTTCCGGGTTCCAACAAATCCCCTCCCCGCCCTCCCCAAACACTTTTTTACACCCTTTCTCCCCCTCGGGCGCCTTTTCCCGCCTCCCCCGCTCCTCTCCCCCTCACTTCCGGTTTCCGCCTCCCACTTCCGGGTTTCCGCCTCCCACTTCCGGGTTCCAACAAATCCCCTCCCCGCCCTCCCCAAACACTTTTTTACACCGTTTCACCCCCTCGGGCGCCTTTTCCCGCCTCCCCCGCTCCTCTCCCCCTCACTTCCGGTTTCCGCCTCCCACTTCCGGGTTTCCGACTCCCACTTCCGGGTTCCAACAAATCCCCTCCCCGCCCTCCCCGAACACTTTTTTACACCGTTTCAACCCCTCGCACGCCTTTTCCCGCCTCCCCCGCTCCTCTCCCCCTCACTTCCGGTTTCCGCCTCCCACTTCCGGGTTTCCGACTCCCACTTCCGGGTTCCAACAAATCCCCTCCCCGCCCTCCCCAAACACTTTTTTACACCCTTTCACCCCCTCGGGCGCCTTTTCCCGCCTCCCCCGCTCCTCTCCCCCTCACTTCCGGTTTCCGCCTCCCACTTCCGGGTTTCCGCCTCCCACTTCCGGGTTCCAACAAATCCCCTCCCCGCCCTCCCCAAACACTTTTTTACACCCTTTCACCCCCTCGCGCGCCTTTTCCCGCATCCCCCGCTCCTCTCCCCCTCACTTCCGGTTTCCGCCTCCCACTTCCGGGTTTCCGCCTCCCACTTCCGGGTTCCAACAAATCCCCTCCCCGCCCTCCCCAAACACTTTTTTACACCGTTTCACCCCCTCGGACGCCTTTTCCCGCCTCCCCCGCTCCTCTCCCCCTCACTTCCGGTTTCCGCCTCCCACTTCCGGGTTTCCGCCTCCCACTTCCGGGTTCCAACAAATCCCCTCCCCGCCCTCCCCAAACACTTTTTTACACCCTTTCACCCCCTCGGGCGCCTTTTCCCGCCTCCCCCGCTCCTCTCCCCCTCACTTCCGGTTTCCGCCTCCCACTTCCGGGTTTCCGACTCCCACTTCCGGGTTCCAACAAATCCCCTCCCCGCCCTCCCCAAACACTTTTTTACACCGTTTCACCCCCTCGCGCGCCTTTTCCCGCCTCCCCCGCTCCTCTCCCCCTCACTTCCGGTTTCCGCCTCCCACTTCCGGGTTTCCGACTCCCACTTCCGGGTTCCAACAAATCCCCTCCCCGCCCTCCCCAAACACTTTTTTACACCGTTTCACACCCTCGGACGCCTTTTCCCGCCTCCCCCGCTCCTCTCCCCCTCACTTCCGGTTTCCGCCTCCCACTTCCGGGTTTCCGACTCCCACTTCCGGGTTCCAACAAATCCCCTCCCCGCCCTCCCCAAACACTTTTTTACACCCTTTCACCCCCTCGCACGCCTTTTCCCGCCTCCCCCGCTCCTCTCCCCCTCACTTCCGGTTTCCGCCTCCCACTTCCGGGTTTCCGCCTCCCACTTCCGGGTTCCAACAAATCCCCTCCCCGCCCTCCCCAAACACTTTTTTACACCGTTTCACCCCCTCGGACGCCTTTTCCCGCCTCCCCCGCTCCTCTCCCCCTCACTTCCGGTTTCCGCCTCCCACTTCCGGGTTTCCGCCTCCCACTTCCGGGTTCCAACAAATCCCCTCCCCGCCCTCCCCAAACACTTTTTTACACCGTTTCACCCCCTCGCGCGCCTTTTCCCGCCTCCCCCGCTCCTCTCCCCCTCACTTCCGGTTTCCGCCTCCCACTTCCGGGTTTCCGCCTCCCACTTCCGGGTTCCAACAAATCCCCTCCCCGCCCTCCCCAAACACTTTTTTACACCGTTTCACCCCCTCGCGCGCCTTTTCCCGCCTCCCCCGCTCCTCTCCCCCTCACTTCCGGTTTCCGCCTCCCACTTCCGGGTTTCCGACTCCCACTTCCGGGTTCCAACAAATCCCCTCCCCGCCCTCCCCAAACACTTTTTTACACCCTTTCACCCCCTCGGGCGCCTTTTCCCGCCTCCCCCGCTCCTCTCCCCCTCACTTCCGGTTTCCGCCTCCCACTTCCGGGTTTCCGACTCCCACTTCCGGGTTCCAACAAATCCCCTCCCCGCCCTCCCCAAACACTTTTTTACACCCTTTCACCCCCTCGCGCGCCTTTTCCCGCCTCCCCCGCTCCTCTCCCCCCTCACTTCCGGTTTCCGCCTCCCACTTCCGGGTTTCCGACTCCCACTTCCGGGTTCCAACAAATCCCCTCCCCGCCCTCCCCAAACACTTTTTTACACCGTTTCTCCCCCTCGGGCGCCTTTTCCCGCCTCCCCCGCTCCTCTCCCCCTCACTTCCGGTTTCCGCCTCCCACTTCCGGGTTTCCGACTCCCACTTCCGGGTTCCAACAAATCCCCTCCCCGCCCTCCCCAAACACTTTTTTACACCCTTCCACCCCCTCGCACGCCTTTTCCCGCCTCCCCCGCTCCTCTCCCCCTCACTTCCGGTTTCCGCCTCCCACTTCCGGGTTTCCGACTCCCACTTCCGGGTTCCAACAAATCCCCTCCCCCGCCCTCCCCAAACACTTTTTTACACCCTTTCACCCCCTCGCGCGCCTTTTCCCGCCTCCCCCGCTCCTCTCCCCCTCACTTCCGGTTTCCGCCTCCCACTTCCGGGTTTCCGACTCCCACTTCCGGGTTCCAACAAATCCCCTCCCCGCCCTCCCCAAACACTTTTTTACACCCTTTCACCCCCTCGCGCGCCTTTTCCCGCCTCCCCCGCTCCTCTCCCCCTCACTTCCGGTTTCCGCCTCCCACTTCCGGGTTTCCGCCTCCCACTTCCGGGTTCCAACAAATCCCCTCCCCGCCCTCCCCAAACACTTTTTTACACCCTTTCACCCCCTCGCGCGCCTTTTCCCGCCTCCCCCGCTCCTCTCCCCCTCACTTCCGGTTTCCGCCTCCCACTTCCGGGTTTCCGCCTCCCACTTCCGGGTTCCAACAAATCCCCTCCCCGCCCTCCCCAAACACTTTTTTACACCGTTTCTCCCCCTCGCGCGCCTTTTCCCGCCTCCCCCGCTCCTCTCCCCCTCACTTCCGGTTTCCGCCTCCCACTTCCGGGTTTCCGACTCCCACTTCCGGGTTCCAACAAATCCCCTCCCCGCCCTCCCCAAACACTTTTTTACACCCTTTCACCCCCTCACACGCCTTTTCCCGCCTCCCCCGCTCCTCTCCCCCTCACTTCCGGTTTCCGCCTCCCACTTCCGGTTTCCGCCTCCCACTTCCGGGTTCCAACAAATCCCCTCCCCGCCCTCCCCAAACACTTTTTGACACCCTTTCACCCCCTCGGGCGCCTTTTCCCGCCTCCCCCGCTCCTCTCCCCCTCACTTCCGGTTTCCGCCTCCCACTTCCGGGTTTCCGACTCCCACTTCCGGGTTCCAACAAATCCCCTCCCCGCCCTCCCCAAACACTTTTTTACACCCTTTCACCCCCTCGGGCGCCTTTTCCCGCCTCCCCCGCTCCTCTCCCCCTCACTTCCGGTTTCCGCCTCCCACTTCCGGGTTTCCGCCTCCCACTTCCGGGTTCCAACAAATCCCCTCCCCGCCCTCCCCAAACACTTTTTGACACCGTTTCACCCCCTCGCACGCCTTTTCCCGCCTCCCCCGCTCCTCTCCCCCTCACTTCCGGTTTCCGCCTCCCACTTCCGGGTTTCCGCCTCCCACTTCCGGGGTCCAACAAATCCCCTCCCCGCCCTCCCCAAACACTTTTTTACACCCTTTCACCCCCTCGGGCGCCTTTTCCCGCCTCCCCCGCTCCTCTCCCCCTCACTTCCGGTTTCCGCCTCCCACTTCCGGGTTTCCGCCTCCCACTTCCGGGTTCCAACAAATCCCCTCCCCGCCCTCCCCAAACACTTTTTTACACCCTTTCACCCCCTCGCACGCCTTTTCCCGCCTCCCCCGCTCCTCTCCCCCTCACTTCCGGTTTCCGCCTCCCACTTCCGGGTTTCCGACTCCCACTTCCGGGTTCCAACAAATCCCCTCCCCGCCCTCCCCAAACACTTTTTTACACCCTTTCACCCCCTCGCGCGCCTTTTCCCGCCTCCCCCGCTCCTCTCCCCCTCACTTCCGGTTTCCGCCTCCCACTTCCGGGTTTCCGACTCCCACTTCCGGGTTCCAACAAATCCCCTCCCCGCCCTCCCCAAACACTTTTTTACACCCTTTCACCCCCTCGCGCGCCTTTTCCCGCCTCCCCCGCTCCTCTCCCCCTCACTTCCGGTTTCCGCCTCCCACTTCCGGGTTTCCGCCTCCCACTTCCGGGTTCCAACAAATCCCCTCCCCGCCCTCCCCAAACACTTTTTTACACCGTTTCTCCCCCTCGGGCGCCTTTTCCCGCCTCCCCCGCTCCTCTCCCCCTCACTTCCGGTTTCCGCCTCCCACTTCCGGGTTTCCGACTCCCACTTCCGGGTTCCAACAAATCCCCTCCCCGCCCTCCCCAAACACTTTTTTACACCCTTTCACCCCCTCACACGCCTTTTCCCGCCTCCCCCGCTCCTCTCCCCCTCACTTCCGGTTTCCGCCTCCCACTTCCGGTTTCCGCCTCCCACTTCCGGGTTCCAACAAATCCCCTCCCCGCCCTCCCCAAACACTTTTTGACACCCTTTCACCCCCTCGGGCGCCTTTTCCCGCCTCCCCCGCTCCTCTCCCCCTCACTTCCGGTTTCCGCCTCCCACTTCCGGGTTTCCGCCTCCCACTTCCGGGTTCCAACAAATCCCCTCCCCGCCCTCCCCAAACACTTTTTTACACCCTTTCACCCCCTCGCACGCCTTTTCCCGCCTCCCCCGCTCCTCTCCCCCTCACTTCCGGTTTCCGCCTCCCACTTCCGGGTTTCCGACTCCCACTTCCGGGTTCCAACAAATCCCCTCCCCGCCCTCCCCAAACACTTTTTTACACCCTTTCACCCCCTCGGGCGCCTTTTCCCGCCTCCCCCGCTCCTCTCCCCCTCACTTCCGGTTTCCGCCTCCCACTTCCGGGTTTCCGCCTCCCACTTCCGGGTTCCAACAAATCCCCTCCCCGCCCTCCCCAAACACTTTTTTACACCCTTTCACCCCCTCGGGCGCCTTTTCCCGCCTCCCCCGCTCCTCTCCCCCTCACTTCCGGTTTCCGCCTCCCACTTCCGGGTTTCCGCCTCCCACTTCCGGGTTCCAACAAATCCCCTCCCCGCCCTCCCCAAACACTTTTTGACACCGTTTCACCCCCTCGGACGCCTTTTCCCGCCTCCCCCGCTCCTCTCCCCCTCACTTCCGGTTTCCGCCTCCCACTTCCGGGTTTCCGACTCCCACTTCCGGGTTCCAACAAATCCCCTCCCCGCCCTCCCCAAACACTTTTTTACACCGTTTCACCCCCTCGCGCGCCTTTTCCCGCCTCCCCCGCTCCTCTCCCCCTCACTTCCGGTTTCCGCCTCCCACTTCCGGGTTTCCGCCTCCCACTTCCGGGTTCCAACAAATCCCCTCCCCGCCCTCCCCAAACACTTTTTTACACCGTTTCTCCCCCTCGGACGCCTTTTCCCGCCTCCCCCGCTCCTCTCCCCCTCACTTCCGGTTTCCGCCTCCCACTTCCGGGTTTCCGCCTCCCACTTCCGGGTTCCAACAAATCCCCTCCCCGCCCTCCCCAAACACTTTTTTACACCCTTTCACCCCCTCGGGCGCCTTTTCCCGCCTCCCCCGCTCCTCTCCCCCTCACTTCCGGTTTCCGCCTCCCACTTCCGGGTTTCCGACTCCCACTTCCGGGTTCCAACAAATCCCCTCCCCGCCCTCCCCAAACACTTTTTTACACCCTTTCACCCCCTCGGGCGCCTTTTCCCGCCTCCCCCGCTCCTCTCCCCCTCACTTCCGGTTTCCGCCTCCCACTTCCGGGTTTCCGACTCCCACTTCCGGGTTCCAACAAATCCCCTCCCCGCCCTCCCCAAACACTTTTTTACACCCTTTCACCCCCTCGCGCGCCTTTTCCCGCCTCCCCCGCTCCTCTCCCCCTCACTTCCGGTTTCCGCCTCCCACTTCCGGGTTTCCGACTCCCACTTCCGGGTTCCAACAAATCCCCTCCCCGCCCTCCCCAAACACTTTTTTACACCGTTTCACCCCCTCGGGCGCCTTTTCCCGCCTCCCCCGCTCCTCTCCCCCTCACTTCCGGTTTCCGCCTCCCACTTCCGGGTTTCCGCCTCCCACTTCCGGGTTCCAACAAATCCCCTCCCCGCCCTCCCCAAACACTTTTTTACACCCTTTCACCCCCTCGCACGCCTTTTCCCGCCTCCCCCGCTCCTCTCCCCCTCACTTCCGGTTTCCGCCTCACACTTCCGGGTTTCCGACTCCCACTTCCGGGTTCCAACAAATCCCCTCCCCGCCCTCCCCAAACACTTTTTTACACCGTTTCTCCCCCTCGGGCGCCTTTTCCCGCCTCCCCCGCTCCTCTCCCCCTCACTTCCGGTTTCCGCCTCCCACTTCCGGGTTTCCGACTCCCACTTCCGGGTTCCAACAAATCCCCTCCCCGCCCTCCCCAAACACTTTTTTACACCGTTTCTCCCCCTCGGGCGCCTTTTCCCGCCTCCCCCGCTCCTCTCCCCTCACTTCCGGTTTCCGCCTCCCACTTCCGGTTTCCGCCTCCCACTTCCGGGTTCCAACAAATCCCCTCCCCGCCCTCCCCAAACACTTTTTGACACCGTTTCACCCCCTCGCACGCCTTTTCCCGCCTCCCCCGCTCCTCTCCCCCTCACTTCCGGTTTCCGCCTCCCACTTCCGGGTTTCCGCCTCCCACTTCCGGGTTCCAACAAATCCCCTCCCCGCCCTCCCCAAACACTTTTTTACACCGTTTCTCCCCCTCGGGCGCCTTTTCCCGCCTCCCCCGCTCCTCTCCCCCTCACTTCCGGTTTCGGCCTCCCACTTCCGGGTTTCCGCCTCCCACTTCCGGGTTCCAACAAATCCCCTCCCCGCCCTCCCCAAACACTTTTTTACACCGTTTCACCCCCTCGGACGCCTTTTCCCGCCTCCCCCGCTCCTCTCCCCCTCACTTCCGGTTTCCGCCTCCCACTTCCGGGTTTCCGACTCACACTTCCGGGTTCCAACAAATCCCCTCCCCGCCCTCCCCAAACACTTTTTGACACCGTTTCACCCCCTCGGACGCCTTTTCCCGCCTCCCCCGCTCCTCTCCCCCTCACTTCCGGTTTCCGCCTCCCACTTCCGGGTTTCCGACTCCCACTTCCGGGTTCCAACAAATCCCCTCCCCGCCCTCCCCAAACACTTTTTTACACCCTTTCACCCCCTCGCACGCCTTTTCCCGCCTCCCCCGCTCCTCTCCCCCTCACTTCCGGTTTCCGCCTCCCACTTCCGGGTTTCCGCCTCCCACTTCCGGGTTCCAACAAATCCCCTCCCCGCCCTCCCCAAACACTTTTTTACACCCTTTCACCCCCTCGCACGCCTTTTCCCGCCTCCCCCGCTCCTCTCCCCCTCACTTCCGGTTTCCGCCTCCCACTTCCGGGTTTCCGCCTCCCACTTCCGGGTTCCAACAAATCCCCTCCCCGCCCTCCCCAAACACTTTTTTACACCCTTTCACCCCCTCGCACGCCTTTTCCCGCCTCCCCCGCTCCTCTCCCCCTCACTTCCGGTTTCCGCCTCCCACTTCCGGGTTTCCGACTCCCACTTCCGGGTTCCAACAAATCCCCTCCCCGCCCTCCCCAAACACTTTTTTACACCCTTTCACCCCCTCGCACGCCTTTTCCCGCCTCCCCCGCTCCTCTCCCCCTCACTTCCGGTTTCCGCCTCCCACTTCCGGGTTTCCGCCTCCCACTTCCGGGTTCCAACAAATCCCCTCCCCGCCCTCCCCAAACACTTTTTGACACCGTTTCACCCCCTCGCACGCCTTTTCCCGCCTCCCCCGCTCCTCTCCCCCTCACTTCCGGTTTCCGCCTCCCACTTCCGGGTTTCCGACTCCCACTTCCGGGTTCCAACAAATCCCCTCCCCGCCCTCCCCAAACACTTTTTTACACCGTTTCACCCCCTCGGACGCCTTTTCCCGCCTCCCCCGCTCCTCTCCCCCTCACTTCCGGTTTCCGCCTCCCACTTCCGGGTTTCCGACTCCCACTTCCGGGTTCCAACAAATCCCCTCCCCGCCCTCCCCAAACACTTTTTTACACCCTTTCACCCCCTCGCACGCCTTTTCCCGCCTCCCCCGCTCCTCTCCCCCTCACTTCCGGTTTCCGCCTCCCACTTCCGGGTTTCCGACTCCCACTTCCGGGTTCCAACAAATCCCCTCCCCGCCCTCCCCAAACACTTTTTTACACCGTTTCTCCCCCTCGGACGCCTTTTCCCGCCTCCCCCGCTCCTCTCCCCCTCACTTCCGGTTTCCGCCTCCCACTTCCGGGTTTCCGACTCCCACTTCCGGGTTCCAACAAATCCCCTCCCCGCCCTCCCCAAACACTTTTTTACACCCTTTCACCCCCTCACACGCCTTTTCCCGCCTCCCCCGCTCCTCTCCCCCTCACTTCCGGTTTCCGCCTCCCACTTCCGGGTTTCCGACTCCCACTTCCGGGTTCCAACAAATCCCCTCCCCGCCCTCCCCAAACACTTTTTTACACCCTTTCACCCCCTCGCGCGCCTTTTCCCGCCTCCCCCGCTCCTCTCCCCCTCACTTCCGGTTTCCGCCTCCCACTTCCGGGTTTCCGACTCCCACTTCCGGGTTCCAACAAATCCCCTCCCCGCCCTCCCCAAACACTTTTTTACACCCTTTCACCCCCTCGCGCGCCTTTTCCCGCCTCCCCCGCTCCTCTCCCCCTCACTTCCGGTTTCCGCCTCCCACTTCCGGGTTTCCGACTCCCACTTCCGGGTTCCAACAAATCCCCTCCCCCGCCCTCCCCAAACACTTTTTTACACCCTTTCACCCCCTCGCACGCCTTTTCCCGCCTCCCCCGCTCCTCTCCCCCTCACTTCCGGTTTCCGCCTCCCACTTCCGGGTTTCCGCCTCCCACTTCCGGGTTCCAACAAATCCCCTCCCCGCCCTCCCCAAACACTTTTTTACACCCTTTCACCCCCTCGCGCGCCTTTTCCCGCCTCCCCCGCTCCTCTCCCCCTCACTTCCGGTTTCCGCCTCCCACTTCCGGGTTTCCGACTCCCACTTCCGGGTTCCAACAAATCCCCTCCCCGCCCTCCCCAAACACTTTTTTACACCCTTTCACCCCCTCGGGCGCCTTTTCCCGCCTCCCCCGCTCCTCTCCCCCTCACTTCCGGTTTCCGCCTCCCACTTCCGGGTTTCCGACTCCCACTTCCGGGTTCCAACAAATCCCCTCCCCGCCCTCCCCAAACACTTTTTTACACCCTTTCACCCCCTCGGGCGCCTTTTCCCGCCTCCCCCGCTCCTCTCCCCCTCACTTCCGGTTTCCGCCTCCCACTTCCGGGTTTCCGACTCCCACTTCCGGGTTCCAACAAATCCCCTCCCCGCCCTCCCCAAACACTTTTTTACACCCTTTCTCCCCCTCGCGCGCCTTTTCCCGCCTCCCCCGCTCCTCTCCCCCTCACTTCCGGTTTCCGCCTCCCACTTCCGGGTTTCCGACTCCCACTTCCGGGTTCCAACAAATCCCCTCCCCGCCCTCCCCAAACACTTTTTTACACCCTTTCACCCCCTCACACGCCTTTTCCCGCCTCCCCCGCTCCTCTCCCCCTCACTTCCGGTTTCCGCCTCCCACTTCCGGGTTTCCGACTCCCACTTCCGGGTTCCAACAAATCCCCTCCCCCGCCCTCCCCAAACACTTTTTTACACCGTTTCACCCCCTCGCGCGCCTTTTCCCGCCTCCCCCGCTCCTCTCCCCCTCACTTCCGGTTTCCGCCTCCCACTTCCGGGTTTCCGACTCCCACTTCCTGGTTCCAACAAATCCCCTCCCCGCCCTCCCCAAACACTTTTTTACACCCTTTCACCCCCTCGCGCGCCTTTTCCCGCCTCCCCCGCTCCTCTCCCCCTCACTTCCGGTTTCCGCCTCCCACTTCCGGGTTTCCGACTCCCACTTCCGGGTTCCAACAAATCCCCTCCCCGCCCTCCCCAAACACTTTTTTACACCCTTTCACCCCCTCGCGCGCCTTTTCCCGCCTCCCCCGCTCCTCTCCCCCTCACTTCCGGTTTCCGCCTCCCACTTCCGGGTTTCCGCCTCCCACTTCCGGGTTCCAACAAATCCCCTCCCCGCCCTCCCCAAACACTTTTTTACACCGTTTCTCCCCCTCGCGCGCCTTTTCCCGCCTCCCCCACTCCTCTCCCCCTCACTTCCGGTTTCCGCCTCCCACTTCCGGGTTTCCGCCTCCCACTTCCGGGTTCCAACAAATCCCCTCCCCGCCCTCCCCAAACACTTTTTTACACCGTTTCTCCCCCTCGGGCGCCTTTTCCCGCCTCCCCCGCTCCTCTCCCCCTCACTTCCGGTTTCCGCCTCCCACTTCCGGTTTCCGCCTCCCACTTCCGGGTTCCAACAAATCCCCTCCCCGCCCTCCCCAAACACTTTTTGACACCGTTTCACCCCCTCGCACGCCTTTTCCCGCCTCCCCCGCTCCTCTCCCCCTCACTTCCGGTTTCCGCCTCCCACTTCCGGGTTTCCGCCTCCCACTTCCGGGTTCCAACAAATCCCCTCCCCGCCCTCCCCAAACACTTTTTTACACCCTTTCACCCCCTCGGGCGCCTTTTCCCGCCTCCCCCGCTCCTCTCCCCCTCACTTCCGGTTTCCGCCTCCCACTTCCGGGTTTCCGCCTCCCACTTCCGGGTTCCAACAAATCCCCTCCCCGCCCTCCCCAAACACTTTTTGACACCGTTTCACCCCCTCGCACGCCTTTTCCCGCCTCCCCCGCTCCTCTCCCCCTCACTTCCGGTTTCCGCCTCCCACTTCCGGGTTTCCGACTCCCACTTCCGGGTTCCAACAAATCCCCTCCCCGCCCTCCCCAAACACTTTTTGACACCGTTTCACCCCCTCGGACGCCTTTTCCCGCCTCCCCCGCTCCTCTCCCCCTCACTTCCGGTTTCCGCCTCCCACTTCCGGGTTTCCGCCTCCCACTTCCGGGTTCCAACAAATCCCCTCCCCGCCCTCCCCAAACACTTTTTTACACCCTTTCACCCCCTCGGGCGCCTTTTCCCGCCTCCCCCGCTCCTCTCCCCCTCACTTCCGGTTTCCGCCTCCCACTTCCGGGTTTCCGCCTCCCACTTCCGGGTTCCAACAAATCCCCTCCCCGCCCTCCCCAAACACTTTTTTACACCCTTTCACCCCCTCGGGCGCCTTTTCCCGCCTCCCCCGCTCCTCTCCCCCTCACTTCCGGTTTCCGCCTCCCACTTCCGGGTTTCCGCCTCCCACTTCCGGGTTCCAACAAATCCCCTCCCCGCCCTCCCCAAACACTTTTTTACACCCTTTCACCCCCTCGCGCGCCTTTTCCCGCCTCCCCCGCTCCTCTCCCCCTCACTTCCGGTTTCCGCCTCCCACTTCCGGGTTTCCGACTCCCACTTCCGGGTTCCAACAAATCCCCTCCCCGCCCTCCCCAAACACTTTTTTACACCGTTTCTCCCCCTCGCACGCCTTTTCCCGCCTCCCCCGCTCCTCTCCCCCTCACTTCCGGTTTCCGCCTCCCACTTCCGGGTTTCCGCCTCCCACTTCCGGGTTCCAACAAATCCCCTCCCCGCCCTCCCCAAACACTTTTTTACACCCTTTCACCCCCTCGGGCGCCTTTTCCCGCCTCCCCCGCTCCTCTCCCCCTCACTTCCGGTTTCCGCCTCCCACTTCCGGGTTTCCGCCTCCCACTTCCGGGTTCCAACAAATCCCCTCCCCGCCCTCCCCAAACACTTTTTTACACCGTTTCTCCCCCTCGGGCGCCTTTTCCCGCCTCCCCCGCTCCTCTCCCCCTCACTTCCGGTTTCCGCCTCCCACTTCCGGGTTTCCGACTCCCACTTCCGGGTTCCAACAAATCCCCTCCCCGCCCTCCCCAAACACTTTTTTACACCCTTTCACCCCCTCGCGCGCCTTTTCCCGCCTCCCCCGCTCCTCTCCCCCTCACTTCCGGTTTCCGCCTCCCACTTCCGGGTTTCCGACTCCCACTTCCGGGTTCCAACAAATCCCCTCCCCCGCCCTCCCCAAACACTTTTTTACACCCTTTCACCCCCTCGGGCGCCTTTTCCCGCCTCCCCCGCTCCTCTCCCCCTCACTTCCGGTTTCCGCCTCCCACTTCCGGGTTTCCGACTCCCACTTCCGGGTTCCAACAAATCCCCTCCCCGCCCTCCCCAAACACTTTTTTACACCCTTTCACCCCCTCGCGCGCCTTTTCCCGCCTCCCCCGCTCCTCTCCCCCTCACTTCCGGTTTCCGCCTCCCACTTCCGGGTTTCCGACTCCCACTTCCGGGTTCCAACAAATCCCCTCCCCGCCCTCCCCAAACACTTTTTTACACCCTTTCACCCCCTCGGGCGCCTTTTCCCGCCTCCCCCGCTCCTCTCCCCCTCACTTCCGGTTTCCGCCTCCCACTTCCGGGTTTCCGACTCCCACTTCCGGGTTCCAACAAATCCCCTCCCCGCCCTCCCCAAACACTTTTTTACACCGTTTCTCCCCCTCGCGCGCCTTTTCCCGCCTCCCCCGCTCCTCTCCCCCTCACTTCCGGTTTCCGCGTCCCACTTCCGGGTTTACGACTCCCACTTCCGGGTTCCAACAAATCCCCTCCCCGCCCTCCCCAAACACTTTTTTACACCCTTTCACCCCCTCGCACGCCTTTTCCCGCCTCCCCCGCTCCTCTCCCCCTCACTTCCGGTTTCCGCCTCCCACTTCCGGGTTTCCGACTCCCACTTCCGGGTTCCAACAAATCCCCTCCCCGCCCTCCCCAAACACTTTTTTACACCCTTTCACCCCCTCGCGCGCCTTTTCCCGCCTCCCCCGCTCCTCTCCCCCTCACTTCCGGTTTCCGCCTCCCACTTCCGGGTTTCCGACTCCCACTTCCGGGTTCCAACAAATCCCCTCCCCGCCCTCCCCAAACACTTTTTTACACCCTTTCACCCCCTCGGGCGCCTTTTCCCGCCTCCCCCGCTCCTCTCCCCCTCACTTCCGGTTTCCGCCTCCCACTTCCGGGTTTCCGCCTCCCACTTCCGGGTTCCAACAAATCCCCTCCCCGCCCTCCCCAAACACTTTTTTACACCCTTTCACCCCCTCGCGCGCCTTTTCCCGCCTCCCCCGCTCCTCTCCCCCTCACTTCCGGTTTCCGCCTCCCACTTCCGGGTTTCCGCCTCCCACTTCCGGGTTCCAACAAATCCCCTCCCCGCCCTCCCCAAACACTTTTTTACACCGTTTCTCCCCCTCGCACGCCTTTTCCCGCCTCCCCCGCTCCTCTCCCCCTCACTTCCGGTTTCCGCCTCCCACTTCCGGGTTTCCGCCTCCCACTTCCGGGTTCCAACAAATCCCCTCCCCGCCCTCCCCAAACACTTTTTTACACCCTTTCACCCCCTCGGGCGCCTTTTCCCGCCTCCCCCGCTCCTCTCCCCCTCACTTCCGGTTTCCGCCTCCCACTTCCGGGTTTCCGCCTCCCACTTCCGGGTTCCAACAAATCCCCTCCCCGCCCTCCCCAAACACTTTTTTACACCCTTTCACCCCCTCGCGCGCCTTTTCCCGCCTCCCCCGCTCCTCTCCCCCTCACTTCCGGTTTCCGCCTCCCACTTCCGGGTTTCCGCCTCCCACTTCCGGGTTCCAACAAATCCCCTCCCCGCCCTCCCCAAACACTTTTTTACACCCTTTCACCCCCTCGGGCGCCTTTTCCCGCCTCCCCCGCTCCTCTCCCCCTCACTTCCGGTTTCCGCCTCCCACTTCCGGGTTTCCGACTCCCACTTCCGGGTTCCAACAAATCCCCTCCCCGCCCTCCCCAAACACTTTTTTACACCCTTTCACCCCCTCGGGCGCCTTTTCCCGCCTCCCCCGCTCCTCTCCCCCTCACTTCCGGTTTCCGCCTCCCACTTCCGGGTTTCCGACTCCCACTTCCGGGTTCCAACAAATCCCCTCCCCGCCCTCCCCAAACACTTTTTTACACCCTTTCACCCCCTCGCGCGCCTTTTCCCGCCTCCCCCGCTCCTCTCCCCCTCACTTCCGGTTTCCGCCTCCCACTTCCGGGTTTCCGCCTCCCACTTCCGGGTTCCAACAAATCCCCTCCCCGCCCTCCCCAAACACTTTTTTACACCCTTTCACCCCCTCGGGCGCCTTTTCCCGCCTCCCCCGCTCCTCTCCCCCTCACTTCCGGTTTCCGCCTCCCACTTCCGGGTTTCCGCCTCCCACTTCCGGGTTCCAACAAATCCCCTCCCCGCCCTCCCCAAACACTTTTTTACACCCTTTCACCCCCTCGCGCGCCTTTTCCCGCCTCCCCCGCTCCTCTCCCCCTCACTTCCGGTTTCCGCCTCCCACTTCCGGGTTTCCGCCTCCCACTTCCGGGTTCCAACAAATCCCCTCCCCGCCCTCCCCAAACACTTTTTTACACCCTTTCACCCCCTCGGGCGCCTTTTCCCGCCTCCCCCGCTCCTCTCCCCCTCACTTCCGGTTTCCGCCTCCCACTTCCGGGTTTCCGACTCCCACTTCCGGGTTCCAACAAATCCCCTCCCCGCCCTCCCCAAACACTTTTTTACACCCTTTCACCCCCTCGGGCGCCTTTTCCCGCCTCCCCCGCTCCTCTCCCCCTCACTTCCGGTTTCCGCCTCCCACTTCCGGGTTTCCGACTCCCACTTCCGGGTTCCAACAAATCCCCTCCCCGCCCTCCCCAAACACTTTTTTACACCCTTTCACCCCCTCGCGCGCCTTTTCCCGCCTCCCCCGCTCCTCTCCCCCTCACTTCCGGTTTCCGCCTCCCACTTCCGGGTTTCCGCCTCCCACTTCCGGGTTCCAACAAATCCCCTCCCCGCCCTCCCCAAACACTTTTTTACACCCTTTCACCCCCTCGGGCGCCTTTTCCCGCCTCCCCCGCTCCTCTCCCCCTCACTTCCGGTTTCCGCCTCCCACTTCCGGGTTTCCGACTCCCACTTCCGGGTTCCAACAAATCCCCTCCCCGCCCTCCCCAAACACTTTTTTACACCCTTTCTCCCCCTCGGGCGCCTTTTCCCGCCTCCCCCGCTCCTCTCCCCCTCACTTCCGGTTTCCGCCTCCCACTTCCGGGTTTCCGACTCCCACTTCCGGGTTCCAACAAATCCCCTCCCCGCCCTCCCCAAACACTTTTTTACACCGTTTCTCCCCCTCGCGCGCCTTTTCCCGCCTCCCCCGCTCCTCTCCCCCTCACTTCCGGTTTCCGCGTCCCACTTCCGGGTTTCCGCCTCCCACTTCCGGGTTCCAACAAATCCCCTCCCCGCCCTCCCCAAACACTTTTTTACACCCTTTCACCCCCTCGGGCGCCTTTTCCCGCCTCCCCCGCTCCTCTCCCCCTCACTTCCGGTTTCCGCCTCCCACTTCCGGGTTTCCGCCTCCCACTTCCGGGTTCCAACAAATCCCCTCCCCGCCCTCCCCAAACACTTTTTTACACCCTTTCACCCCCTCGGGCGCCTTTTCCCGCCTCCCCCGCTCCTCTCCCCCTCACTTCCGGTTTCGGCCTCCCACTTCCGGGTTTCCGCCTCCCACTTCCGGGTTCCAACAAATCCCCTCCCCGCCCTCCCCAAACACTTTTTTACACCGTTTCTCCCCCTCGGACGCCTTTTCCCGCCTCCCCCGCTCCTCTCCCCCTCACTTCCGGTTTCCGCCTCCCACTTCCGGGTTTCCGACTCCCACTTCCGGGTTCCAACAAATCCCCTCCCCGCCCTCCCCAAACACTTTTTTACACCGTTTCTCCCCCTCGGGCGCCTTTTCCCGCCTCCCCCGCTCCTCTCCCCCTCACTTCCGGTTTCCGCCTCCCACTTCCGGGTTTCCGCCTCCCACTTCCGGGTTCCAACAAATCCCCTCCCCGCCCTCCCCAAACACTTTTTTACACCCTTTCACCCCCTCGCGCGCCTTTTCCCGCCTCCCCCGCTCCTCTCCCCCTCACTTCCGGTTTCCGCCTCCCACTTCCGGGTTTCCGACTCCCACTTCCGGGTTCCAACAAATCCCCTCCCCGCCCTCCCCAAACACTTTTTTACACCCTTTCACCCCCTCGGGCGCCTTTTCCCGCCTCCCCTGCTCCTCTCCCCCTCACTTCCGGTTTCCGCCTCCCACTTCCGGGTTTCCGACTCCCACTTCCGGGTTCCAACAAATCCCCTCCCCGCCCTCCCCAAACACTTTTTTACACCCTTTCACCCCCTCGCGCGCCTTTTCCCGCCTCCCCCGCTCCTCTCCCCCTCACTTCCGGTTTCCGCCTCCCACTTCCGGGTTTCCGACTCCCACTTCCGGGTTCCAACAAATCCCCTCCCCGCCCTCCCCAAACACTTTTTTACACCGTTTCTCCCCCTCGGGCGCCTTTTCCCGCCTCCCCCGCTCCTCTCCCCCTCACTTCCGGTTTCCGCCTCCCACTTCCGGGTTTCCGACTCCCACTTCCGGGTTCCAACAAATCCCCTCCCCGCCCTCCCCAAACACTTTTTTACACCCTTTCACCCCCTCGGGCGCCTTTTCCCGCCTCCCCCGCTCCTCTCCCCCTCACTTCCGGTTTCCGCCTCCCACTTCCGGGTTTCCGACTCCCACTTCCGGGTTCCAACAAATCCCCTCCCCCGCCCTCCCCAAACACTTTTTTACACCGTTTCACCCCCTCGCGCGCCTTTTCCCGCCTCCCCCGCTCCTCTCCCCCTCACTTCCGGTTTCCGCCTCCCACTTCCGGGTTTCCGACTCCCACTTCCTGGTTCCAACAAATCCCCTCCCCGCCCTCCCCAAACACTTTTTTACACCCTTTCACCCCCTCGCGCGCCTTTTCCCGCCTCCCCCGCTCCTCTCCCCCTCACTTCCGGTTTCCGCCTCCCACTTCCGGGTTTCCGACTCCCACTTCCGGGTTCCAACAAATCCCCTCCCCGCCCTCCCCAAACACTTTTTGACACCGTTTCACCCCCTCACACGCCTTTTCCCGCCTCCCCCGCTCCTCTCCCCCTCACTTCCGGTTTCCGCCTCCCACTTCCGGGTTTCCGACTCCCACTTCCGGGTTCCAACAAATCCCCTCCCCGCCCTCCCCAAACACTTTTTTACACCGTTTCTCCCCCTCGCGCGCCTTTTCCCGCCTCCCCCGCTCCTCTCCCCCTCACTTCCGGTTTCCGCCTCCCACTTCCGGGTTTCCGCCTCCCACTTCCGGGTTCCAACAAATCCCCTCCCCGCCCTCCCCAAACACTTTTTTACACCCTTTCACCCCCTCACACGCCTTTTCCCGCCTCCCCCGCTCCTCTCCCCCTCACTTCCGGTTTCCGCCTCCCACTTCCGGTTTCCGCCTCCCACTTCCGGGTTCCAACAAATCCCCTCCCCGCCCTCCCCAAACACTTTTTGACACCGTTTCACCCCCTCGCACGCCTTTTCCCGCCTCCCCCGCTCCTCTCCCCCTCACTTCCGGTTTCCGCCTCCCACTTCCGGGTTTCCGACTCCCACTTCCGGGTTCCAACAAATCCCCTCCCCGCCCTCCCCAAACACTTTTTTACACCGTTTCTCCCCCTCGGGCGCCTTTTCCCGCCTCCCCCGCTCCTCTCCCCCTCACTTCCGGTTTCCGCCTCCCACTTCCGGGTTTCCGACTCCCACTTCCGGGTTCCAACAAATCCCCTCCCCGCCCTCCCCAAACACTTTTTTACACCGTTTCACCCCCTCGGACGCCTTTTCCCGCCTCCCCCGCTCCTCTCCCCCTCACTTCCGGTTTCCGCCTCCCACTTCCGGGTTTCCGACTCACACTTCCGGGTTCCAACAAATCCCCTCCCCGCCCTCCCCAAACACTTTTTGACACCGTTTCACCCCCTCGGACGCCTTTTCCCGCCTCCCCCGCTCCTCTCCCCCTCACTTCCGGTTTCCGCCTCCCACTTCCGGGTTTCCGACTCACACTTCCGGGTTCCAACAAATCCCCTCCCCGCCCTCCCCAAACACTTTTTTACACCGTTTCACCCCCTCGGGCGCCTTTTCCCGCCTCCCCCGCTCCTCTCCCCCTCACTTCCGGTTTCCGCCTCCCACTTCCGGGTTTCCGCCTCCCACTTCCGGGTTCCAACAAATCCCCTCCCCGCCCTCCCCAAACACTTTTTTACACCCTTTCACCCCCTCGGGCGCCTTTTCCCGCCTCCCCCGCTCCTCTCCCCCTCACTTCCGGTTTCCGCCTCCCACTTCCGGGTTTCCGCCTCCCACTTCCGGGTTCCAACAAATCCCCTCCCCGCCCTCCCCAAACACTTTTTTACACCCTTTCACCCCCTCGGGCGCCTTTTCCCGCCTCCCCCGCTCCTCTCCCCCTCACTTCCGGTTTCCGCCTCCCACTTCCGGGTTTCCGACTCCCACTTCCGGGTTCCAACAAATCCCCTCCCCGCCCTCCCCAAACACTTTTTGACACCGTTTCACCCCCTCGCGCGCCTTTTCCCGCCTCCCCCGCTCCTCTCCCCCTCACTTCCGGTTTCCGCCTCCCACTTCCGGGTTTCCGACTCCCACTTCCGGGTTCCAACAAATCCCCTCCCCGCCCTCCCCAAACACTTTTTTACACCGTTTCTCCCCCTCGCGCGCCTTTTCCCGCCTCCCCCGCTCCTCTCCCCCTCACTTCCGGTTTCCGCCTCCCACTTCCGGGTTTCTGACTCCCACTTCCGGGTTCCAACAAATCCCCTCCCCGCCCTCCCCAAACACTTTTTTACACCCTTTCACCCCCTCGCGCGCCTTTTCCCGCCTCCCCCGCTCCTCTCCCCCTCACTTCCGGTTTCCGCCTCCCACTTCCGGGTTTCCGACTCCCACTTCCGGGTTCCAACAAATCCCCTCCCCGCCCTCCCCAAACACTTTTTTACACCGTTTCTCCCCCTCGGACGCCTTTTCCCGCCTCCCCCGCTCCTCTCCCCCTCACTTCCGGTTTCCGCCTCCCACTTCCGGGTTTCCGACTCCCACTTCCGGGTTCCAACAAATCCCCTCCCCGCCCTCCCCAAACACTTTTTTACACCCTTTCACCCCCTCGCACGCCTTTTCCCGCCTCCCCCGCTCCTCTCCCCCTCACTTCCGGTTTCCGCCTCCCACTTCCGGGTTTCCGACTCCCACTTCCGGGTTCCAACAAATCCCCTCCCCGCCCTCCCCAAACACTTTTTTACACCCTTTCACCCCCTCGCACGCCTTTTCCCGCCTCCCCCGCTCCTCTCCCCCTCACTTCCGGTTTCCGCCTCCCACTTCCGGGTTTCCGCCTCCCACTTCCGGGTTCCAACAAATCCCCTCCCCGCCCTCCCCAAACACTTTTTGACACCGTTTCACCCCCTCGCACGCCTTTTCCCGCCTCCCCCGCTCCTCTCCCCCTCACTTCCGGTTTCCGCCTCCCACTTCCGGGTTTCCGACTCCCACTTCCGGGTTCCAACAAATCCCCTCCCCGCCCTCCCCAAACACTTTTTGACACCGTTTCACCCCCTCGGACGCCTTTTCCCGCCTCCCCCGCTCCTCTCCCCCTCACTTCCGGTTTCCGCCTCCCACTTCCGGGTTTCCGACTCCCACTTCCGGGTTCCAACAAATCCCCTCCCCGCCCTCCCCAAACACTTTTTTACACCCTTTCACCCCCTCGCACGCCTTTTCCCGCCTCCCCCGCTCCTCTCCCCCTCACTTCCGGTTTCCGCCTCCCACTTCCGGGTTTCCGACTCCCACTTCCGGGTTCCAACAAATCCCCTCCCCGCCCTCCCCAAACACTTTTTTACACCGTTTCTCCCCCTCGGGCGCCTTTTCCCGCCTCCCCCGCTCCTCTCCCCCTCACTTCCGGTTTCCGCCTCCCACTTCCGGGTTTCCGACTCCCACTTCCGGGTTCCAACAAATCCCCTCCCCGCCCTCCCCAAACACTTTTTTACACCGTTTCACCCCCTCGGACGCCTTTTCCCGCCTCCCCCGCTCCTCTCCCCCTCACTTCCGGTTTCCGCCTCCCACTTCCGGGTTTCCGACTCCCACTTCCGGGTTCCAACAAATCCCCTCCCCGCCCTCCCCAAACACTTTTTGACACCGTTTCACCCCCTCGGACGCCTTTTCCCGCCTCCCCCGCTCCTCTCCCCCTCACTTCCGGTTTCCGCCTCCCACTTCCGGGTTTCCGACTCCCACTTCCGGGTTCCAACAAATCCCCTCCCCGCCCTCCCCAAACACTTTTTTACACCGTTTCTCCCCCTCGCGCGCCTTTTCCCGCCTCCCCCGCTCCTCTCCCCCTCACTTCCGGTTTCCGCCTCCCACTTCCGGGTTTCCGACTCCCACTTCCGGGTTCCAACAAATCCCCTCCCCGCCCTCCCCAAACACTTTTTTACACCCTTTCACCCCCTCGCGCGCCTTTTCCCGCCTCCCCCGCTCCTCTCCCCCTCACTTCCGGTTTCCGCCTCCCACTTCCGGGTTTCCGACTCCCACTTCCGGGTTCCAACAAATCCCCTCCCCGCCCTCCCCAAACACTTTTTGACACCGTTTCACCCCCTCACACGCCTTTTCCCGCCTCCCCCGCTCCTCTCCCCCTCACTTCCGGTTTCCGCCTCCCACTTCCGGGTTTCCGACTCCCACTTCCGGGTTCCAACAAATCCCCTCCCCGCCCTCCCCAAACACTTTTTTACACCGTTTCTCCCCCTCGCGCGCCTTTTCCCGCCTCCCCCGCTCCTCTCCCCCTCACTTCCGGTTTCCGCCTCCCACTTCCGGGTTTCCGCCTCCCACTTCCGGGTTCCAACAAATCCCCTCCCCGCCCTCCCCAAACACTTTTTTACACCCTTTCACCCCCTCACACGCCTTTTCCCGCCTCCCCCGCTCCTCTCCCCCTCACTTCCGGTTTCCGCCTCCCACTTCCGGTTTCCGCCTCCCACTTCCGGGTTCCAACAAATCCCCTCCCCGCCCTCCCCAAACACTTTTTGACACCGTTTCACCCCCTCGCACGCCTTTTCCCGCCTCCCCCGCTCCTCTCCCCCTCACTTCCGGTTTCCGCCTCCCACTTCCGGGTTTCCGACTCCCACTTCCGGGTTCCAACAAATCCCCTCCCCGCCCTCCCCAAACACTTTTTTACACCGTTTCTCCCCCTCGGGCGCCTTTTCCCGCCTCCCCCGCTCCTCTCCCCCTCACTTCCGGTTTCCGCCTCCCACTTCCGGGTTTCCGCCTCCCACTTCCGGGTTCCAACAAATCCCCTCCCCGCCCTCCCCAAACACTTTTTTACACCCTTTCACCCCCTCGCACGCCTTTTCCCGCCTCCCCCGCTCCTCTCCCCCTCACTTCCGGTTTCCGCCTCCCACTTCCGGGTTTCCGACTCCCACTTCCGGGTTCCAACAAATCCCCTCCCCGCCCTCCCCAAACACTTTTTGACACCCTTTCACCCCCTCGCACGCCTTTTCCCGCCTCCCCCGCTCCTCTCCCCCTCACTTCCGGTTTCCGCCTCCCACTTCCGGGTTTCCGCCTCCCACTTCCGGGTTCCAACAAATCCCCTCCCCGCCCTCCCCAAACACTTTTTTACACCCTTTCTCCCCCTCGGGCGCCTTTTCCCGCCTCCCCCGCTCCTCTCCCCCTCACTTCCGGTTTCCGCCTCCCACTTCCGGTTTCCGCCTCCCACTTCCGGGTTCCAACAAATCCCCTCCCCGCCCTCCCCAAACACTTTTTTACACCGTTTCACCCCCTCACACGCCTTTTCCCGCCTCCCCCGCTCCTCTCCCCCTCACTTCCGGTTTCCGCCTCCCACTTCCGGGTTTCCGACTCCCACTTCCGGGTTCCAACAAATCCCCTCCCCGCCCTCCCCAAACACTTTTTTACACCGTTTCTCCCCCTCGGGCGCCTTTTCCCGCCTCCCCCGCTCCTCTCCCCCTCACTTCCGGTTTCCGCCTCCCACTTCCGGGTTTACGACTCCCACTTCCGGGTTCCAACAAATCCCCTCCCCGCCCTCCCCAAACACTTTTTTACACCGTTTCTCCCCCTCGCGCGCCTTTTCCCGCCTCCCCCGCTCCTCTCCCCCTCACTTCCGGTTTCCGCCTCCCACTTCCGGGTTTCCGCCTCCCACTTCCGGGTTCCAACAAATCCCCTCCCCGCCCTCCCCAAACACTTTTTTACACCCTTTCACCCCCTCGCACGCCTTTTCCCGCCTCCCCCGCTCCTCTCCCCCTCACTTCCGGTTTCCGCCTCCCACTTCCGGGTTTCCGCCTCCCACTTCCGGGTTCCAACAAATCCCCTCCCCGCCCTCCCCAAACACTTTTTGACACCGTTTCACCCCCTCGCACGCCTTTTCCCGCCTCCCCCGCTCCTCTCCCCCTCACTTCCGGTTTCCGCCTCCCACTTCCGGGTTTCCGACTCCCACTTCCGGGTTCCAACAAATCCCCTCCCCGCCCTCCCCAAACACTTTTTTACACCCTTTCACCCCCTCGGGCGCCTTTTCCCGCCTCCCCCGCTCCTCTCCCCCTCACTTCCGGTTTCCGCCTCCCACTTCCGGGTTTCCGCCTCCCACTTCCGGGTTCCAACAAATCCCCTCCCCGCCCTCCCCAAACACTTTTTGACACCGTTTCACCCCCTCGCACGCCTTTTCCCGCCTCCCCCGCTCCTCTCCCCCTCACTTCCGGTTTCCGCCTCCCACTTCCGGGTTTACGACTCCCACTTCCGGGTTCCAACAAATCCCCTCCCCGCCCTCCCCAAACACTTTTTGACACCGTTTCACCCCCTCGGACGCCTTTTCCCGCCTCCCCCGCTCCTCTCCCCCTCACTTCCGGTTTCCGCCTCCCACTTCCGGGTTTCCGCCTCCCACTTCCGGGTTCCAACAAATCCCCTCCCCGCCCTCCCCAAACACTTTTTTACACCCTTTCACCCCCTCGGGCGCCTTTTCCCGCCTCCCCCGCTCCTCTCCCCCTCACTTCCGGTTTCCGCCTCCCACTTCCGGGTTTCCGCCTCCCACTTCCGGGTTCCAACAAATCCCCTCCCCGCCCTCCCCAAACACTTTTTGACACCGTTTCACCCCCTCGGACGCCTTTTCCCGCCTCCCCCGCTCCTCTCCCCCTCACTTCCGGTTTCCGCCTCCCACTTCCGGGTTTCCGACTCCCACTTCCGGGTTCCAACAAATCCCCTCCCCGCCCTCCCCAAACACTTTTTTACACCCTTTCACCCCCTCGCACGCCTTTTCCCGCCTCCCCCGCTCCTCTCCCCCTCACTTCCGGTTTCCGCCTCCCACTTCCGGGTTTCCGACTCCCACTTCCGGGTTCCAACAAATCCCCTCCCCGCCCTCCCCAAACACTTTTTTACACCCTTTCACCCCCTCGCGCGCCTTTTCCCGCCTCCCCCGCTCCTCTCCCCCTCACTTCCGGTTTCCGCCTCCCACTTCCGGGTTTCCGCCTCCCACTTCCGGGTTCCAACAAATCCCCTCCCCGCCCTCCCCAAACACTTTTTTACACCCTTTCACCCCCTCGGACGCCTTTTCCCGCCTCCCCCGCTCCTCTCCCCCTCACTTCCGGTTTCCGCCTCCCACTTCCGGGTTTCCGCCTCCCACTTCCGGGTTCCAACAAATCCCCTCCCCGCCCTCCCCAAACACTTTTTTACACCCTTTCACCCCCTCGCACGCCTTTTCCCGCCTCCCCCGCTCCTCTCCCCCTCACTTCCGGTTTCCGCCTCCCACTTCCGGGTTTCCGCCTCCCACTTCCGGGTTCCAACAAATCCCCTCCCCGCCCTCCCCAAACACTTTTTTACACCGTTTCACCCCCTCGCGCGCCTTTTCCCGCCTCCCCCGCTCCTCTCCCCCTCACTTCCGGTTTCCGCCTCCCACTTCCGGGTTTCCGACTCCCACTTCCGGGTTCCAACAAATCCCCTCCCCGCCCTCCCCAAACACTTTTTTACACCCTTTCACCCCCTCGGGCGCCTTTTCCCGCCTCCCCCGCTCCTCTCCCCCTCACTTCCGGTTTCCGCCTCCCACTTCCGGGTTTCCGACTCCCACTTCCGGGTTCCAACAAATCCCCTCCCCGCCCTCCCCGAACACTTTTTGACACCGTTTCACCCCCTCGCGCGCCTTTTCCCGCCTCCCCCGCTCCTCTCCCCCTCACTTCCGGTTTCCGCCTCCCACTTCCGGGTTTACGACTCCCACTTCCGGGTTCCAACAAATCCCCTCCCCGCCCTCCCCAAACACTTTTTGACACCGTTTCACCCCCTCGGACGCCTTTTCCCGCCTCCCCCGCTCCTCTCCCCCTCACTTCCGGTTTCCGCCTCCCACTTCCGGGTTTCCGCCTCCCACTTCCGGGTTCCAACAAATCCCCTCCCCGCCCTCCCCAAACACTTTTTTACACCCTTTCACCCCCTCGGGCGCCTTTTCCCGCCTCCCCCGCTCCTCTCCCCCTCACTTCCGGTTTCCGCCTCCCACTTCCGGGTTTCCGCCTCCCACTTCCGGGTTCCAACAAATCCCCTCCCCGCCCTCCCCAAACACTTTTTGACACCGTTTCACCCCCTCGGACGCCTTTTCCCGCCTCCCCCGCTCCTCTCCCCCTCACTTCCGGTTTCCGCCTCCCACTTCCGGGTTTCCGACTCCCACTTCCGGGTTCCAACAAATCCCCTCCCCGCCCTCCCCAAACACTTTTTTACACCCTTTCACCCCCTCGCACGCCTTTTCCCGCCTCCCCCGCTCCTCTCCCCCTCACTTCCGGTTTCCGCCTCCCACTTCCGGGTTTCCGACTCCCACTTCCGGGTTCCAACAAATCCCCTCCCCGCCCTCCCCAAACACTTTTTTACACCGTTTCTCCCCCTCGGACGCCTTTTCCCGCCTCCCCCGCTCCTCTCCCCCTCACTTCCGGTTTCCGCCTCCCACTTCCGGGTTTCCGCCTCCCACTTCCGGGTTCCAACAAATCCCCTCCCCGCCCTCCCCAAACACTTTTTTACACCCTTTCACCCCCTCGGACGCCTTTTCCCGCCTCCCCCGCTCCTCTCCCCCTCACTTCCGGTTTCCGCCTCCCACTTCCGGGTTTCCGCCTCCCACTTCCGGGTTCCAACAAATCCCCTCCCCGCCCTCCCCAAACACTTTTTTACACCCTTTCACCCCCTCGCACGCCTTTTCCCGCCTCCCCCGCTCCTCTCCCCCTCACTTCCGGTTTCCGCCTCCCACTTCCGGGTTTCCGCCTCCCACTTCCGGGTTCCAACAAATCCCCTCCCCGCCCTCCCCAAACACTTTTTTACACCGTTTCACCCCCTCGCGCGCCTTTTCCCGCCTCCCCCGCTCCTCTCCCCCTCACTTCCGGTTTCCGCCTCCCACTTCCGGGTTTCCGACTCCCACTTCCGGGTTCCAACAAATCCCCTCCCCGCCCTCCCCAAACACTTTTTTACACCCTTTCACCCCCTCGGGCGCCTTTTCCCGCCTCCCCCGCTCCTCTCCCCCTCACTTCCGGTTTCCGCCTCCCACTTCCGGGTTTCCGCCTCCCACTTCCGGGTTCCAACAAATCCCCTCCCCGCCCTCCCCGAACACTTTTTTACACCCTTTCACCCCCTCGGGCGCCTTTTCCCGCCTCCCCCGCTCCTCTCCCCCTCACTTCCGGTTTCCGCCTCCCACTTCCGGGTTTCCGCCTCCCACTTCCGGGTTCCAACAAATCCCCTCCCCGCCCTCCCCAAACACTTTTTTACACCCTTTCACCCCCTCGCACGCCTTTTCCCGCCTCCCCCGCTCCTCTCCCCCTCACTTCCGGTTTCCGCCTCCCACTTCCGGGTTTCCGACTCCCACTTCCGGGTTCCAACAAATCCCCTCCCCGCCCTCCCCAAACACTTTTTTACACCCTTTCACCCCCTCGCGCGCCTTTTCCCGCCTCCCCCGCTCCTCTCCCCCTCACTTCCGGTTTCCGCCTCCCACTTCCGGGTTTCCGACTCCCACTTCCGGGTTCCAACAAATCCCCTCCCCCGCCCTCCCCAAACACTTTTTTACACCCTTTCACCCCCTCGCGCGCCTTTTCCCGCCTCCCCCGCTCCTCTCCCCCTCACTTCCGGTTTCCGCCTCCCACTTCCGGGTTTCCGACTCCCACTTCCGGGTTCCAACAAATCCCCTCCCCGCCCTCCCCAAACACTTTTTTACACCCTTTCACCCCCTCGGGCGCCTTTTCCCGCCTCCCCCGCTCCTCTCCCCCTCACTTCCGGTTTCCGCCTCCCACTTCCGGGTTTCCGCCTCCCACTTCCGGGTTCCAACAAATCCCCTCCCCGCCCTCCCCGAACACTTTTTTACACCCTTTCACCCCCTCGGGCGCCTTTTCCCGCCTCCCCCGCTCCTCTCCCCCTCACTTCCGGTTTCCGCCTCCCACTTCCGGGTTTCCGCCTCCCACTTCCGGGTTCCAACAAATCCCCTCCCCGCCCTCCCCAAACACTTTTTTACACCCTTTCACCCCCTCGCACGCCTTTTCCCGCCTCCCCCGCTCCTCTCCCCCTCACTTCCGGTTTCCGCCTCCCACTTCCGGGTTTCCGACTCCCACTTCCGGGTTCCAACAAATCCCCTCCCCGCCCTCCCCAAACACTTTTTTACACCCTTTCACCCCCTCGCGCGCCTTTTCCCGCCTCCCCCGCTCCTCTCCCCCTCACTTCCGGTTTCCGCCTCCCACTTCCGGGTTTCCGACTCCCACTTCCGGGTTCCAACAAATCCCCTCCCCCGCCCTCCCCAAACACTTTTTTACACCCTTTCACCCCCTCGCGCGCCTTTTCCCGCCTCCCCCGCTCCTCTCCCCCTCACTTCCGGTTTCCGCCTCCCACTTCCGGGTTTCCGACTCCCACTTCCGGGTTCCAACAAATCCCCTCCCCGCCCTCCCCAAACACTTTTTTACACCCTTTCACCCCCTCGCGCGCCTTTTCCCGCCTCCCCCGCTCCTCTCCCCCTCACTTCCGGTTTCCGCCTCCCACTTCCGGGTTTCCGACTCCCACTTCCGGGTTCCAACAAATCCCCTCCCCGCCCTCCCCAAACACTTTTTTACACCCTTTCACCCCCTCGGGCGCCTTTTCCCGCCTCCCCCGCTCCTCTCCCCCTCACTTCCGGTTTCCGCCTCCCACTTCCGGGTTTCCGACTCCCACTTCCGGGTTCCAACAAATCCCCTCCCCGCCCTCCCCAAACACTTTTTTACACCCTTTCACCCCCTCGCACGCCTTTTCCCGCCTCCCCCGCTCCTCTCCCCCTCACTTCCGGTTTCCGCGTCCCACTTCCGGGTTTACGACTCCCACTTCCGGGTTCCAACAAATCCCCTCCCCGCCCTCCCCAAACACTTTTTTACACCCTTTCACCCCCTCGCACGCCTTTTCCCGCCTCCCCCGCTCCTCTCCCCCTCACTTCCGGTTTCCGCCTCCCACTTCCGGGTTTCCGACTCCCACTTCCGGGTTCCAACAAATCCCCTCCCCGCCCTCCCCAAACACTTTTTTACACCCTTTCACCCCCTCGCGCGCCTTTTCCCGCCTCCCCCGCTCCTCTCCCCCTCACTTCCGGTTTCCGCCTCCCACTTCCGGGTTTCCGACTCCCACTTCCGGGTTCCAACAAATCCCCTCCCCGCCCTCCCCAAACACTTTTTTACACCCTTTCACCCCCTCGGGCGCCTTTTCCCGCCTCCCCCGCTCCTCTCCCCCTCACTTCCGGTTTCCGCCTCCCACTTCCGGGTTTCCGCCTCCCACTTCCGGGTTCCAACAAATCCCCTCCCCGCCCTCCCCAAACACTTTTTTACACCCTTTCACCCCCTCGCGCGCCTTTTCCCGCCTCCCCCGCTCCTCTCCCCCTCACTTCCGGTTTCCGCCTCCCACTTCCGGGTTTCCGCCTCCCACTTCCGGGTTCCAACAAATCCCCTCCCCGCCCTCCCCAAACACTTTTTTACACCGTTTCTCCCCCTCGCACGCCTTTTCCCGCCTCCCCCGCTCCTCTCCCCCTCACTTCCGGTTTCCGCCTCCCACTTCCGGGTTTCCGCCTCCCACTTCCGGGTTCCAACAAATCCCCTCCCCGCCCTCCCCAAACACTTTTTTACACCCTTTCACCCCCTCGGGCGCCTTTTCCCGCCTCCCCCGCTCCTCTCCCCCTCACTTCCGGTTTCCGCCTCCCACTTCCGGGTTTCCGCCTCCCACTTCCGGGTTCCAACAAATCCCCTCCCCGCCCTCCCCAAACACTTTTTTACACCGTTTCACCCCCTCGGGCGCCTTTTCCCGCCTCCCCCGCTCCTCTCCCCCTCACTTCCGGTTTCCGCCTCCCACTTCCGGGTTTCCGCCTCCCACTTCCGGGTTCCAACAAATCCCCTCCCCGCCCTCCCCAAACACTTTTTTACACCCTTTCACCCCCTCGGGCGCCTTTTCCCGCCTCCCCCGCTCCTCTCCCCCTCACTTCCGGTTTCCGCCTCCCACTTCCGGGTTTCCGACTCCCACTTCCGGGTTCCAACAAATCCCCTCCCCGCCCTCCCCAAACACTTTTTTACACCGTTTCACCCCCTCGCACGCCTTTTCCCGCCTCCCCCGCTCCTCTCCCCCTCACTTCCGGTTTCCGCCTCCCACTTCCGGGTTTCCGACTCCCACTTCCGGGTTCCAACAAATCCCCTCCCCGCCCTCCCCAAACACTTTTTTACACCCTTTCACCCCCTCGGGCGCCTTTTCCCGCCTCCCCCGCTCCTCTCCCCCTCACTTCCGGTTTCCGCCTCCCACTTCCGGGTTTACGCCTCCCACTTCCGGGTTCCAACAAATCCCCTCCCCGCCCTCCCCAAACACTTTTTTACACCGTTTCACCCCCTCGCACGCCTTTTCCCGCCTCCCCCGCTCCTCTCCCCCTCACTTCCGGTTTCCGCCTCCCACTTCCGGGTTTCCGACTCCCACTTCCGGGTTCCAACAAATCCCCTCCCCGCCCTCCCCAAACACTTTTTTACACCGTTTCTCCCCCTCGCGCGCCTTTTCCCGCCTCCCCCGCTCCTCTCCCCCTCACTTCCGGTTTCCGCCTCCCACTTCCGGGTTTCCGCCTCCCACTTCCGGGTTCCAACAAATCCCCTCCCCGCCCTCCCCAAACACTTTTTTACACCCTTTCACCCCCTCGGGCGCCTTTTCCCGCCTCCCCCGCTCCTCTCCCCCTCACTTCCGGTTTCCGCCTCCCACTTCCGGGTTTCCGCCTCCCACTTCCGGGTTCCAACAAATCCCCTCCCCGCCCTCCCCAAACACTTTTTTACACCCTTTCACCCCCTCGCGCGCCTTTTCCCGCCTCCCCCGCTCCTCTCCCCCTCACTTCCGGTTTCCGCCTCCCACTTCCGGGTTTCCGACTCCCACTTCCGGGTTCCAACAAATCCCCTCCCCGCCCTCCCCAAACACTTTTTTACACCGTTTCTCCCCCTCGGGCGCCTTTTCCCGCCTCCCCCGCTCCTCTCCCCCTCACTTCCGGTTTCCGCCTCCCACTTCCGGGTTTCCGACTCCCACTTCCGGGTTCCAACAAATCCCCTCCCCCGCCCTCCCCAAACACTTTTTTACACCGTTTCACCCCCTCGCGCGCCTTTTCCCGCCTCCCCCGCTCCTCTCCCCCTCACTTCCGGTTTCCGCCTCCCACTTCCGGGTTTCCGACTCCCACTTCCGGGTTCCAACAAATCCCCTCCCCGCCCTCCCCAAACACTTTTTTACACCGTTTCTCCCCCTCGGGCGCCTTTTCCCGCCTCCCCCGCTCCTCTCCCCCTCACTTCCGGTTTCGGCCTCCCACTTCCGGGTTTCCGACTCCCACTTCCGGGTTCCAACAAATCCCCTCCCCGCCCTCCCCAAACACTTTTTTACACCCTTTCACCCCCTCGCGCGCCTTTTCCCGCCTCCCCCGCTCCTCTCCCCCTCACTTCCGGTTTCCGCCTCCCACTTCCGGGTTTCCGACTCCCACTTCCGGGTTCCAACAAATCCCCTCCCCGCCCTCCCCAAACACTTTTTTACACCCTTTCACCCCCTCGGGCGCCTTTTCCCGCCTCCCCTGCTCCTCTCCCCCTCACTTCCGGTTTCCGCCTCCCACTTCCGGGTTTCCGACTCCCACTTCCGGGTTCCAACAAATCCCCTCCCCGCCCTCCCCAAACACTTTTTTACACCCTTTCACCCCCTCGCGCGCCTTTTCCCGCCTCCCCCGCTCCTCTCCCCCTCACTTCCGGTTTCCGCCTCCCACTTCCGGGTTTCCGACTCCCACTTCCGGGTTCCAACAAATCCCCTCCCCGCCCTCCCCAAACACTTTTTTACACCGTTTCTCCCCCTCGGGCGCCTTTTCCCGCCTCCCCCGCTCCTCTCCCCCTCACTTCCGGTTTCCGCCTCCCACTTCCGGGTTTCCGACTCCCACTTCCGGGTTCCAACAAATCCCCTCCCCGCCCTCCCCAAACACTTTTTTACACCCTTTCACCCCCTCGGGCGCCTTTTCCCGCCTCCCCCGCTCCTCTCCCCCTCACTTCCGGTTTCCGCCTCCCACTTCCGGGTTTCCGACTCCCACTTCCGGGTTCCAACAAATCCCCTCCCCCGCCCTCCCCAAACACTTTTTTACACCGTTTCACCCCCTCGCGCGCCTTTTCCCGCCTCCCCCGCTCCTCTCCCCCTCACTTCCGGTTTCCGCCTCCCACTTCCGGGTTTCCGACTCCCACTTCCTGGTTCCAACAAATCCCCTCCCCGCCCTCCCCAAACACTTTTTTACACCCTTTCACCCCCTCGCGCGCCTTTTCCCGCCTCCCCCGCTCCTCTCCCCCTCACTTCCGGTTTCCGCCTCCCACTTCCGGGTTTCCGACTCCCACTTCCGGGTTCCAACAAATCCCCTCCCCGCCCTCCCCAAACACTTTTTGACACCGTTTCACCCCCTCACACGCCTTTTCCCGCCTCCCCCGCTCCTCTCCCCCTCACTTCCGGTTTCCGCCTCCCACTTCCGGGTTTCCGACTCCCACTTCCGGGTTCCAACAAATCCCCTCCCCGCCCTCCCCAAACACTTTTTTACACCGTTTCTCCCCCTCGCGCGCCTTTTCCCGCCTCCCCCGCTCCTCTCCCCCTCACTTCCGGTTTCCGCCTCCCACTTCCGGGTTTCCGCCTCCCACTTCCGGGTTCCAACAAATCCCCTCCCCGCCCTCCCCAAACACTTTTTTACACCCTTTCACCCCCTCACACGCCTTTTCCCGCCTCCCCCGCTCCTCTCCCCCTCACTTCCGGTTTCCGCCTCCCACTTCCGGTTTCCGCCTCCCACTTCCGGGTTCCAACAAATCCCCTCCCCGCCCTCCCCAAACACTTTTTGACACCGTTTCACCCCCTCGCACGCCTTTTCCCGCCTCCCCCGCTCCTCTCCCCCTCACTTCCGGTTTCCGCCTCCCACTTCCGGGTTTCCGACTCCCACTTCCGGGTTCCAACAAATCCCCTCCCCGCCCTCCCCAAACACTTTTTTACACCGTTTCTCCCCCTCGGGCGCCTTTTCCCGCCTCCCCCGCTCCTCTCCCCCTCACTTCCGGTTTCCGCCTCCCACTTCCGGGTTTCCGACTCCCACTTCCGGGTTCCAACAAATCCCCTCCCCGCCCTCCCCAAACACTTTTTTACACCGTTTCACCCCCTCGGACGCCTTTTCCCGCCTCCCCCGCTCCTCTCCCCCTCACTTCCGGTTTCCGCCTCCCACTTCCGGGTTTCCGACTCACACTTCCGGGTTCCAACAAATCCCCTCCCCGCCCTCCCCAAACACTTTTTGACACCGTTTCACCCCCTCGGACGCCTTTTCCCGCCTCCCCCGCTCCTCTCCCCCTCACTTCCGGTTTCCGCCTCCCACTTCCGGGTTTCCGACTCCCACTTCCGGGTTCCAACAAATCCCCTCCCCGCCCTCCCCAAACACTTTTTTACACCGTTTCACCCCCTCGGGCGCCTTTTCCCGCCTCCCCCGCTCCTCTCCCCCTCACTTCCGGTTTCCGCCTCCCACTTCCGGGTTTCCGCCTCCCACTTCCGGGTTCCAACAAATCCCCTCCCCGCCCTCCCCAAACACTTTTTTACACCCTTTCACCCCCTCGGGCGCCTTTTCCCGCCTCCCCCGCTCCTCTCCCCCTCACTTCCGGTTTCCGCCTCCCACTTCCGGGTTTCCGCCTCCCACTTCCGGGTTCCAACAAATCCCCTCCCCGCCCTCCCCAAACACTTTTTTACACCCTTTCACCCCCTCGGGCGCCTTTTCCCGCCTCCCCCGCTCCTCTCCCCCTCACTTCCGGTTTCCGCCTCCCACTTCCGGGTTTCCGACTCCCACTTCCGGGTTCCAACAAATCCCCTCCCCGCCCTCCCCAAACACTTTTTGACACCGTTTCACCCCCTCGCGCGCCTTTTCCCGCCTCCCCCGCTCCTCTCCCCCTCACTTCCGGTTTCCGCCTCCCACTTCCGGGTTTCCGACTCCCACTTCCGGGTTCCAACAAATCCCCTCCCCGCCCTCCCCAAACACTTTTTTACACCGTTTCTCCCCCTCGCGCGCCTTTTCCCGCCTCCCCCGCTCCTCTCCCCCTCACTTCCGGTTTCCGCCTCCCACTTCCGGGTTTCCGACTCCCACTTCCGGGTTCCAACAAATCCCCTCCCCGCCCTCCCCAAACACTTTTTTACACCCTTTCACCCCCTCGCGCGCCTTTTCCCGCCTCCCCCGCTCCTCTCCCCCTCACTTCCGGTTTCCGCCTCCCACTTCCGGGTTTCCGACTCCCACTTCCGGGTTCCAACAAATCCCCTCCCCGCCCTCCCCAAACACTTTTTTACACCGTTTCTCCCCCTCGGACGCCTTTTCCCGCCTCCCCCGCTCCTCTCCCCCTCACTTCCGGTTTCCGCCTCCCACTTCCGGGTTTCCGACTCCCACTTCCGGGTTCCAACAAATCCCCTCCCCGCCCTCCCCAAACACTTTTTTACACCCTTTCACCCCCTCGCACGCCTTTTCCCGCCTCCCCCGCTCCTCTCCCCCTCACTTCCGGTTTCCGCCTCCCACTTCCGGGTTTCCGACTCCCACTTCCGGGTTCCAACAAATCCCCTCCCCGCCCTCCCCAAACACTTTTTTACACCCTTTCACCCCCTCGCACGCCTTTTCCCGCCTCCCCCGCTCCTCTCCCCCTCACTTCCGGTTTCCGCCTCCCACTTCCGGGTTTCCGCCTCCCACTTCCGGGTTCCAACAAATCCCCTCCCCGCCCTCCCCAAACACTTTTTGACACCGTTTCACCCCCTCGCACGCCTTTTCCCGCCTCCCCCGCTCCTCTCCCCCTCACTTCCGGTTTCCGCCTCCCACTTCCGGGTTTCCGACTCCCACTTCCGGGTTCCAACAAATCCCCTCCCCGCCCTCCCCAAACACTTTTTTACACCGTTTCACCCCCTCGGACGCCTTTTCCCGCCTCCCCCGCTCCTCTCCCCCTCACTTCCGGTTTCCGCCTCCCACTTCCGGGTTTCCGACTCCCACTTCCGGGTTCCAACAAATCCCCTCCCCGCCCTCCCCAAACACTTTTTTACACCCTTTCACCCCCTCGCGCGCCTTTTCCCGCCTCCCCCGCTCCTCTCCCCCTCACTTCCGGTTTCCGCCTCCCACTTCCGGGTTTCCGACTCCCACTTCCGGGTTCCAACAAATCCCCTCCCCGCCCTCCCCAAACACTTTTTTACACCGTTTCTCCCCCTCGGGCGCCTTTTCCCGCCTCCCCCGCTCCTCTCCCCCTCACTTCCGGTTTCCGCCTCCCACTTCCGGGTTTCCGCCTCCCACTTCCGGGTTCCAACAAATCCCCTCCCCGCCCTCCCCAAACACTTTTTTACACCGTTTCACCCCCTCGGACGCCTTTTCCCGCCTCCCCCGCTCCTCTCCCCCTCACTTCCGGTTTCCGCCTCCCACTTCCGGGTTTCCGACTCCCACTTCCGGGTTCCAACAAATCCCCTCCCCGCCCTCCCCAAACACTTTTTGACACCGTTTCACCCCCTCGGACGCCTTTTCCCGCCTCCCCCGCTCCTCTCCCCCTCACTTCCGGTTTCCGCCTCCCACTTCCGGGTTTCCGACTCCCACTTCCGGGTTCCAACAAATCCCCTCCCCGCCCTCCCCAAACACTTTTTTACACCGTTTCACCCCCTCGGGCGCCTTTTCCCGCCTCCCCCGCTCCTCTCCCCCTCACTTCCGGTTTCCGCCTCCCACTTCCGGGTTTCCGCCTCCCACTTCCGGGTTCCAACAAATCCCCTCCCCGCCCTCCCCAAACACTTTTTTACACCCTTTCACCCCCTCGCGCGCCTTTTCCCGCCTCCCCCGCTCCTCTCCCCCTCACTTCCGGTTTCCGCCTCCCACTTCCGGGTTTCCGCCTCCCACTTCCGGGTTCCAACAAATCCCCTCCCCGCCCTCCCCAAACACTTTTTTACACCCTTTCACCCCCTCGGGCGCCTTTTCCCGCCTCCCCCGCTCCTCTCCCCCTCACTTCCGGTTTCCGCCTCCCACTTCCGGGTTTCCGACTCCCACTTCCGGGTTCCAACAAATCCCCTCCCCGCCCTCCCCAAACACTTTTTGACACCGTTTCACCCCCTCGCGCGCCTTTTCCCGCCTCCCCCGCTCCTCTCCCCCTCACTTCCGGTTTCCGCCTCCCACTTCCGGGTTTCCGCCTCCCACTTCCGGGTTCCAACAAATCCCCTCCCCGCCCTCCCCAAACACTTTTTTACACCGTTTCTCCCCCTCGCGCGCCTTTTCCCGCCTCCCCCGCTCCTCTCCCCCTCACTTCCGGTTTCCGCCTCCCACTTCCGGGTTTCCGACTCCCACTTCCGGGTTCCAACAAATCCCCTCCCCGCCCTCCCCAAACACTTTTTTACACCCTTTCACCCCCTCGGGCGCCTTTTCCCGCCTCCCCCGCTCCTCTCCCCCTCACTTCCGGTTTCCGCCTCCCACTTCCGGGTTTCCGCCTCCCACTTCCGGGTTCCAACAAATCCCCTCCCCGCCCTCCCCAAACACTTTTTTACACCGTTTCTCCCCCTCGGACGCCTTTTCCCGCCTCCCCCGCTCCTCTCCCCCTCACTTCCGGTTTCCGCCTCCCACTTCCGGGTTTCCGCCTCCCACTTCCGGGTTCCAACAAATCCCCTCCCCGCCCTCCCCAAACACTTTTTTACACCCTTTCACCCCCTCGCACGCCTTTTCCCGCCTCCCCCGCTCCTCTCCCCCTCACTTCCGGTTTCCGCCTCCCACTTCCGGGTTTCCGACTCCCACTTCCGGGTTCCAACAAATCCCCTCCCCGCCCTCCCCAAACACTTTTTTACACCCTTTCACCCCCTCGCACGCCTTTTCCCGCCTCCCCCGCTCCTCTCCCCCTCACTTCCGGTTTCCGCCTCCCACTTCCGGGTTTCCGCCTCCCACTTCCGGGTTCCAACAAATCCCCTCCCCGCCCTCCCCAAACACTTTTTTACACCCTTTCTCCCCCTCGGGCGCCTTTTCCCGCCTCCCCCGCTCCTCTCCCCCTCACTTCCGGTTTCCGCCTCCCACTTCCGGTTTCCGCCTCCCACTTCCGGGTTCCAACAAATCCCCTCCCCGCCCTCCCCAAACACTTTTTTACACCGTTTCACCCCCTCACACGCCTTTTCCCGCCTCCCCCGCTCCTCTCCCCCTCACTTCCGGTTTCCGCCTCCCACTTCCGGGTTTCCGACTCCCACTTCCGGGTTCCAACAAATCCCCTCCCCGCCCTCCCCAAACACTTTTTTACACCGTTTCTCCCCCTCGGGCGCCTTTTCCCGCCTCCCCCGCTCCTCTCCCCCTCACTTCCGGTTTCCGCCTCCCACTTCCGGGTTTACGACTCCCACTTCCGGGTTCCAACAAATCCCCTCCCCGCCCTCCCCAAACACTTTTTTACACCGTTTCTCCCCCTCGCGCGCCTTTTCCCGCCTCCCCCGCTCCTCTCCCCCTCACTTCCGGTTTCCGCCTCCCACTTCCGGGTTTCCGCCTCCCACTTCCGGGTTCCAACAAATCCCCTCCCCGCCCTCCCCAAACACTTTTTTACACCCTTTCACCCCCTCGCACGCCTTTTCCCGCCTCCCCCGCTCCTCTCCCCCTCACTTCCGGTTTCCGCCTCCCACTTCCGGGTTTCCGCCTCCCACTTCCGGGTTCCAACAAATCCCCTCCCCGCCCTCCCCAAACACTTTTTGACACCGTTTCACCCCCTCGCACGCCTTTTCCCGCCTCCCCCGCTCCTCTCCCCCTCACTTCCGGTTTCCGCCTCCCACTTCCGGGTTTCCGACTCCCACTTCCGGGTTCCAACAAATCCCCTCCCCGCCCTCCCCAAACACTTTTTTACACCCTTTCACCCCCTCGGGCGCCTTTTCCCGCCTCCCCCGCTCCTCTCCCCCTCACTTCCGGTTTCCGCCTCCCACTTCCGGGTTTCCGCCTCCCACTTCCGGGTTCCAACAAATCCCCTCCCCGCCCTCCCCAAACACTTTTTTACACCGTTTCACCCCCTCGCACGCCTTTTCCCGCCTCCCCCGCTCCTCTCCCCCTCACTTCCGGTTTCCGCCTCCCACTTCCGGGTTTACGACTCCCACTTCCGGGTTCCAACAAATCCCCTCCCCGCCCTCCCCAAACACTTTTTGACACCCTTTCACCCCCTCGGACGCCTTTTCCCGCCTCCCCCGCTCCTCTCCCCCTCACTTCCGGTTTCCGCCTCCCACTTCCGGGTTTCCGACTCCCACTTCCGGGTTCCAACAAATCCCCTCCCCGCCCTCCCCAAACACTTTTTTACACCCTTTCACCCCCTCGGGCGCCTTTTCCCGCCTCCCCCGCTCCTCTCCCCCTCACTTCCGGTTTCCGCCTCCCACTTCCGGGTTTCCGCCTCCCACTTCCGGGTTCCAACAAATCCCCTCCCCGCCCTCCCCAAACACTTTTTTACACCCTTTCACCCCCTCGGGCGCCTTTTCCCGCCTCCCCCGCTCCTCTCCCCCTCACTTCCGGTTTCCGCCTCCCACTTCCGGGTTTCCGCCTCCCACTTCCGGGTTCCAACAAATCCCCTCCCCGCCCTCCCCAAACACTTTTTTACACCCTTTCACCCCCTCGCGCGCCTTTTCCCGCCTCCCCCGCTCCTCTCCCCCTCACTTCCGGTTTCCGCCTCCCACTTCCGGGTTTCCGACTCCCACTTCCGGGTTCCAACAAATCCCCTCCCCGCCCTCCCCAAACACTTTTTTACACCCTTTCACCCCCTCGCGCGCCTTTTCCCGCCTCCCCCGCTCCTCTCCCCCTCACTTCCGGTTTCCGCCTCCCACTTCCGGGTTTCCGACTCCCACTTCCGGGTTCCAACAAATCCCCTCCCCGCCCTCCCCAAACACTTTTTTACACCCTTTCACCCCCTCGCGCGCCTTTTCCCGCCTCCCCCGCTCCTCTCCCCCTCACTTCCGGTTTCCGCCTCCCACTTCCGGGTTTCCGACTCCCACTTCCGGGTTCCAACAAATCCCCTCCCCGCCCTCCCCAAACACTTTTTTACACCGTTTCTCCCCCTCGGGCGCCTTTTCCCGCCTCCCCCGCTCCTCTCCCCCTCACTTCCGGTTTCCGCCTCCCACTTCCGGGTTTCCGACTCCCACTTCCGGGTTCCAACAAATCCCCTCCCCGCCCTCCCCAAACACTTTTTTACACCCTTTCACCCCCTCGCGCGCCTTTTCCCGCCTCCCCCGCTCCTCTCCCCCTCACTTCCGGTTTCCGCCTCCCACTTCCGGGTTTCCGACTCCCACTTCCGGGTTCCAACAAATCCCCTCCCCGCCCTCCCCAAACACTTTTTTACACCCTTTCACCCCCTCGCGCGCCTTTTCCCGCCTCCCCCGCTCCTCTCCCCCTCACTTCCGGTTTCCGCCTCCCACTTCCGGGTTTCCGCCTCCCACTTCCGGGTTCCAACAAATCCCCTCCCCGCCCTCCCCAAACACTTTTTTACACCCTTTCACCCCCTCGGGCGCCTTTTCCCGCCTCCCCCGCTCCTCTCCCCCTCACTTCCGGTTTCCGCCTCCCACTTCCGGGTTTCCGCCTCCCACTTCCGGGTTCCAACAAATCCCCTCCCCGCCCTCCCCAAACACTTTTTTACACCCTTTCACCCCCTCGCGCGCCTTTTCCCGCCTCCCCCGCTCCTCTCCCCCTCACTTCCGGTTTCCGCGTCCCACTTCCGGGTTTCCGACTCCCACTTCCGGGTTCCAACAAATCCCCTCCCCGCCCTCCCCAAACACTTTTTTACACCCTTTCACCCCCTCGCACGCCTTTTCCCGCCTCCCCCGCTCCTCTCCCCCTCACTTCCGGTTTCCGCCTCCCACTTCCGGGTTTCCGACTCCCACTTCCGGGTTCCAACAAATCCCCTCCCCGCCCTCCCCAAACACTTTTTTACACCCTTTCACCCCCTCGCGCGCCTTTTCCCGCCTCCCCCGCTCCTCTCCCCCTCACTTCCGGTTTCCGCCTCCCACTTCCGGGTTTCCGACTCCCACTTCCGGGTTCCAACAAATCCCCTCCCCGCCCTCCCCAAACACTTTTTTACACCCTTTCACCCCCTCGCGCGCCTTTTCCCGCCTCCCCCGCTCCTCTCCCCCTCACTTCCGGTTTCCGCCTCCCACTTCCGGGTTTCCGCCTCCCACTTCCGGGTTCCAACAAATCCCCTCCCCGCCCTCCCCAAACACTTTTTTACACCGTTTCTCCCCCTCGCGCGCCTTTTCCCGCCTCCCCCGCTCCTCTCCCCCTCACTTCCGGTTTCCGCCTCCCACTTCCGGGTTTCCGCCTCCCACTTCCGGGTTCCAACAAATCCCCTCCCCGCCCTCCCCAAACACTTTTTTACACCCTTTCACCCCCTCGGGCGCCTTTTCCCGCCTCCCCCGCTCCTCTCCCCCTCACTTCCGGTTTCCGCCTCCCACTTCCGGGTTTCCGACTCACACTTCCGGGTTCCAACAAATCCCCTCCCCGCCCTCCCCAAACACTTTTTTACACCGTTTCACCCCCTCGCACGCCTTTTCCCGCCTCCCCCGCTCCTCTCCCCCTCACTTCCGGTTTCCGCCTCCCACTTCCGGGTTTCCGACTCCCACTTCCGGGTTCCAACAAATCCCCTCCCCGCCCTCCCCAAACACTTTTTTACACCGTTTCACCCCCTCGGGCGCCTTTTCCCGCCTCCCCCGCTCCTCTCCCCCTCACTTCCGGTTTCCGCCTCCCACTTCCGGGTTTCCGCCTCCCACTTCCGGGTTCCAACAAATCCCCTCCCCGCCCTCCCCAAACACTTTTTTACACCCTTTCACCCCCTCGGGCGCCTTTTCCCGCCTCCCCCGCTCCTCTCCCCCTCACTTCCGGTTTCCGCCTCCCACTTCCGGGTTTCCGCCTCCCACTTCCGGGTTCCAACAAATCCCCTCCCCGCCCTCCCCAAACACTTTTTTACACCCTTTCACCCCCTCGGGCGCCTTTTCCCGCCTCCCCCGCTCCTCTCCCCCTCACTTCCGGTTTCCGCCTCCCACTTCCGGGTTTCCGACTCCCACTTCCGGGTTCCAACAAATCCCCTCCCCGCCCTCCCCAAACACTTTTTGACACCGTTTCACCCCCTCGCGCGCCTTTTCCCGCCTCCCCCGCTCCTCTCCCCCTCACTTCCGGTTTCCGCCTCCCACTTCCGGGTTTCCGACTCCCACTTCCGGGTTCCAACAAATCCCCTCCCCGCCCTCCCCAAACACTTTTTTACACCGTTTCTCCCCCTCGCGCGCCTTTTCCCGCCTCCCCCGCTCCTCTCCCCCTCACTTCCGGTTTCCGCCTCCCACTTCCGGGTTTCCGACTCCCACTTCCGGGTTCCAACAAATCCCCTCCCCGCCCTCCCCAAACACTTTTTTACACCCTTTCACCCCCTCGCGCGCCTTTTCCCGCCTCCCCCGCTCCTCTCCCCCTCACTTCCGGTTTCCGCCTCCCACTTCCGGGTTTCCGACTCCCACTTCCGGGTTCCAACAAATCCCCTCCCCGCCCTCCCCAAACACTTTTTTACACCGTTTCTCCCCCTCGGACGCCTTTTCCCGCCTCCCCCGCTCCTCTCCCCCTCACTTCCGGTTTCCGCCTCCCACTTCCGGGTTTCCGACTCCCACTTCCGGGTTCCAACAAATCCCCTCCCCGCCCTCCCCAAACACTTTTTTACACCCTTTCACCCCCTCGCACGCCTTTTCCCGCCTCCCCCGCTCCTCTCCCCCTCACTTCCGGTTTCCGCCTCCCACTTCCGGGTTTCCGACTCCCACTTCCGGGTTCCAACAAATCCCCTCCCCGCCCTCCCCAAACACTTTTTTACACCCTTTCACCCCCTCGCACGCCTTTTCCCGCCTCCCCCGCTCCTCTCCCCCTCACTTCCGGTTTCCGCCTCCCACTTCCGGGTTTCCGCCTCCCACTTCCGGGTTCCAACAAATCCCCTCCCCGCCCTCCCCAAACACTTTTTGACACCGTTTCACCCCCTCGCACGCCTTTTCCCGCCTCCCCCGCTCCTCTCCCCCTCACTTCCGGTTTCCGCCTCCCACTTCCGGGTTTCCGACTCCCACTTCCGGGTTCCAACAAATCCCCTCCCCGCCCTCCCCAAACACTTTTTGACACCGTTTCACCCCCTCGGACGCCTTTTCCCGCCTCCCCCGCTCCTCTCCCCCTCACTTCCGGTTTCCGCCTCCCACTTCCGGGTTTCCGCCTCCCACTTCCGGGTTCCAACAAATCCCCTCCCCGCCCTCCCCAAACACTTTTTTACACCGTTTCACCCCCTCGGGCGCCTTTTCCCGCCTCCCCCGCTCCTCTCCCCCTCACTTCCGGTTTCCGCCTCCCACTTCCGGGTTTCCGCCTCCCACTTCCGGGTTCCAACAAATCCCCTCCCCGCCCTCCCCAAACACTTTTTTACACCCTTTCACCCCCTCGGGCGCCTTTTCCCGCCTCCCCCGCTCCTCTCCCCCTCACTTCCGGTTTCCGCCTCCCACTTCCGGGTTTCCGCCTCCCACTTCCGGGTTCCAACAAATCCCCTCCCCGCCCTCCCCAAACACTTTTTTACACCGTTTCTCCCCCTCGCGCGCCTTTTCCCGCCTCCCCCGCTCCTCTCCCCCTCACTTCCGGTTTCCGCCTCCCACTTCCGGGTTTCCGCCTCCCACTTCCGGGTTCCAACAAATCCCCTCCCCGCCCTCCCCAAACACTTTTTGACACCGTTTCACCCCCTCGCGCGCCTTTTCCCGCCTCCCCCGCTCCTCTCCCCCTCACTTCCGGTTTCCGCCTCCCACTTCCGGGTTTCCGCCTCCCACTTCCGGGTTCCAACAAATCCCCTCCCCGCCCTCCCCAAACACTTTTTTACACCGTTTCTCCCCCTCGCGCGCCTTTTCCCGCCTCCCCCGCTCCTCTCCCCCTCACTTCCGGTTTCCGCCTCCCACTTCCGGGTTTCCGACTCCCACTTCCGGGTTCCAACAAATCCCCTCCCCGCCCTCCCCAAACACTTTTTTACACCCTTTCACCCCCTCGCGCGCCTTTTCCCGCCTCCCCCGCTCCTCTCCCCCTCACTTCCGGTTTCCGCCTCCCACTTCCGGGTTTCCGCCTCCCACTTCCGGGTTCCAACAAATCCCCTCCCCGCCCTCCCCAAACACTTTTTTACACCGTTTCTCCCCCTCGGACGCCTTTTCCCGCCTCCCCCGCTCCTCTCCCCCTCACTTCCGGTTTCCGCCTCCCACTTCCGGGTTTCCGCCTCCCACTTCCGGGTTCCAACAAATCCCCTCCCCGCCCTCCCCAAACACTTTTTTACACCCTTTCACCCCCTCGCACGCCTTTTCCCGCCTCCCCCGCTCCTCTCCCCCTCACTTCCGGTTTCCGCCTCCCACTTCCGGGTTTCCGACTCCCACTTCCGGGTTCCAACAAATCCCCTCCCCGCCCTCCCCAAACACTTTTTTACACCCTTTCACCCCCTCGCACGCCTTTTCCCGCCTCCCCCGCTCCTCTCCCCCTCACTTCCGGTTTCCGCCTCCCACTTCCGGGTTTCCGCCTCCCACTTCCGGGTTCCAACAAATCCCCTCCCCGCCCTCCCCAAACACTTTTTTACACCCTTTCTCCCCCTCGGGCGCCTTTTCCCGCCTCCCCCGCTCCTCTCCCCCTCACTTCCGGTTTCCGCCTCCCACTTCCGGTTTCCGCCTCCCACTTCCGGGTTCCAACAAATCCCCTCCCCGCCCTCCCCAAACACTTTTTTACACCGTTTCACCCCCTCACACGCCTTTTCCCGCCTCCCCCGCTCCTCTCCCCCTCACTTCCGGTTTCCGCCTCCCACTTCCGGGTTTCCGACTCCCACTTCCGGGTTCCAACAAATCCCCTCCCCGCCCTCCCCAAACACTTTTTTACACCGTTTCTCCCCCTCGGGCGCCTTTTCCCGCCTCCCCCGCTCCTCTCCCCCTCACTTCCGGTTTCCGCCTCCCACTTCCGGGTTTCCGACTCCCACTTCCGGGTTCCAACAAATCCCCTCCCCGCCCTCCCCAAACACTTTTTTACACCGTTTCTCCCCCTCGCGCGCCTTTTCCCGCCTCCCCCGCTCCTCTCCCCCTCACTTCCGGTTTCCGCCTCCCACTTCCGGGTTTCCGACTCCCACTTCCGGGTTCCAACAAATCCCCTCCCCGCCCTCCCCAAACACTTTTTTACACCCTTTCACCCCCTCGGGCGCCTTTTCCCGCCTCCCCCGCTCCTCTCCCCCTCACTTCCGGTTTCCGCCTCCCACTTCCGGGTTTCCGCCTCCCACTTCCGGGTTCCAACAAATCCCCTCCCCGCCCTCCCCAAACACTTTTTGACACCGTTTCACCCCCTCGCACGCCTTTTCCCGCCTCCCCCGCTCCTCTCCCCCTCACTTCCGGTTTCCGCCTCCCACTTCCGGGTTTCCGCCTCCCACTTCCGGGTTCCAACAAATCCCCTCCCCGCCCTCCCCAAACACTTTTTTACACCCTTTCACCCCCTCGGGCGCCTTTTCCCGCCTCCCCCGCTCCTCTCCCCCTCACTTCCGGTTTCCGCCTCCCACTTCCGGGTTTCCGCCTCCCACTTCCGGGTTCCAACAAATCCCCTCCCCGCCCTCCCCAAACACTTTTTGACACCGTTTCACCCCCTCGCACGCCTTTTCCCGCCTCCCCCGCTCCTCTCCCCCTCACTTCCGGTTTCCGCCTCCCACTTCCGGGTTTCCGCCTCCCACTTCCGGGTTCCAACAAATCCCCTCCCCGCCCTCCCCAAACACTTTTTTACACCGTTTCACCCCCTCGGACGCCTTTTCCCGCCTCCCCCGCTCCTCTCCCCCTCACTTCCGGTTTCCGCCTCCCACTTCCGGGTTTCCGCCTCCCACTTCCGGGTTCCAACAAATCCCCTCCCCGCCCTCCCCAAACACTTTTTTACACCCTTTCACCCCCTCGGGCGCCTTTTCCCGCCTCCCCCGCTCCTCTCCCCCTCACTTCCGGTTTCCGCCTCCCACTTCCGGGTTTCCGCCTCCCACTTCCGGGTTCCAACAAATCCCCTCCCCGCCCTCCCCAAACACTTTTTTACACCCTTTCACCCCCTCGGGCGCCTTTTCCCGCCTCCCCCGCTCCTCTCCCCCTCACTTCCGGTTTCCGCCTCCCACTTCCGGGTTTCCGCCTCCCACTTCCGGGTTCCAACAAATCCCCTCCCCGCCCTCCCCAAACACTTTTTTACACCCTTTCACCCCCTCGCGCGCCTTTTCCCGCCTCCCCCGCTCCTCTCCCCCTCACTTCCGGTTTCCGCCTCCCACTTCCGGGTTTCCGACTCCCACTTCCGGGTTCCAACAAATCCCCTCCCCGCCCTCCCCAAACACTTTTTTACACCCTTTCACCCCCTCGCGCGCCTTTTCCCGCCTCCCCCGCTCCTCTCCCCCTCACTTCCGGTTTCCGCCTCCCACTTCCGGGTTTCCGACTCCCACTTCCGGGTTCCAACAAATCCCCTCCCCGCCCTCCCCAAACACTTTTTTACACCCTTTCACCCCCTCGCGCGCCTTTTCCCGCCTCCCCCGCTCCTCTCCCCCTCACTTCCGGTTTCCGCCTCCCACTTCCGGGTTTCCGACTCCCACTTCCGGGTTCCAACAAATCCCCTCCCCGCCCTCCCCAAACACTTTTTTACACCGTTTCTCCCCCTCGGGCGCCTTTTCCCGCCTCCCCCGCTCCTCTCCCCCTCACTTCCGGTTTCCGCCTCCCACTTCCGGGTTTCCGACTCCCACTTCCGGGTTCCAACAAATCCCCTCCCCGCCCTCCCCAAACACTTTTTTACACCCTTTCACCCCCTCGCGCGCCTTTTCCCGCCTCCCCCGCTCCTCTCCCCCTCACTTCCGGTTTCCGCCTCCCACTTCCGGGTTTCCGACTCCCACTTCCGGGTTCCAACAAATCCCCTCCCCCGCCCTCCCCAAACACTTTTTTACACCCTTTCACCCCCTCGCACGCCTTTTCCCGCCTCCCCCGCTCCTCTCCCCCTCACTTCCGGTTTCCGCCTCCCACTTCCGGGTTTCCGACTCCCACTTCCGGGTTCCAACAAATCCCCTCCCCGCCCTCCCCAAACACTTTTTTACACCCTTTCACCCCCTCGCGCGCCTTTTCCCGCCTCCCCCGCTCCTCTCCCCCTCACTTCCGGTTTCCGCCTCCCACTTCCGGGTTTCCGACTCCCACTTCCGGGTTCCAACAAATCCCCTCCCCGCCCTCCCCAAACACTTTTTTACACCCTTTCACCCCCTCGGGCGCCTTTTCCCGCCTCCCCCGCTCCTCTCCCCCTCACTTCCGGTTTCCGCCTCCCACTTCCGGGTTTCCGCCTCCCACTTCCGGGTTCCAACAAATCCCCTCCCCGCCCTCCCCAAACACTTTTTTACACCGTTTCTCCCCCTCGCGCGCCTTTTCCCGCCTCCCCCGCTCCTCTCCCCCTCACTTCCGGTTTCCGCCTCCCACTTCCGGGTTTCCGACTCCCACTTCCGGGTTCCAACAAATCCCCTCCCCGCCCTCCCCAAACACTTTTTTACACCCTTTCACCCCCTCGGGCGCCTTTTCCCGCCTCCCCCGCTCCTCTCCCCCTCACTTCCGGTTTCCGCCTCCCACTTCCGGGTTTCCGACTCCCACTTCCGGGTTCCAACAAATCCCCTCCCCGCCCTCCCCAAACACTTTTTTACACCCTTTCACCCCCTCGCGCGCCTTTTCCCGCCTCCCCCGCTCCTCTCCCCCTCACTTCCGGTTTCCGCCTCCCACTTCCGGGTTTCCGACTCCCACTTCCGGGTTCCAACAAATCCCCTCCCCGCCCTCCCCAAACACTTTTTTACACCCTTTCACCCCCTCGGGCGCCTTTTCCCGCCTCCCCCGCTCCTCTCCCCCTCACTTCCGGTTTCCGCCTCCCACTTCCGGGTTTCCGCCTCCCACTTCCGGGTTCTAACAAATCCCCTCCCCGCCCTCCCCAAACACTTTTTTACACCCTTTCACCCCCTCGGGCGCCTTTTCCCGCCTCCCCCGCTCCTCTCCCCCTCACTTCCGGTTTCCGCCTCCCACTTCCGGGTTTCCGACTCCCACTTCCGGGTTCCAACAAATCCCCTCCCCGCCCTCCCCAAACACTTTTTTACACCCTTTCACCCCCTCGGGCGCCTTTTCCCGCCTCCCCCGCTCCTCTCCCCCTCACTTCCGGTTTCCGCCTCCCACTTCCGGGTTTCCGCCTCCCACTTCCGGGTTCCAACAAATCCCCTCCCCGCCCTCCCCAAACACTTTTTTACACCGTTTCTCCCCCTCGGACGCCTTTTCCCGCCTCCCCCGCTCCTCTCCCCCTCACTTCCGGTTTCCGCCTCCCACTTCCGGGTTTCCGCCTCCCACTTCCGGGTTCCAACAAATCCCCTCCCCGCCCTCCCCAAACACTTTTTTACACCCTTTCACCCCCTCACACGCCTTTTCCCGCCTCCCCCGCTCCTCTCCCCCTCACTTCCGGTTTCCGCCTCCCACTTCCGGGTTTCCGACTCCCACTTCCGGGTTCCAACAAATCCCCTCCCCGCCCTCCCCAAACACTTTTTTACACCGTTTCACACCCTCGGGCGCCTTTTCCCGCCTCCCCCGCTCCTCTCCCCCTCACTTCCGGTTTCCGCCTCCCACTTCCGGGTTTCCGACTCCCACTTCCGGGTTCCAACAAATCCCCTCCCCGCCCTCCCCAAACACTTTTTTACACCCTTTCTCCCCCTCGGGCGCCTTTTCCCGCCTCCCCCGCTCCTCTCCCCCTCACTTCCGGTTTCCGCCTCCCACTTCCGGGTTTCCGACTCCCACTTCCGGGTTCCAACAAATCCCCTCCCCGCCCTCCCCAAACACTTTTTTACACCCTTTCACCCCCTCGGGCGCCTTTTCCCGCCTCCCCCGCTCCTCTCCCCCTCACTTCCGGTTTCCGCCTCCCACTTCCGGGTTTCCGACTCCCACTTCCGGGTTCCAACAAATCCCCTCCCCGCCCTCCCCAAACACTTTTTTACACCCTTTCACCCCCTCGCGCGCCTTTTCCCGCCTCCCCCGCTCCTCTCCCCCTCACTTCCGGTTTCCGCCTCCCACTTCCGGGTTTCCGCCTCCCACTTCCGGGTTCCAACAAATCCCCTCCCCGCCCTCCCCAAACACTTTTTTACACCCTTTCACCCCCTCGCGCGCCTTTTCCCGCCTCCCCCGCTCCTCTCCCCCTCACTTCCGGTTTCCGCCTCCCACTTCCGGGTTTCCGACTCCCACTTCCGGGTTCCAACAAATCCCCTCCCCGCCCTCCCCAAACACTTTTTTACACCCTTTCTCCCCCTCGGGCGCCTTTTCCCGCCTCCCCCGCTCCTCTCCCCCTCACTTCCGGTTTCCGCCTCCCACTTCCGGGTTTCCGACTCCCACTTCCGGGTTCCAACAAATCCCCTCCCCGCCCTCCCCAAACACTTTTTGACACCCTTTCACCCCCTCGCGCGCCTTTTCCCGCCTCCCCCGCTCCTCTCCCCCTCACTTCCGGTTTCCGCCTCCCACTTCCGGGTTTCCGCCTCCCACTTCCGGGTTCCAACAAATCCCCTCCCCGCCCTCCCCAAACACTTTTTTACACCCTTTCACCCCCTCGCACGCCTTTTCCCGCCTCCCCCGCTCCTCTCCCCCTCACTTCCGGTTTCCGCCTCCCACTTCCGGGTTTCCGCCTCCCACTTCCGGGTTCCAACAAATCCCCTCCCCGCCCTCCCCAAACACTTTTTTACACCCTTTCACCCCCTCGGGCGCCTTTTCCCGCCTCCCCCGCTCCTCTCCCCCTCACTTCCGGTTTCCGCCTCCCACTTCCGGGTTTCCGACTCCCACTTCCGGGTTCCAACAAATCCCCTCCCCGCCCTCCCCAAACACTTTTTTACACCGTTTCTCCCCCTCGGACGCCTTTTCCCGCCTCCCCCGCTCCTCTCCCCCTCACTTCCGGTTTCCGCCTCCCACTTCCGGGTTTCCGACTCCCACTTCCGGGTTCCAACAAATCCCCTCCCCGCCCTCCCCAAACACTTTTTTACACCCTTTCACCCCCTCGCACGCCTTTTCCCGCCTCCCCCGCTCCTCTCCCCCTCACTTCCGGTTTCCGCCTCCCACTTCCGGGTTTCCGCCTCCCACTTCCGGGTTCCAACAAATCCCCTCCCCGCCCTCCCCAAACACTTTTTTACACCCTTTCACCCCCTCGCGCGCCTTTTCCCGCCTCCCCCGCTCCTCTCCCCCTCACTTCCGGTTTCCGCCTCCCACTTCCGGGTTTCCGACTCCCACTTCCGGGTTCCAACAAATCCCCTCCCCGCCCTCCCCAAACACTTTTTTACACCCTTTCACCCCCTCGGGCGCCTTTTCCCGCCTCCCCTGCTCCTCTCCCCCTCACTTCCGGTTTCCGCCTCCCACTTCCGGGTTTCCGACTCCCACTTCCGGGTTCCAACAAATCCCCTCCCCGCCCTCCCCAAACACTTTTTTACACCCTTTCACCCCCTCGCGCGCCTTTTCCCGCCTCCCCCGCTCCTCTCCCCCTCACTTCCGGTTTCCGCCTCCCACTTCCGGGTTTCCGCCTCCCACTTCCGGGTTCCAACAAATCCCCTCCCCGCCCTCCCCAAACACTTTTTTACACCGTTTCTCCCCCTCGGGCGCCTTTTCCCGCCTCCCCCGCTCCTCTCCCCCTCACTTCCGGTTTCCGCCTCCCACTTCCGGGTTTCCGACTCCCACTTCCGGGTTCCAACAAATCCCCTCCCCGCCCTCCCCAAACACTTTTTTACACCCTTTCACCCCCTCGCGCGCCTTTTCCCGCCTCCCCCGCTCCTCTCCCCCTCACTTCCGGTTTCCGCCTCCCACTTCCGGGTTTCCGACTCCCACTTCCGGGTTCCAACAAATCCCCTCCCCCGCCCTCCCCAAACACTTTTTTACACCGTTTCACCCCCTCGCGCGCCTTTTCCCGCCTCCCCCGCTCCTCTCCCCCTCACTTCCGGTTTCCGCCTCCCACTTCCGGGTTTCCGACTCCCACTTCCTGGTTCCAACAAATCCCCTCCCCGCCCTCCCCAAACACTTTTTTACACCCTTTCACCCCCTCGGGCGCCTTTTCCCGCCTCCCCCGCTCCTCTCCCCCTCACTTCCGGTTTCCGCCTCCCACTTCCGGGTTTCCGACTCCCACTTCCGGGTTCCAACAAATCCCCTCCCCGCCCTCCCCAAACACTTTTTTACACCGTTTCACCCCCTCGCACGCCTTTTCCCGCCTCCCCCGCTCCTCTCCCCCTCACTTCCGGTTTCCGCCTCCCACTTCCGGGTTTCCGACTCCCACTTCCGGGTTCCAACAAATCCCCTCCCCGCCCTCCCCAAACACTTTTTTACACCGTTTCTCCCCCTCGGGCGCCTTTTCCCGCCTCCCCCGCTCCTCTCCCCCTCACTTCCGGTTTCCGCCTCCCACTTCCGGTTTCCGCCTCCCACTTCCGGGTTCCAACAAATCCCCTCCCCGCCCTCCCCAAACACTTTTTGACACCGTTTCACCCCCTCGCACGCCTTTTCCCGCCTCCCCCGCTCCTCTCCCCCTCACTTCCGGTTTCCGCCTCCCACTTCCGGGTTTCCGACTCCCACTTCCGGGTTCCAACAAATCCCCTCCCCGCCCTCCCCAAACACTTTTTTACACCGTTTCTCCCCCTCGCGCGCCTTTTCCCGCCTCCCCCGCTCCTCTCCCCCTCACTTCCGGTTTCCGCCTCCCACTTCCGGGTTTCCGCCTCCCACTTCCGGGTTCCAACAAATCCCCTCCCCGCCCTCCCCAAACACTTTTTTACACCCTTTCACCCCCTCGCACGCCTTTTCCCGCCTCCCCCGCTCCTCTCCCCCTCACTTCCGGTTTCCGCCTCCCACTTCCGGGTTTCCGCCTCCCACTTCCGGGTTCCAACAAATCCCCTCCCCGCCCTCCCCAAACACTTTTTTACACCCTTTCACCCCCTCGGGCGCCTTTTCCCGCCTCCCCCGCTCCTCTCCCCCTCACTTCCGGTTTCGGCCTCCCACTTCCGGGTTTCCGCCTCCCACTTCCGGGTTCCAACAAATCCCCTCCCCGCCCTCCCCAAACACTTTTTTACACCGTTTCTCCCCCTCGGACGCCTTTTCCCGCCTCCCCCGCTCCTCTCCCCCTCACTTCCGGTTTCCGCCTCCCACTTCCGGGTTTCCGACTCCCACTTCCGGGTTCCAACAAATCCCCTCCCCGCCCTCCCCAAACACTTTTTTACACCCTTTCACCCCCTCGCACGCCTTTTCCCGCCTCCCCCGCTCCTCTCCCCCTCACTTCCGGTTTCCGCCTCCCACTTCCGGGTTTCCGCCTCCCACTTCCGGGTTCCAACAAATCCCCTCCCCGCCCTCCCCAAACACTTTTTTACACCCTTTCACCCCCTCGCGCGCCTTTTCCCGCCTCCCCCGCTCCTCTCCCCCTCACTTCCGGTTTCCGCCTCCCACTTCCGGGTTTCCGACTCCCACTTCCGGGTTCCAACAAATCCCCTCCCCGCCCTCCCCAAACACTTTTTTACACCCTTTCACCCCCTCGGGCGCCTTTTCCCGCCTCCCCTGCTCCTCTCCCCCTCACTTCCGGTTTCCGCCTCCCACTTCCGGGTTTCCGACTCCCACTTCCGGGTTCCAACAAATCCCCTCCCCGCCCTCCCCAAACACTTTTTTACACCCTTTCACCCCCTCGCGCGCCTTTTCCCGCCTCCCCCGCTCCTCTCCCCCTCACTTCCGGTTTCCGCCTCCCACTTCCGGGTTTCCGCCTCCCACTTCCGGGTTCCAACAAATCCCCTCCCCGCCCTCCCCAAACACTTTTTTACACCGTTTCTCCCCCTCGGGCGCCTTTTCCCGCCTCCCCCGCTCCTCTCCCCCTCACTTCCGGTTTCCGCCTCCCACTTCCGGGTTTCCGACTCCCACTTCCGGGTTCCAACAAATCCCCTCCCCGCCCTCCCCAAACACTTTTTTACACCCTTTCACCCCCTCGCGCGCCTTTTCCCGCCTCCCCCGCTCCTCTCCCCCTCACTTCCGGTTTCCGCCTCCCACTTCCGGGTTTCCGACTCCCACTTCCGGGTTCCAACAAATCCCCTCCCCCGCCCTCCCCAAACACTTTTTTACACCCTTTCACCCCCTCGCACGCCTTTTCCCGCCTCCCCCGCTCCTCTCCCCCTCACTTCCGGTTTCCGCCTCCCACTTCCGGGTTTCCGACTCCCACTTCCGGGTTCCAACAAATCCCCTCCCCGCCCTCCCCAAACACTTTTTTACACCCTTTCACCCCCTCGGGCGCCTTTTCCCGCCTCCCCCGCTCCTCTCCCCCTCACTTCCGGTTTCCGCCTCCCACTTCCGGGTTTCCGACTCCCACTTCCGGGTTCCAACAAATCCCCTCCCCGCCCTCCCCAAACACTTTTTTACACCGTTTCACCCCCTCGCACGCCTTTTCCCGCCTCCCCCGCTCCTCTCCCCCTCACTTCCGGTTTCCGCCTCCCACTTCCGGGTTTCCGACTCCCACTTCCTGGTTCCAACAAATCCCCTCCCCGCCCTCCCCAAACACTTTTTTACACCCTTTCACCCCCTCACACGCCTTTTCCCGCCTCCCCCGCTCCTCTCCCCCTCACTTCCGGTTTCCGCCTCCCACTTCCGGTTTCCGCCTCCCACTTCCGGGTTCCAACAAATCCCCTCCCCGCCCTCCCCAAACACTTTTTGACACCGTTTCACCCCCTCGCACGCCTTTTCCCGCCTCCCCCGCTCCTCTCCCCCTCACTTCCGGTTTCCGCCTCCCACTTCCGGGTTTCCGACTCCCACTTCCGGGTTCCAACAAATCCCCTCCCCGCCCTCCCCAAACACTTTTTTACACCGTTTCTCCCCCTCGGGCGCCTTTTCCCGCCTCCCCCGCTCCTCTCCCCCTCACTTCCGGTTTCCGCCTCCCACTTCCGGGTTTCCGACTCCCACTTCCGGGTTCCAACAAATCCCCTCCCCGCCCTCCCCAAACACTTTTTTACACCGTTTCACCCCCTCGGACGCCTTTTCCCGCCTCCCCCGCTCCTCTCCCCCTCACTTCCGGTTTCCGCCTCCCACTTCCGGGTTTCCGACTCACACTTCCGGGTTCCAACAAATCCCCTCCCCGCCCTCCCCAAACACTTTTTGACACCGTTTCACCCCCTCGGACGCCTTTTCCCGCCTCCCCCGCTCCTCTCCCCCTCACTTCCGGTTTCCGCCTCCCACTTCCGGGTTTCCGACTCCCACTTCCGGGTTCCAACAAATCCCCTCCCCGCCCTCCCCAAACACTTTTTTACACCGTTTCACCCCCTCGCGCGCCTTTTCCCGCCTCCCCCGCTCCTCTCCCCCTCACTTCCGGTTTCCGCCTCCCACTTCCGGGTTTCCGCCTCCCACTTCCGGGTTCCAACAAATCCCCTCCCCGCCCTCCCCAAACACTTTTTTACACCCTTTCACCCCCTCGGGCGCCTTTTCCCGCCTCCCCCGCTCCTCTCCCCCTCACTTCCGGTTTCCGCCTCCCACTTCCGGGTTTCCGCCTCCCACTTCCGGGTTCCAACAAATCCCCTCCCCGCCCTCCCCAAACACTTTTTTACACCCTTTCACCCCCTCGCGCGCCTTTTCCCGCCTCCCCCGCTCCTCTCCCCCTCACTTCCGGTTTCCGCCTCCCACTTCCGGGTTTCCGCCTCCCACTTCCGGGTTCCAACAAATCCCCTCCCCGCCCTCCCCAAACACTTTTTTACACCCTTTCACCCCCTCGGGCGCCTTTTCCCGCCTCCCCCGCTCTTCTCCCCCTCACTTCCGGTTTCCGCCTCCCACTTCCGGGTTTCCGACTCCCACTTCCGGGTTCCAACAAATCCCCTCCCCGCCCTCCCCGAACACTTTTTTACACCGTTTCTCCCCCTCGCACGCCTTTTCCCGCCTCCCCCGCTCCTCTCCCCCTCACTTCCGGTTTCCGCCTCCCACTTCCGGGTTTCCGACTCCCACTTCCGGGTTCCAACAAATCCCCTCCCCGCCCTCCCCAAACACTTTTTTACACCGTTTCTCCCCCTCGCGCGCCTTTTCCCGCCTCCCCCGCTCCTCTCCCCCTCACTTCCGGTTTCCGCGTCCCACTTCCGGGTTTCCGCCTCCCACTTCCGGGTTCCAACAAATCCCCTCCCCGCCCTCCCCAAACACTTTTTGACACCGTTTCACCCCCTCGCACGCCTTTTCCCGCCTCCCCCGCTCCTCTCCCCCTCACTTCCGGTTTCCGCCTTCCACTTCCGGGTTTCCGCCTCCCACTTCCGGGTTCCAACAAATCCCCTCCCCGCCCTCCCCAAACACTTTTTTACACCCTTTCACCCCCTCGGGCGCCTTTTCCCGCCTCCCCCGCTCCTCTCCCCCTCACTTCCGGTTTCCGCCTCCCACTTCCGGGTTTCCGCCTCCCACTTCCGGGTTCCAACAAATCCCCTCCCCGCCCTCCCCAAACACTTTTTTACACCGTTTCTCCCCCTCGGACGCCTTTTCCCGCCTCCCCCGCTCCTCTCCCCCTCACTTCCGGTTTCCGCCTCCCACTTCCGGGTTTCCGACTCCCACTTCCGGGTTCCAACAAATCCCCTCCCCGCCCTCCCCAAACACTTTTTTACACCCTTTCACCCCCTCGCGCGCCTTTTCCCGCCTCCCCCGCTCCTCTCCCCCTCACTTCCGGTTTCCGCCTCCCACTTCCGGGTTTCCGACTCCCACTTCCGGGTTCCAACAAATCCCCTCCCCGCCCTCCCCAAACACTTTTTTACACCCTTTCACCCCCTCGCGCGCCTTTTCCCGCCTCCCCCGCTCCTCTCCCCCTCACTTCCGGTTTCCGCCTCCCACTTCCGGGTTTCCGACTCCCACTTCCGGGTTCCAACAAATCCCCTCCCCGCCCTCCCCAAACACTTTTTTACACCCTTTCACCCCCTCGGGCGCCTTTTCCCGCCTCCCCCGCTCCTCTCCCCCTCACTTCCGGTTTCCGCCTCCCACTTCCGGGTTTCCGACTCCCACTTCCGGGTTCCAACAAATCCCCTCCCCGCCCTCCCCAAACACTTTTTTACACCCTTTCACCCCCTCGCGCGCCTTTTCCCGCCTCCCCCGTTCCTCTCCCCCTCACTTCCGGTTTCCGCCTCCCACTTCCGGGTTTCCGACTCCCACTTCCGGGTTCCAACAAATCCCCTCCCCGCCCTCCCCAAACACTTTTTTACACCCTTTCACCCCCTCGGGCGCCTTTTCCCGCCTCCCCCGCTCCTCTCCCCCTCACTTCCGGTTTCCGCCTCCCACTTCCGGGTTTCCGCCTCCCACTTCCGGGTTCCAACAAATCCCCTCCCCGCCCTCCCCAAACACTTTTTTACACCCTTTCACCCCCTCGGGCGCCTTTTCCCGCCTCCCCCGCTCCTCTCCCCCTCACTTCCGGTTTCCGCCTCCCACTTCCGGGTTTCCGACTCCCACTTCCGGGTTCCAACAAATCCCCTCCCCCGCCCTCCCCAAACACTTTTTTACACCGTTTCACCCCCTCGGGCGCCTTTTCCCGCCTCCCCCGCTCCTCTCCCCCTCACTTCCGGTTTCCGCCTCCCACTTCCGGGTTTCCGACTCCCACTTCCTGGTTCCAACAAATCCCCTCCCCGCCCTCCCCAAACACTTTTTTACACCCTTTCACCCCCTCGCGCGCCTTTTCCCGCCTCCCCCGCTCCTCTCCCCCTCACTTCCGGTTTCCGCCTCCCACTTCCGGGTTTCCGACTCCCACTTCCGGGTTCCAACAAATCCCCTCCCCGCCCTCCCCAAACACTTTTTACACCCTTTCACCCCCTCGGGCGCCTTTTCCCGCCTCCCCCGCTCCTCTCCCCCTCACTTCCGGTTTCCGCCTCCCACTTCCGGGTTTCCGACTCCCACTTCCGGGTTCCAACAAATCCCCTCCCCGCCCTCCCCAAACACTTTTTTACACCGTTTCTCCCCCTCGCGCGCCTTTTCCCGCCTCCCCCGCTCCTCTCCCCCTCACTTCCGGTTTCCGCCTCCCACTTCCGGGTTTCCGACTCCCACTTCCGGGTTCCAACAAATCCCCTCCCCGCCCTCCCCAAACACTTTTTGACACCGTTTCACCCCCTCGGACGCCTTTTCCCGCCTCCCCCGCTCCTCTCCCCCTCACTTCCGGTTTCCGCCTCCCACTTCCGGGTTTCCGACTCCCACTTCCGGGTTCCAACAAATCCCCTCCCCGCCCTCCCCAAACACTTTTTTACACCGTTTCACCCCCTCGGGCGCCTTTTCCCGCCTCCCCCGCTCCTCTCCCCCTCACTTCCGGTTTCCGCCTCCCTCTTCCGGGTTTCCGCCTCCCACTTCCGGGTTCCAACAAATCCCCTCCCCGCCCTCCCCAAACACTTTTTTACACCCTTTCACCCCCTCGGGCGCCTTTTCCCGCCTCCCCCGCTCCTCTCCCCCTCACTTCCGGTTTCGGCCTCCCACTTCCGGGTTTCCGCCTCCCACTTCCGGGTTCCAACAAATCCCCTCCCCGCCCTCCCCAAACACTTTTTTACACCGTTTCTCCCCCTCGGACGCCTTTTCCCGCCTCCCCCGCTCCTCTCCCCCTCACTTCCGGTTTCCGCCTCCCACTTCCGGGTTTCCGACTCCCACTTCCGGGTTCCAACAAATCCCCTCCCCGCCCTCCCCAAACACTTTTTTACACCCTTTCACCCCCTCGCGCGCCTTTTCCCGCCTCCCCCGCTCCTCTCCCCCTCACTTCCGGTTTCCGCCTCCCACTTCCGGGTTTCCGCCTCCCACTTCCGGGTTCCAACAAATCCCCTCCCCGCCCTCCCCAAACACTTTTTTACACCCTTTCACCCCCTCGGGCGCCTTTTCCCGCCTCCCCCGCTCCTCTCCCCCTCACTTCCGGTTTCCGCCTCCCACTTCCGGGTTTCCGACTCCCACTTCCGGGTTCCAACAAATCCCCTCCCCGCCCTCCCCAAACACTTTTTTACACCCTTTCACCCCCTCGGGCGCCTTTTCCCGCCTCCCCCGCTCCTCTCCCCCTCACTTCCGGTTTCCGCCTCCCACTTCCGGGTTTCCGACTCCCACTTCCGGGTTCCAACAAATCCCCTCCCCGCCCTCCCCAAACACTTTTTTACACCCTTTCACCCCCTCGGGCGCCTTTTCCCGCCTCCCCCGCTCCTCTCCCCCTCACTTCCGGTTTCCGCCTCCCACTTCCGGGTTTCCGCCTCCCACTTCCGGGTTCCAACAAATCCCCTCCCCGCCCTCCCCAAACACTTTTTTACACCCTTTCACCCCCTCGGGCGCCTTTTCCCGCCTCCCCCGCTCCTCTCCCCCTCACTTCCGGTTTCCGCCTCCCACTTCCGGGTTTCCGACTCCCACTTCCGGGTTCCAACAAATCCCCTCCCCGCCCTCCCCAAACACTTTTTTACACCCTTTCACCCCCTCGGGCGCCTTTTCCCGCCTCCCCCGCTCCTCTCCCCCTCACTTCCGGTTTCCGCCTCCCACTTCCGGGTTTCAGACTCCCACTTCCGGGTTCCAACAAATCCCCTCCCCCGCCCTCCCCAAACACTTTTTTACACCGTTTCACCCCCTCGCGCGCCTTTTCCCGCCTCCCCCGCTCCTCTCCCCCTCACTTCCGGTTTCCGCCTCCCACTTCCGGGTTTCCGACTCCCACTTCCTGGTTCCAACAAATCCCCTCCCCGCCCTCCCCAAACACTTTTTTACACCCTTTCACCCCCTCGCGCGCCTTTTCCCGCCTCCCCCGCTCCTCTCCCCCTCACTTCCGGTTTCCGCCTCCCACTTCCGGGTTTCCGACTCCCACTTCCGGGTTCCAACAAATCCCCTCCCCGCCCTCCCCAAACACTTTTTTACACCCTTTCACCCCCTCGGGCGCCTTTTCCCGCCTCCCCCGCTCCTCTCCCCCTCACTTCCGGTTTCCGCCTCCCACTTCCGGGTTTCCGACTCCCACTTCCGGGTTCCAACAAATCCCCTCCCCGCCCTCCCCAAACACTTTTTTACACCGTTTCTCCCCCTCGCGCGCCTTTTCCCGCCTCCCCCGCTCCTCTCCCCCTCACTTCCGGTTTCCGCCTCCCACTTCCGGGTTTCCGCCTCCCACTTCCGGGTTCCAACAAATCCCCTCCCCGCCCTCCCCAAACACTTTTTTACACCCTTTCACCCCCTCACACGCCTTTTCCCGCCTCCCCCGCTCCTCTCCCCCTCACTTCCGGTTTCCGCCTCCCACTTCCGGTTTCCGCCTCCCACTTCCGGGTTCCAACAAATCCCCTCCCCGCCCTCCCCAAACACTTTTTGACACCGTTTCACCCCCTCGCACGCCTTTTCCCGCCTCCCCCGCTCCTCTCCCCCTCACTTCCGGTTTCCGCCTCCCACTTCCGGGTTTCCGACTCCCACTTCCGGGTTCCAACAAATCCCCTCCCCGCCCTCCCCAAACACTTTTTTACACCGTTTCTCCCCCTCGGGCGCCTTTTCCCGCCTCCCCCGCTCCTCTCCCCCTCACTTCCGGTTTCCGCCTCCCACTTCCGGGTTTCCGACTCCCACTTCCGGGTTCCAACAAATCCCCTCCCCGCCCTCCCCAAACACTTTTTTACACCGTTTCTCCCCCTCGCGCGCCTTTTCCCGCCTCCCCCGCTCCTCTCCCCCTCACTTCCGGTTTCCGCCTCCCACTTCCGGGTTTCCGACTCACACTTCCGGGTTCCAACAAATCCCCTCCCCGCCCTCCCCAAACACTTTTTGACACCGTTTCACCCCCTCGGACGCCTTTTCCCGCCTCCCCCGCTCCTCTCCCCCTCACTTCCGGTTTCCGCCTCCCACTTCCGGGTTTCCGACTCCCACTTCCGGGTTCCAACAAATCCCCTCCCCGCCCTCCCCAAACACTTTTTTACACCGTTTCACCCCCTCGCGCGCCTTTTCCCGCCTCCCCCGCTCCTCTCCCCCTCACTTCCGGTTTCCGCCTCCCACTTCCGGGTTTCCGCCTCCCACTTCCGGGTTCCAACAAATCCCCTCCCCGCCCTCCCCAAACACTTTTTTACACCGTTTCACCCCCTCGGGCGCCTTTTCCCGCCTCCCCCGCTCCTCTCCCCCTCACTTCCGGTTTCCGCCTCCCACTTCCGGGTTTCCGACTCCCACTTCCGGGTTCCAACAAATCCCCTCCCCGCCCTCCCCAAACACTTTTTTACACCCTTTCACCCCCTCGGGCGCCTTTTCCCGCCTCCCCCGCTCCTCTCCCCCTCACTTCCGGTTTCCGCCTCCCACTTCCGGGTTTCCGACTCCCACTTCCGGGTTCCAACAAATCCCCTCCCCGCCCTCCCCAAACACTTTTTTACACCCTTTCACCCCCTCGGGCGCCTTTTCCCGCCTCCCCCGCTCCTCTCCCCCTCACTTCCGGTTTCCGCCTCCCACTTCCGGGTTTCCGACTCCCACTTCCGGGTTCCAACAAATCCCCTCCCCGCCCTCCCCGAACACTTTTTTACACCATTTCTCCCCCTCGCACGCCTTTTCCCGCCTCCCCCGCTCCTCTCCCCCTCACTTCCGGTTTCCGCCTCCCACTTCCGGGTTTCCGACTCCCACTTCCGGGTTCCAACAAATCCCCTCCCCGCCCTCCCCAAACACTTTTTTACACCGTTTCTCCCCCTCGCGCGCCTTTTCCCGCCTCCCCCGCTCCTCTCCCCCTCACTTCCGGTTTCCGCGTCCCACTTCCGGGTTTCCGCCTCCCACTTCCGGGTTCCAACAAATCCCCTCCCCGCCCTCCCCAAACACTTTTTGACACCGTTTCACCCCCTCGCGCGCCTTTTCCCGCCTCCCCCGCTCCTCTCCCCCTCACTTCCGGTTTCCGCCTTCCACTTCCGGGTTTCCGCCTCCCACTTCCGGGTTCCAACAAATCCCCTCCCCGCCCTCCCCAAACACTTTTTTACACCCTTTCACCCCCTCGGGCGCCTTTTCCCGCCTCCCCCGCTCCTCTCCCCCTCACTTCCGGTTTCCGCCTCCCACTTCCGGGTTTCCGACTCCCACTTCCGGGTTCCAACAAATCCCCTCCCCGCCCTCCCCAAACACTTTTTTACACCGTTTCTCCCCCTCGGGCGCCTTTTCCCGCCTCCCCCGCTCCTCTCCCCCTCACTTCCGGTTTCCGCCTCCCACTTCCGGGTTTCCGACTCCCACTTCCGGGTTCCAACAAATCCCCTCCCCGCCCTCCCCAAACACTTTTTTACACCGTTTCACCCCCTCGGACGCCTTTTCCCGCCTCCCCCGCTCCTCTCCCCCTCACTTCCGGTTTCCGCCTCCCACTTCCGGGTTTCCGACTCCCACTTCCGGGTTCCAACAAATCCCCTCCCCGCCCTCCCCAAACACTTTTTGACACCGTTTCACCCCCTCGGACGCCTTTTCCCGCCTCCCCCGCTCCTCTCCCCCTCACTTCCGGTTTCCGCCTCCCACTTCCGGGTTTCCGACTCCCACTTCCGGGTTCCAACAAATCCCCTCCCCGCCCTCCCCAAACACTTTTTTACACCGTTTCACCCCCTCGGGCGCCTTTTCCCGCCTCCCCCGCTCCTCTCCCCCTCACTTCCGGTTTCCGCCTCCCACTTCCGGGTTTCCGCCTCCCACTTCCGGGTTCCAACAAATCCCCTCCCCGCCCTCCCCAAACACTTTTTTACACCCTTTCACCCCCTCGGGCGCCTTTTCCCGCCTCCCCCGCTCCTCTCCCCCTCACTTCCGGTTTCCGCCTCCCACTTCCGGGTTTCCGCCTCCCACTTCCGGGTTCCAACAAATCCCCTCCCCGCCCTCCCCAAACACTTTTTTACACCCTTTCACCCCCTCGGGCGCCTTTTCCCGCCTCCCCCGCTCCTCTCCCCCTCACTTCCGGTTTCCGCCTCCCACTTCCGGGTTTCCGACTCCCACTTCCGGGTTCCAACAAATCCCCTCCCCGCCCTCCCCAAACACTTTTTGACACCGTTTCACCCCCTCGCGCGCCTTTTCCCGCCTCCCCCGCTCCTCTCCCCCTCACTTCCGGTTTCCGCCTCCCACTTCCGGGTTTCCGCCTCCCACTTCCGGGTTCCAACAAATCCCCTCCCCGCCCTCCCCAAACACTTTTTTACACCGTTTCTCCCCCTCGCGCGCCTTTTCCCGCCTCCCCCGCTCCTCTCCCCCTCACTTCCGGTTTCCGCCTCCCACTTCCGGGTTTCCGACTCCCACTTCCGGGTTCCAACAAATCCCCTCCCCGCCCTCCCCAAACACTTTTTTACACCCTTTCACCCCCTCGCGCGCCTTTTCCCGCCTCCCCCGCTCCTCTCCCCCTCACTTCCGGTTTCCGCCTCCCACTTCCGGGTTTCCGCCTCCCACTTCCGGGTTCCAACAAATCCCCTCCCCGCCCTCCCCAAACACTTTTTTACACCGTTTCTCCCCCTCGGACGCCTTTTCCCGCCTCCCCCGCTCCTCTCCCCCTCACTTCCGGTTTCCGCCTCCCACTTCCGGGTTTCCGCCTCCCACTTCCGGGTTCCAACAAATCCCCTCCCCGCCCTCCCCAAACACTTTTTTACACCCTTTCACCCCCTCGCACGCCTTTTCCCGCCTCCCCCGCTCCTCTCCCCCTCACTTCCGGTTTCCGCCTCCCACTTCCGGGTTTCCGACTCCCACTTCCGGGTTCCAACAAATCCCCTCCCCGCCCTCCCCAAACACTTTTTTACACCCTTTCACCCCCTCGGGCGCCTTTTCCCGCCTCCCCCGCTCCTCTCCCCCTCACTTCCGGTTTCCGCCTCCCACTTCCGGGTTTCCGCCTCCCACTTCCGGGTTCCAACAAATCCCCTCCCCGCCCTCCCCAAACACTTTTTTACACCCTTTCTCCCCCTCGGGCGCCTTTTCCCGCCTCCCCCGCTCCTCTCCCCCTCACTTCCGGTTTCCGCCTCCCACTTCCGGTTTCCGCCTCCCACTTCCGGGTTCCAACAAATCCCCTCCCCGCCCTCCCCAAACACTTTTTTACACCGTTTCACCCCCTCACACGCCTTTTCCCGCCTCCCCCGCTCCTCTCCCCCTCACTTCCGGTTTCCGCCTCCCACTTCCGGGTTTCCGACTCCCACTTCCGGGTTCCAACAAATCCCCTCCCCGCCCTCCCCAAACACTTTTTTACACCGTTTCTCCCCCTCGGGCGCCTTTTCCCGCCTCCCCCGCTCCTCTCCCCCTCACTTCCGGTTTCCGCCTCCCACTTCCGGGTTTCCGACTCCCACTTCCGGGTTCCAACAAATCCCCTCCCCGCCCTCCCCAAACACTTTTTTACACCGTTTCTCCCCCTCGCGCGCCTTTTCCCGCCTCCCCCGCTCCTCTCCCCCTCACTTCCGGTTTCCGCCTCCCACTTCCGGGTTTCCGCCTCCCACTTCCGGGTTCCAACAAATCCCCTCCCCGCCCTCCCCAAACACTTTTTTACACCCTTTCACCCCCTCGCACGCCTTTTCCCGCCTCCCCCGCTCCTCTCCCCCTCACTTCCGGTTTCCGCCTCCCACTTCCGGGTTTCCGCCTCCCACTTCCGGGTTCCAACAAATCCCCTCCCCGCCCTCCCCAAACACTTTTTTACACCCTTTCACCCCCTCGCACGCCTTTTCCCGCCTCCCCCGCTCCTCTCCCCCTCACTTCCGGTTTCCGCCTCCCACTTCCGGGTTTCCGCCTCCCACTTCCGGGTTCCAACAAATCCCCTCCCCGCCCTCCCCAAACACTTTTTTACACCCTTTCACCCCCTCGGGCGCCTTTTCCCGCCTCCCCCGCTCCTCTCCCCCTCACTTCCGGTTTCCGCCTCCCACTTCCGGGTTTCCGCCTCCCACTTCCGGGTTCCAACAAATCCCCTCCCCGCCCTCCCCAAACACTTTTTGACACCGTTTCACCCCCTCGCACGCCTTTTCCCGCCTCCCCCGCTCCTCTCCCCCTCACTTCCGGTTTCCGCCTCCCACTTCCGGGTTTCCGCCTCCCACTTCCGGGTTCCAACAAATCCCCTCCCCGCCCTCCCCAAACACTTTTTGACACCGTTTCACCCCCTCGGACGCCTTTTCCCGCCTCCCCCGCTCCTCTCCCCCTCACTTCCGGTTTCCGCCTCCCACTTCCGGGTTTCCGCCTCCCACTTCCGGGTTCCAACAAATCCCCTCCCCGCCCTCCCCAAACACTTTTTTACACCCTTTCACCCCCTCGGGCGCCTTTTCCCGCCTCCCCCGCTCCTCTCCCCCTCACTTCCGGTTTCCGCCTCCCACTTCCGGGTTTCCGCCTCCCACTTCCGGGTTCCAACAAATCCCCTCCCCGCCCTCCCCAAACACTTTTTTACACCCTTTCACCCCCTCGGGCGCCTTTTCCCGCCTCCCCCGCTCCTCTCCCCCTCACTTCCGGTTTCCGCCTCCCACTTCCGGGTTTCCGCCTCCCACTTCCGGGTTCCAACAAATCCCCTCCCCGCCCTCCCCAAACACTTTTTTACACCCTTTCACCCCCTCGCGCGCCTTTTCCCGCCTCCCCCGCTCCTCTCCCCCTCACTTCCGGTTTCCGCCTCCCACTTCCGGGTTTCCGACTCCCACTTCCGGGTTCCAACAAATCCCCTCCCCGCCCTCCCCAAACACTTTTTTACACCCTTTCACCCCCTCGCGCGCCTTTTCCCGCCTCCCCCGCTCCTCTCCCCCTCACTTCCGGTTTCCGCCTCCCACTTCCGGGTTTCCGACTCCCACTTCCGGGTTCCAACAAATCCCCTCCCCGCCCTCCCCAAACACTTTTTTACACCCTTTCACCCCCTCGCGCGCCTTTTCCCGCCTCCCCCGCTCCTCTCCCCCTCACTTCCGGTTTCCGCCTCCCACTTCCGGGTTTCCGACTCCCACTTCCGGGTTCCAACAAATCCCCTCCCCGCCCTCCCCAAACACTTTTTTACACCGTTTCTCCCCCTCGCGCGCCTTTTCCCGCCTCCCCCGCTCCTCTCCCCCTCACTTCCGGTTTCCGCCTCCCACTTCCGGGTTTCCGACTCCCACTTCCGGGTTCCAACAAATCCCCTCCCCGCCCTCCCCAAACACTTTTTTACACCCTTTCACCCCCTCGCGCGCCTTTTCCCGCCTCCCCCGCTCCTCTCCCCCTCACTTCCGGTTTCCGCCTCCCACTTCCGGGTTTCCGACTCCCACTTCCGGGTTCCAACAAATCCCCTCCCCCGCCCTCCCCAAACACTTTTTTACACCCTTTCACCCCCTCGCACGCCTTTTCCCGCCTCCCCCGCTCCTCTCCCCCTCACTTCCGGTTTCCGCCTCCCACTTCCGGGTTTACGCCTCCCACTTCCGGGTTCCAACAAATCCCCTCCCCGCCCTCCCCAAACACTTTTTTACACCCTTTCACCCCCTCGCGCGCCTTTTCCCGCCTCCCCCGCTCCTCTCCCCCTCACTTCCGGTTTCCGCCTCCCACTTCCGGGTTTCCGACTCCCACTTCCGGGTTCCAACAAATCCCCTCCCCGCCCTCCCCAAACACTTTTTTACACCCTTTCACCCCCTCGGGCGCCTTTTCCCGCCTCCCCCGCTCCTCTCCCCCTCACTTCCGGTTTCCGCCTCCCACTTCCGGGTTTCCGCCTCCCACTTCCGGGTTCCAACAAATCCCCTCCCCGCCCTCCCCAAACACTTTTTTACACCGTTTCTCCCCCTCGCGCGCCTTTTCCCGCCTCCCCCGCTCCTCTCCCCCTCACTTCCGGTTTCCGCGTCCCACTTCCGGGTTTCCGACTCCCACTTCCGGGTTCCAACAAATCCCCTCCCCGCCCTCCCCAAACACTTTTTTACACCCTTTCACCCCCTCGCACGCCTTTTCCCGCCTCCCCCGCTCCTCTCCCCCTCACTTCCGGTTTCCGCCTCCCACTTCCGGGTTTCCGACTCCCACTTCCGGGTTCCAACAAATCCCCTCCCCGCCCTCCCCAAACACTTTTTTACACCCTTTCACCCCCTCGCGCGCCTTTTCCCGCCTCCCCCGCTCCTCTCCCCCTCACTTCCGGTTTCCGCCTCCCACTTCCGGGTTTCCGACTCCCACTTCCGGGTTCCAACAAATCCCCTCCCCGCCCTCCCCAAACACTTTTTTACACCCTTTCACCCCCTCGGGCGCCTTTTCCCGCCTCCCCCGCTCCTCTCCCCCTCACTTCCGGTTTCCGCCTCCCACTTCCGGGTTTCCGACTCCCACTTCCGGGTTCCAACAAATCCCCTCCCCGCCCTCCCCAAACACTTTTTTACACCGTTTCTCCCCCTCGCGCGCCTTTTCCCGCCTCCCCCGCTCCTCTCCCCCTCACTTCCGGTTTCCGCCTCCCACTTCCGGGTTTCCGCCTCCCACTTCCGGGTTCCAACAAATCCCCTCCCCGCCCTCCCCAAACACTTTTTTACACCCTTTCACCCCCTCGGGCGCCTTTTCCCGCCTCCCCCGCTCCTCTCCCCCTCACTTCCGGTTTCCGCCTCCCACTTCCGGGTTTCCGCCTCCCACTTCCGGGTTCCAACAAATCCCCTCCCCGCCCTCCCCAAACACTTTTTTACACCGTTTCTCCCCCTCGGACGCCTTTTCCCGCCTCCCCCGCTCCTCTCCCCCTCACTTCCGGTTTCCGCCTCCCACTTCCGGGTTTCCGACTCCCACTTCCGGGTTCCAACAAATCCCCTCCCCGCCCTCCCCAAACACTTTTTTACACCCTTTCACCCCCTCGGGCGCCTTTTCCCGCCTCCCCCGCTCCTCTCCCCCTCACTTCCGGTTTCCGCCTCCCACTTCCGGGTTTCCGACTCCCACTTCCGGGTTCCAACAAATCCCCTCCCCGCCCTCCCCGAACACTTTTTTACACCGTTTCTCCCCCTCGCGCGCCTTTTCCCGCCTCCCCCGCTCCTCTCCCCCTCACTTCCGGTTTCCGCCTCCCACTTCCGGGTTTCCGCCTCCCACTTCCGGGTTCCAACAAATCCCCTCCCCGCCCTCCCCAAACACTTTTTTACACCCTTTCTCCCCCTCGGGCGCCTTTTCCCGCCTCCCCCGCTCCTCTCCCCCTCACTTCCGGTTTCCGCCTCCCACTTCCGGGTTTCCGACTCCCACTTCCGGGTTCCAACAAATCCCCTCCCCGCCCTCCCCAAACACTTTTTTACACCCTTTCACCCCCTCGGGCGCCTTTTCCCGCCTCCCCCGCTCCTCTCCCCCTCACTTCCGGTTTCCGCCTCCCACTTCCGGGTTTCCGACTCCCACTTCCGGGTTCCAACAAATCCCCTCCCCGCCCTCCCCAAACACTTTTTTACACCCTTTCACCCCCTCGCGCGCCTTTTCCCGCCTCCCCCGCTCCTCTCCCCCTCACTTCCGGTTTCCGCCTCCCACTTCCGGGTTTCCGCCTCCCACTTCCGGGTTCCAACAAATCCCCTCCCCGCCCTCCCCAAACACTTTTTTACACCCTTTCACCCCCTCGGGCGCCTTTTCCCGCCTCCCCCGCTCCTCTCCCCCTCACTTCCGGTTTCCGCCTCCCACTTCCGGGTTTCCGACTCCCACTTCCGGGTTCCAACAAATCCCCTCCCCGCCCTCCCCAAACACTTTTTTACACCCTTTCTCCCCCTCGGGCGCCTTTTCCCGCCTCCCCCGCTCCTCTCCCCCTCACTTCCGGTTTCCGCCTCCCACTTCCGGGTTTCCGACTCCCACTTCCGGGTTCCAACAAATCCCCTCCCCGCCCTCCCCAAACACTTTTTTACACCGTTTCTCCCCCTCGCGCGCCTTTTCCCGCCTCCCCCGCTCCTCTCCCCCTCACTTCCGGTTTCCGCGTCCCACTTCCGGGTTTCCGCCTCCCACTTCCGGGTTCCAACAAATCCCCTCCCCGCCCTCCCCAAACACTTTTTTACACCCTTTCACCCCCTCGCACGCCTTTTCCCGCCTCCCCCGCTCCTCTCCCCCTCACTTCCGGTTTCCGCCTCCCACTTCCGGGTTTCCGCCTCCCACTTCCGGGTTCCAACAAATCCCCTCCCCGCCCTCCCCAAACACTTTTTTACACCCTTTCACCCCCTCGGGCGCCTTTTCCCGCCTCCCCCGCTCCTCTCCCCCTCACTTCCGGTTTCGGCCTCCCACTTCCGGGTTTCCGCCTCCCACTTCCGGGTTCCAACAAATCCCCTCCCCGCCCTCCCCAAACACTTTTTTACACCGTTTCTCCCCCTCGGACGCCTTTTCCCGCCTCCCCCGCTCCTCTCCCCCTCACTTCCGGTTTCCGCCTCCCACTTCCGGGTTTCCGACTCCCACTTCCGGGTTCCAACAAATCCCCTCCCCGCCCTCCCCAAACACTTTTTTACACCCTTTCACCCCCTCGCACGCCTTTTCCCGCCTCCCCCGCTCCTCTCCCCCTCACTTCCGGTTTCCGCCTCCCACTTCCGGGTTTCCGCCTCCCACTTCCGGGTTCCAACAAATCCCCTCCCCGCCCTCCCCAAACACTTTTTTACACCCTTTCACCCCCTCGCGCGCCTTTTCCCGCCTCCCCCGCTCCTCTCCCCCTCACTTCCGGTTTCCGCCTCCCACTTCCGGGTTTCCGACTCCCACTTCCGGGTTCCAACAAATCCCCTCCCCGCCCTCCCCAAACACTTTTTTACACCCTTTCACCCCCTCGGGCGCCTTTTCCCGCCTCCCCTGCTCCTCTCCCCCTCACTTCCGGTTTCCGCCTCCCACTTCCGGGTTTCCGACTCCCACTTCCGGGTTCCAACAAATCCCCTCCCCGCCCTCCCCAAACACTTTTTTACACCCTTTCACCCCCTCGCGCGCCTTTTCCCGCCTCCCCCGCTCCTCTCCCCCTCACTTCCGGTTTCCGCCTCCCACTTCCGGGTTTCCGCCTCCCACTTCCGGGTTCCAACAAATCCCCTCCCCGCCCTCCCCAAACACTTTTTTACACCGTTTCTCCCCCTCGCGCGCCTTTTCCCGCCTCCCCCGCTCCTCTCCCCCTCACTTCCGGTTTCCGCCTCCCACTTCCGGGTTTCCGACTCCCACTTCCTGGTTCCAACAAATCCCCTCCCCGCCCTCCCCAAACACTTTTTTACACCCTTTCACCCCCTCGCGCGCCTTTTCCCGCCTCCCCCGCTCCTCTCCCCCTCACTTCCGGTTTCCGCCTCCCACTTCCGGGTTTCCGACTCCCACTTCCGGGTTCCAACAAATCCCCTCCCCGCCCTCCCCAAACACTTTTTTACACCCTTTCACCCCCTCGGGCGCCTTTTCCCGCCTCCCCCGCTCCTCTCCCCCTCACTTCCGGTTTCCGCCTCCCACTTCCGGGTTTCCGACTCCCACTTCCGGGTTCCAACAAATCCCCTCCCCGCCCTCCCCAAACACTTTTTTACACCGTTTCTCCCCCTCGCGCGCCTTTTCCCGCCTCCCCCGCTCCTCTCCCCCTCACTTCCGGTTTCCGCCTCCCACTTCCGGGTTTCCGCCTCCCACTTCCGGGTTCCAACAAATCCCCTCCCCGCCCTCCCCAAACACTTTTTTACACCCTTTCACCCCCTCACACGCCTTTTCCCGCCTCCCCCGCTCCTCTCCCCCTCACTTCCGGTTTCCGCCTCCCACTTCCGGTTTCCGCCTCCCACTTCCGGGTTCCAACAAATCCCCTCCCCGCCCTCCCCAAACACTTTTTTACACCCTTTCACCCCCTCGCACGCCTTTTCCCGCCTCCCCCGCTCCTCTCCCCCTCACTTCCGGTTTCCGCCTCCCACTTCCGGGTTTCCGACTCCCACTTCCGGGTTCCAACAAATCCCCTCCCCGCCCTCCCCAAACACTTTTTTACACCGTTTCTCCCCCTCGGGCGCCTTTTCCCGCCTCCCCCGCTCCTCTCCCCCTCACTTCCGGTTTCCGCCTCCCACTTCCGGGTTTCCGACTCCCACTTCCGGGTTCCAACAAATCCCCTCCCCGCCCTCCCCAAACACTTTTTTACACCGTTTCACCCCCTCGGACGCCTTTTCCCGCCTCCCCCGCTCCTCTCCCCCTCACTTCCGGTTTCCGCCTCCCACTTCCGGGTTTCCGACTCACACTTCCGGGTTCCAACAAATCCCCTCCCCGCCCTCCCCAAACACTTTTTGACACCGTTTCACCCCCTCGGACGCCTTTTCCCGCCTCCCCCGCTCCTCTCCCCCTCACTTCCGGTTTCCGCCTCCCACTTCCGGGTTTCCGACTCCCACTTCCGGGTTCCAACAAATCCCCTCCCCGCCCTCCCCAAACACTTTTTTACACCGTTTCACCCCCTCGCGCGCCTTTTCCCGCCTCCCCCGCTCCTCTCCCCCTCACTTCCGGTTTCCGCCTCCCACTTCCGGGTTTCCGCCTCCCACTTCCGGGTTCCAACAAATCCCCTCCCCGCCCTCCCCAAACACTTTTTTACACCCTTTCACCCCCTCGCACGCCTTTTCCCGCCTCCCCCGCTCCTCTCCCCCTCACTTCCGGTTTCCGCCTCCCACTTCCGGGTTTCCGACTCCCACTTCCGGGTTCCAACAAATCCCCTCCCCGCCCTCCCCAAACACTTTTTTACACCCTTTCACCCCCTCGGGCGCCTTTTCCCGCCTCCCCCGCTCCTCTCCCCCTCACTTCCGGTTTCCGCCTCCCACTTCCGGGTTTCCGACTCCCACTTCCGGGTTCCAACAAATCCCCTCCCCGCCCTCCCCAAACACTTTTTTACACCCTTTCACCCCCTCGGGCGCCTTTTCCCGCCTCCCCCGCTCTTCTCCCCCTCACTTCCGGTTTCCGCCTCCCACTTCCGGGTTTCCGACTCCCACTTCCGGGTTCCAACAAATCCCCTCCCCGCCCTCCCCGAACACTTTTTTACACCGTTTCTCCCCCTCGCACGCCTTTTCCCGCCTCCCCCGCTCCTCTCCCCCTCACTTCCGGTTTCCGCCTCCCACTTCCGGGTTTCCGACTCCCACTTCCGGGTTCCAACAAATCCCCTCCCCGCCCTCCCCAAACACTTTTTTACACCGTTTCTCCCCCTCGCGCGCCTTTTCCCGCCTCCCCCGCTCCTCTCCCCCTCACTTCCGGTTTCCGCGTCCCACTTCCGGGTTTCCGACTCCCACTTCCGGGTTCCAACAAATCCCCTCCCCGCCCTCCCCAAACACTTTTTGACACCGTTTCACCCCCTCGCACGCCTTTTCCCGCCTCCCCCGCTCCTCTCCCCCTCACTTCCGGTTTCCGCCTTCCACTTCCGGGTTTCCGCCTCCCACTTCCGGGTTCCAACAAATCCCCTCCCCGCCCTCCCCAAACACTTTTTTACACCCTTTCACCCCCTCGGGCGCCTTTTCCCGCCTCCCCCGCTCCTCTCCCCCTCACTTCCGGTTTCGGCCTCCCACTTCCGGGTTTCCGCCTCCCACTTCCGGGTTCCAACAAATCCCCTCCCCGCCCTCCCCAAACACTTTTTTACACCGTTTCTCCCCCTCGGACGCCTTTTCCCGCCTCCCCCGCTCCTCTCCCCCTCACTTCCGGTTTCCGCCTCCCACTTCCGGGTTTCCGACTCCCACTTCCGGGTTCCAACAAATCCCCTCCCCGCCCTCCCCAAACACTTTTTTACACCCTTTCACCCCCTCGGGCGCCTTTTCCCGCCTCCCCCGCTCCTCTCCCCCTCACTTCCGGTTTCCGCCTCCCACTTCCGGGTTTCCGCCTCCCACTTCCGGGTTCCAACAAATCCCCTCCCCGCCCTCCCCAAACACTTTTTTACACCGTTTCACCCCCTCGCGCGCCTTTTCCCGCCTCCCCCGCTCCTCTCCCCCTCACTTCCGGTTTCCGCCTCCCACTTCCGGGTTTCCGACTCCCACTTCCGGGTTCCAACAAATCCCCTCCCCGCCCTCCCCAAACACTTTTTTACACCCTTTCACCCCCTCGCGCGCCTTTTCCCGCCTCCCCCGCTCCTCTCCCCCTCACTTCCGGTTTCCGCCTCCCACTTCCGGGTTTCCGACTCCCACTTCCGGGTTCCAACAAATCCCCTCCCCGCCCTCCCCAAACACTTTTTTACACCCTTTCACCCCCTCGCGCGCCTTTTCCCGCCTCCCCCGCTCCTCTCCCCCTCACTTCCGGTTTCCGCCTCCCACTTCCGGGTTTCCGACTCCCACTTCCGGGTTCCAACAAATCCCCTCCCCGCCCTCCCCAAACACTTTTTTACACCCTTTCACCCCCTCGGGCGCCTTTTCCCGCCTCCCCCGCTCCTCTCCCCCTCACTTCCGGTTTCCGCCTCCCACTTCCGGGTTTCCGCCTCCCACTTCCGGGTTCCAACAAATCCCCTCCCCGCCCTCCCCAAACACTTTTTTACACCCTTTCACCCCCTCGGGCGCCTTTTCCCGCCTCCCCCGCTCCTCTCCCCCTCACTTCCGGTTTCCGCCTCCCACTTCCGGGTTTCCGACTCCCACTTCCGGGTTCCAACAAATCCCCTCCCCCGCCCTCCCCAAACACTTTTTTACACCGTTTCACCCCCTCGCGCGCCTTTTCCCGCCTCCCCCGCTCCTCTCCCCCTCACTTCCGGTTTCCGCCTCCCACTTCCGGGTTTCCGACTCCCACTTCCGGGTTCCAACAAATCCCCTCCCCGCCCTCCCCAAACACTTTTTTACACCCTTTCACCCCCTCGCGCGCCTTTTCCCGCCTCCCCCGCTCCTCTCCCCCTCACTTCCGGTTTCCGCCTCCCACTTCCGGGTTTCCGACTCCCACTTCCGGGTTCCAACAAATCCCCTCCCCGCCCTCCCCAAACACTTTTTTACACCCTTTCACCCCCTCGGGCGCCTTTTCCCGCCTCCCCCGCTCCTCTCCCCCTCACTTCCGGTTTCCGCCTCCCACTTCCGGGTTTCCGACTCCCACTTCCGGGTTCCAACAAATCCCCTCCCCGCCCTCCCCAAACACTTTTTTACACCGTTTCTCCCCCTCGCGCGCCTTTTCCCGCCTCCCCCGCTCCTCTCCCCCTCACTTCCGGTTTCCGCCTCCCACTTCCGGGTTTCCGACTCCCACTTCCGGGTTCCAACAAATCCCCTCCCCGCCCTCCCCAAACACTTTTTGACACCGTTTCACCCCCTCGGACGCCTTTTCCCGCCTCCCCCGCTCCTCTCCCCCTCACTTCCGGTTTCCGCCTCCCACTTCCGGGTTTCCGCCTCCCACTTCCGGGTTCCAACAAATCCCCTCCCCGCCCTCCCCAAACACTTTTTTACACCGTTTCACCCCCTCGCGCGCCTTTTCCCGCCTCCCCCGCTCCTCTCCCCCTCACTTCCGGTTTCCGCCTCCCACTTCCGGGTTTCCGCCTCCCACTTCCGGGTTCCAACAAATCCCCTCCCCGCCCTCCCCAAACACTTTTTTACACCCTTTCACCCCCTCGGGCGCCTTTTCCCGCCTCCCCCGCTCCTCTCCCCCTCACTTCCGGTTTCCGCCTCCCACTTCCGGGTTTCCGCCTCCCACTTCCGGGTTCCAACAAATCCCCTCCCCGCCCTCCCCAAACACTTTTTTACACCCTTTCACCCCCTCGCGCGCCTTTTCCCGCCTCCCCCGCTCCTCTCCCCCTCACTTCCGGTTTCCGCCTCCCACTTCCGGGTTTCCGACTCCCACTTCCGGGTTCCAACAAATCCCCTCCCCGCCCTCCCCAAACACTTTTTTACACCCTTTCACCCCCTCGGGCGCCTTTTCCCGCCTCCCCCGCTCCTCTCCCCCTCACTTCCGGTTTCCGCCTCCCACTTCCGGGTTTCCGCCTCCCACTTCCGGGTTCCAACAAATCCCCTCCCCGCCCTCCCCAAACACTTTTTTACACCGTTTCTCCCCCTCGGACGCCTTTTCCCGCCTCCCCCGCTCCTCTCCCCCTCACTTCCGGTTTCCGCCTCCCACTTCCGGGTTTCCGACTCCCACTTCCGGGTTCCAACAAATCCCCTCCCCGCCCTCCCCAAACACTTTTTTACACCCTTTCACCCCCTCGGGCGCCTTTTCCCGCCTCCCCCGCTCCTCTCCCCCTCACTTCCGGTTTCCGCCTCCCACTTCCGGGTTTCCGACTCCCACTTCCGGGTTCCAACAAATCCCCTCCCCGCCCTCCCCAAACACTTTTTTACACCCTTTCACCCCCTCGGGCGCCTTTTCCCGCCTCCCCCGCTCCTCTCCCCCTCACTTCCGGTTTCCGCCTCCCACTTCCGGGTTTCCGACTCCCACTTCCGGGTTCCAACAAATCCCCTCCCCCGCCCTCCCCAAACACTTTTTTACACCGTTTCACCCCCTCGCGCGCCTTTTCCCGCCTCCCCCGCTCCTCTCCCCCTCACTTCCGGTTTCCGCCTCCCACTTCCGGGTTTCCGACTCCCACTTCCTGGTTCCAACAAATCCCCTCCCCGCCCTCCCCAAACACTTTTTTACACCCTTTCACCCCCTCGCGCGCCTTTTCCCGCCTCCCCCGCTCCTCTCCCCCTCACTTCCGGTTTCCGCCTCCCACTTCCGGGTTTCCGACTCCCACTTCCGGGTTCCAACAAATCCCCTCCCCGCCCTCCCCAAACACTTTTTTACACCCTTTCACCCCCTCGGGCGCCTTTTCCCGCCTCCCCCGCTCCTCTCCCCCTCACTTCCGGTTTCCGCCTCCCACTTCCGGGTTTCCGACTCCCACTTCCGGGTTCCAACAAATCCCCTCCCCGCCCTCCCCAAACACTTTTTTACACCGTTTCTCCCCCTCGCGCGCCTTTTCCCGCCTCCCCCGCTCCTCTCCCCCTCACTTCCGGTTTCCGCCTCCCACTTCCGGGTTTCCGCCTCCCACTTCCGGGTTCCAACAAATCCCCTCCCCGCCCTCCCCAAACACTTTTTTACACCCTTTCTCCCCCTCGGGCGCCTTTTCCCGCCTCCCCCGCTCCTCTCCCCCTCACTTCCGGTTTCCGCCTCCCACTTCCGGTTTCCGCCTCCCACTTCCGGGTTCCAACAAATCCCCTCCCCGCCCTCCCCAAACACTTTTTGACACCGTTTCACCCCCTCGCACGCCTTTTCCCGCCTCCCCCGCTCCTCTCCCCCTCACTTCCGGTTTCCGCCTCCCACTTCCGGGTTTCCGACTCCCACTTCCGGGTTCCAACAAATCCCCTCCCCGCCCTCCCCAAACACTTTTTTACACCGTTTCTCCCCCTCGGGCGCCTTTTCCCGCCTCCCCCGCTCCTCTCCCCCTCACTTCCGGTTTCCGCCTCCCACTTCCGGGTTTCCGACTCCCACTTCCGGGTTCCAACAAATCCCCTCCCCGCCCTCCCCAAACACTTTTTTACACCGTTTCACCCCCTCGGACGCCTTTTCCCGCCTCCCCCGCTCCTCTCCCCCTCACTTCCGGTTTCCGCCTCCCACTTCCGGGTTTCCGACTCACACTTCCGGGTTCCAACAAATCCCCTCCCCGCCCTCCCCAAACACTTTTTGACACCGTTTCACCCCCTCGGACGCCTTTTCCCGCCTCCCCCGCTCCTCTCCCCCTCACTTCCGGTTTCCGCCTCCCACTTCCGGGTTTCCGACTCCCACTTCCGGGTTCCAACAAATCCCCTCCCCGCCCTCCCCAAACACTTTTTTACACCGTTTCACCCCCTCGCGCGCCTTTTCCCGCCTCCCCCGCTCCTCTCCCCCTCACTTCCGGTTTCCGCCTCCCACTTCCGGGTTTCCGCCTCCCACTTCCGGGTTCCAACAAATCCCCTCCCCGCCCTCCCCAAACACTTTTTTACACCGTTTCACCCCCTCGGGCGCCTTTTCCCGCCTCCCCCGCTCCTCTCCCCCTCACTTCCGGTTTCCGCCTCCCACTTCCGGGTTTCCGCCTCCCACTTCCGGGTTCCAACAAATCCCCTCCCCGCCCTCCCCAAACACTTTTTTACACCCTTTCACCCCCTCGGGCGCCTTTTCCCGCCTCCCCCGCTCCTCTCCCCCTCACTTCCGGTTTCCGCCTCCCACTTCCGGGTTTCCGACTCCCACTTCCGGGTTCCAACAAATCCCCTCCCCGCCCTCCCCAAACACTTTTTTACACCCTTTCACCCCCTCGGGCGCCTTTTCCCGCCTCCCCCGCTCCTCTCCCCCTCACTTCCGGTTTCCGCCTCCCACTTCCGGGTTTCCGACTCCCACTTCCGGGTTCCAACAAATCCCCTCCCCGCCCTCCCCGAACACTTTTTTACACCGTTTCTCCCCCTCGCACGCCTTTTCCCGCCTCCCCCGCTCCTCTCCCCCTCACTTCCGGTTTCCGCCTCCCACTTCCGGGTTTCCGACTCCCACTTCCGGGTTCCAACAAATCCCCTCCCCGCCCTCCCCAAACACTTTTTTACACCGTTTCTCCCCCTCGCGCGCCTTTTCCCGCCTCCCCCGCTCCTCTCCCCCTCACTTCCGGTTTCCGCGTCCCACTTCCGGGTTTCCGCCTCCCACTTCCGGGTTCCAACAAATCCCCTCCCCGCCCTCCCCAAACACTTTTTTACACCCTTTCACCCCCTCGGGCGCCTTTTCCCGCCTCCCCCGCTCCTCTCCCCCTCACTTCCGGTTTCCGCCTTCCACTTCCGGGTTTCCGCCTCCCACTTCCGGGTTCCAACAAATCCCCTCCCCGCCCTCCCCAAACACTTTTTTACACCCTTTCACCCCCTCGGGCGCCTTTTCCCGCCTCCCCCGCTCCTCTCCCCCTCACTTCCGGTTTCGGCCTCCCACTTCCGGGTTTCCGCCTCCCACTTCCGGGTTCCAACAAATCCCCTCCCCGCCCTCCCCAAACACTTTTTTACACCGTTTCTCCCCCTCGGACGCCTTTTCCCGCCTCCCCCGCTCCTCTCCCCCTCACTTCCGGTTTCCGCCTCCCACTTCCGGGTTTCCGACTCCCACTTCCGGGTTCCAACAAATCCCCTCCCCGCCCTCCCCAAACACTTTTTTACACCCTTTCACCCCCTCGCGCGCCTTTTCCCGCCTCCCCCGCTCCTCTCCCCCTCACTTCCGGTTTCCGCCTCCCACTTCCGGGTTTCCGCCTCCCACTTCCGGGTTCCAACAAATCCCCTCCCCGCCCTCCCCAAACACTTTTTTACACCGTTTCACCCCCTCGCGCGCCTTTTCCCGCCTCCCCCGCTCCTCTCCCCCTCACTTCCGGTTTCCGCCTCCCACTTCCGGGTTTCCGACTCCCACTTCCGGGTTCCAACAAATCCCCTCCCCGCCCTCCCCAAACACTTTTTGACACCGTTTCACCCCCTCGGGCGCCTTTTCCCGCCTCCCCCGCTCCTCTCCCCCTCACTTCCGGTTTCCGCCTCCCACTTCCGGGTTTCCGACTCCCACTTCCGGGTTCCAACAAATCCCCTCCCCGCCCTCCCCAAACACTTTTTTACACCCTTTCACCCCCTCGCGCGCCTTTTCCCGCCTCCCCCGCTCCTCTCCCCCTCACTTCCGGTTTCCGCCTCCCACTTCCGGGTTTCCGACTCCCACTTCCGGGTTCCAACAAATCCCCTCCCCGCCCTCCCCAAACACTTTTTTACACCCTTTCACCCCCTCGGGCGCCTTTTCCCGCCTCCCCCGCTCCTCTCCCCCTCACTTCCGGTTTCCGCCTCCCACTTCCGGGTTTCCGACTCCCACTTCCGGGTTCCAACAAATCCCCTCCCCGCCCTCCCCAAACACTTTTTTACACCCTTTCACCCCCTCGGGCGCCTTTTCCCGCCTCCCCCGCTCCTCTCCCCCTCACTTCCGGTTTCCGCCTCCCACTTCCGGGTTTCCGACTCCCACTTCCGGGTTCCAACAAATCCCCTCCCCGCCCTCCCCAAACACTTTTTTACACCGTTTCACCCCCTCGCGCGCCTTTTCCCGCCTCCCCCGCTCCTCTCCCCCTCACTTCCGGTTTCCGCCTCCCACTTCCGGGTTTCCGACTCCCACTTCCTGGTTCCAACAAATCCCCTCCCCGCCCTCCCCAAACACTTTTTTACACCCTTTCACCCCCTCGCGCGCCTTTTCCCGCCTCCCCCGCTCCTCTCCCCCTCACTTCCGGTTTCCGCCTCCCACTTCCGGGTTTCCGACTCCCACTTCCGGGTTCCAACAAATCCCCTCCCCGCCCTCCCCAAACACTTTTTTACACCGTTTCTCCCCCTCGGGCGCCTTTTCCCGCCTCCCCCGCTCCTCTCCCCCTCACTTCCGGTTTCCGCCTCCCACTTCCGGGTTTCCGACTCCCACTTCCGGGTTCCAACAAATCCCCTCCCCGCCCTCCCCAAACACTTTTTTACACCCTTTCTCCCCCTCGCGCGCCTTTTCCCGCCTCCCCCGCTCCTCTCCCCCTCACTTCCGGTTTCCGCCTCCCACTTCCGGGTTTCCGACTCCCACTTCCGGGTTCCAACAAATCCCCTCCCCGCCCTCCCCAAACACTTTTTGACACCCTTTCACCCCCTCGCACGCCTTTTCCCGCCTCCCCCGCTCCTCTCCCCCTCACTTCCGGTTTACGCCTCCCACTTCCGGGTTTCCGACTCCCACTTCCGGGTTCCAACAAATCCCCTCCCCGCCCTCCCCAAACACTTTTTTACACCCTTTCTCCCCCTCGGGCGCCTTTTCCCGCCTCCCCCGCTCCTCTCCCCCTCACTTCCGGTTTCCGCCTCCCACTTCCGGTTTCCGCCTCCCACTTCCGGGTTCCAACAAATCCCCTCCCCGCCCTCCCCAATCACTTTTTGACACCGTTTCACCCCCTCGCACGCCTTTTCCCGCCTCCCCCGCTCCTCTCCCCCTCACTTCCGGTTTCCGCCTCCCACTTCCGGGTTTCCGACTCCCACTTCCGGGTTCCAACAAATCCCCTCCCCGCCCTCCCCAAACACTTTTTTACACCGTTTCTCCCCCTCGGGCGCCTTTTCCCGCCTCCCCCGCTCCTCTCCCCCTCACTTCCGGTTTACGCCTCCCACTTCCGGGTTTCCGACTCCCACTTCCGGGTTCCAACAAATCCCCTCCCCGCCCTCCCCAAACACTTTTTTACACCGTTTCTCCCCCTCGGGCGCCTTTTCCCGCCTCCCCCGCTCCTCTCCCCCTCACTTCCGGTTTCCGCCTCCCACTTCCGGGTTTCCGACTCACACTTCCGGGTTCCAACAAATCCCCTCCCCGCCCTCCCCAAACACTTTTTGACACCGTTTCACCCCCTCGGACGCCTTTTCCCGCCTCCCCCGCTCCTCTCCCCCTCACTTCCGGTTTCCGCCTCCCACTTCCGGGTTTCCGACTCCCACTTCCGGGTTCCAACAAATCCCCTCCCCGCCCTCCCCAAACACTTTTTTACACCGTTTCACCCCCTCGCGCGCCTTTTCCCGCCTCCCCCGCTCCTCTCCCCCTCACTTCCGGTTTCCGCCTCCCACTTCCGGGTTTCCGCCTCCCACTTCCGGGTTCCAACAAATCCCCTCCCCGCCCTCCCCAAACACTTTTTTACACCCTTTCACCCCCTCGGGCGCCTTTTCCCGCCTCCCCCGCTCCTCTCCCCCTCACTTCCGGTTTCCGCCTCCCACTTCCGGGTTTCCGCCTCCCACTTCCGGGTTCCAACAAATCCCCTCCCCGCCCTCCCCAAACACTTTTTTACACCCTTTCACCCCCTCGGGCGCCTTTTCCCGCCTCCCCCGCTCCTCTCCCCCTCACTTCCGGTTTCCGCCTCCCACTTCCGGGTTTCCGACTCCCACTTCCGGGTTCCAACAAATCCCCTCCCCGCCCTCCCCAAACACTTTTTTACACCCTTTCACCCCCTCGGGCGCCTTTTCCCGCCTCCCCCGCTCCTCTCCCCCTCACTTCCGGTTTCCGCCTCCCACTTCCGGGTTTCCGACTCCCACTTCCGGGTTCCAACAAATCCCCTCCCCGCCCTCCCCGAACACTTTTTTACACCGTTTCTCCCCCTCGCACGCCTTTTCCCGCCTCCCCCGCTCCTCTCCCCCTCACTTCCGGTTTCCGCCTCCCACTTCCGGGTTTCCGACTCCCACTTCCGGGTTCCAACAAATCCCCTCCCCGCCCTCCCCAAACACTTTTTTACACCGTTTCTCCCCCTCGCGCGCCTTTTCCCGCCTCCCCCGCTCCTCTCCCCCTCACTTCCGGTTTCCGCCTCCCACTTCCGGGTTTCCGACTCCCACTTCCGGGTTCCAACAAATCCCCTCCCCGCCCTCCCCAAACACTTTTTGACACCGTTTCACCCCCTCGCACGCCTTTTCCCGCCTCCCCCGCTCCTCTCCCCCTCACTTCCGGTTTCCGCCTCCCACTTCCGGGTTTCCGCCTCCCACTTCCGGGTTCCAACAAATCCCCTCCCCGCCCTCCCCAAACACTTTTTTACACCCTTTCACCCCCACGGGCGCCTTTTCCCGCCTCCCCCGCTCCTCTCCCCCTCACTTCCGGTTTCCGCCTCCCACTTCCGGGTTTCCGCCTCCCACTTCCGGGTTCCAACAAATCCCCTCCCCGCCCTCCCCAAACACTTTTTTACACCGTTTCTCCCCCTCGGACGCCTTTTCCCGCCTCCCCCGCTCCTCTCCCCCTCACTTCCGGTTTCCGCCTCCCACTTCCGGGTTTCCGCCTCCCACTTCCGGGTTCCAACAAATCCCCTCCCCGCCCTCCCCAAACACTTTTTTACACCCTTTCACCCCCTCGCGCGCCTTTTCCCGCCTCCCCCGCTCCTCTCCCCCTCACTTCCGGTTTCCGCCTCCCACTTCCGGGTTTCCGCCTCCCACTTCCGGGTTCCAACAAATCCCCTCCCCGCCCTCCCCAAACACTTTTTTACACCGTTTCACCCCCTCGCGCGCCTTTTCCCGCCTCCCCCGCTCCTCTCCCCCTCACTTCCGGTTTCCGCCTCCCACTTCCGGGTTTCCGACTCCCACTTCCGGGTTCCAACAAATCCCCTCCCCGCCCTCCCCAAACACTTTTTTACACCCTTTCACCCCCTCGGGCGCCTTTTCCCGCCTCCCCCGCTCCTCTCCCCCTCACTTCCGGTTTCCGCCTCCCACTTCCGGGTTTCCGACTCCCACTTCCGGGTTCCAACAAATCCCCTCCCCGCCCTCCCCAAACACTTTTTTACACCCTTTCACCCCCTCGCGCGCCTTTTCCCGCCTCCCCCGCTCCTCTCCCCCTCACTTCCGGTTTCCGCCTCCCACTTCCGGGTTTCCGACTCCCACTTCCGGGTTCCAACAAATCCCCTCCCCGCCCTCCCCAAACACTTTTTTACACCCTTTCACCCCCTCGGGCGCCTTTTCCCGCCTCCCCCGCTCCTCTCCCCCTCACTTCCGGTTTCCGCCTCCCACTTCCGGGTTTCCGACTCCCACTTCCGGGTTCCAACAAATCCCCTCCCCGCCCTCCCCAAACACTTTTTTACACCCTTTCACCCCCTCGGGCGCCTTTTCCCGCCTCCCCCGCTCCTCTCCCCCTCACTTCCGGTTTCCGCCTCCCACTTCCGGGTTTCCGACTCCCACTTCCGGGTTCCAACAAATCCCCTCCCCCGCCCTCCCCAAACACTTTTTTACACCGTTTCACCCCCTCGCGCGCCTTTTCCCGCCTCCCCCGCTCCTCTCCCCCTCACTTCCGGTTTCCGCCTCCCACTTCCGGGTTTCCGACTCCCACTTCCTGGTTCCAACAAATCCCCTCCCCGCCCTCCCCAAACACTTTTTTACACCCTTTCACCCCCTCGCGCGCCTTTTCCCGCCTCCCCCGCTCCTCTCCCCCTCACTTCCGGTTTCCGCCTCCCACTTCCGGGTTTCCGACTCCCACTTCCGGGTTCCAACAAATCCCCTCCCCGCCCTCCCCAAACACTTTTTTACACCCTTTCACCCCCTCGGGCGCCTTTTCCCGCCTCCCCCGCTCCTCTCCCCCTCACTTCCGGTTTCCGCCTCCCACTTCCGGGTTTCCGACTCCCACTTCCGGGTTCCAACAAATCCCCTCCCCGCCCTCCCCAAACACTTTTTTACACCGTTTCTCCCCCTCGCGCGCCTTTTCCCGCCTCCCCCGCTCCTCTCCCCCTCACTTCCGGTTTCCGCCTCCCACTTCCGGGTTTCCGCCTCCCACTTCCGGGTTCCAACAAATCCCCTCCCCGCCCTCCCCAAACACTTTTTTACACCCTTTCACCCCCTCACACGCCTTTTCCCGCCTCCCCCGCTCCTCTCCCCCTCACTTCCGGTTTCCGCCTCCCACTTCCGGTTTCCGCCTCCCACTTCCGGGTTCCAACAAATCCCCTCCCCGCCCTCCCCAAACACTTTTTGACACCGTTTCACCCCCTCGCACGCCTTTTCCCGCCTCCCCCGCTCCTCTCCCCCTCACTTCCGGTTTCCGCCTCCCACTTCCGGGTTTCCGACTCCCACTTCCGGGTTCCAACAAATCCCCTCCCCGCCCTCCCCAAACACTTTTTTACACCCTTTCTCCCCCTCGGGCGCCTTTTCCCGCCTCCCCCGCTCCTCTCCCCCTCACTTCCGGTTTCCGCCTCCCACTTCCGGGTTTCCGCCTCCCACTTCCGGGTTCCAACAAATCCCCTCCCCGCCCTCCCCAAACACTTTTTTACACCCTTTCACCCCCTCGGGCGCCTTTTCCCGCCTCCCCCGCTCCTCTCCCCCTCACTTCCGGTTTCGGCATCCCACTTCCGGGTTTCCGCCTCCCACTTCCGGGTTCCAACAAATCCCCTCCCCGCCCTCCCCAAACACTTTTTTACACCCTTTCACCCCCTCGCACGCCTTTTCCCGCCTCCCCCGCTCCTCTCCCCCTCACTTCCGGTTTCCGCCTCCCACTTCCGGGTTTCCGCCTCCCACTTCCGGGTTCCAACAAATCCCCTCCCCGCCCTCCCCAAACACTTTTTTACACCCTTTCACCCCCTCGGGCGCCTTTTCCCGCCTCCCCCGCTCCTCTCCCCCTCACTTCCGGTTTCCGCCTCCCACTTCCGGGTTTCCGACTCCCACTTCCGGGTTCCAACAAATCCCCTCCCCGCCCTCCCCAAACACTTTTTTACACCGTTTCAACCCCTCGCACGCCTTTTCCCGCCTCCCCCGCTCCTCTCCCCCTCACTTCCGGTTTCCGCCTCCCACTTCCGGGTTTCCGCCTCCCACTTCCGGGTTCCAACAAATCCCCTCCCCGCCCTCCCCAAACACTTTTTTACACCCTTTCACCCCCTCGGGCGCCTTTTCCCGCCTCCCCCGCTCCTCTCCCCCTCACTTCCGGTTTCCGCCTCCCACTTCCGGGTTTCCGCCTCCCACTTCCGGGTTCCAACAAATCCCCTCCCCGCCCTCCCCGAACACTTTTTTACACCGTTTCTCCCCCTCGCACGCCTTTTCCCGCCTCCCCCGCTCCTCTCCCCCTCACTTCCGGTTTCCGCCTCCCACTTCCGGGTTTCCGACTCCCACTTCCGGGTTCCAACAAATCCCCTCCCCGCCCTCCCCAAACACTTTTTTACACCGTTTCTCCCCCTCGCGCGCCTTTTCCCGCCTCCCCCGCTCCTCTCCCCCTCACTTCCGGTTTCCGCCTCCCACTTCCGGGTTTCCGACTCCCACTTCCGGGTTCCAACAAATCCCCTCCCCGCCCTCCCCAAACACTTTTTTACACCCTTTCACCCCCTCGCGCGCCTTTTCCCGCCTCCCCCGCTCCTCTCCCCCTCACTTCCGGTTTCCGCCTCCCACTTCCGGGTTTACGACTCCCACTTCCGGGTTCCAACAAATCCCCTCCCCGCCCTCCCCAAACACTTTTTTACACCGTTTCTCCCCCTCGGGCGCCTTTTCCCGCCTCCCCCGCTCCTCTCCCCCTCACTTCCGGTTTCCGCCTCCCACTTCCGGGTTTCCGACTCCCACTTCCGGGTTCCAACAAATCCCCTCCCCGCCCTCCCCAAACACTTTTTTACACCGTTTCTCCCCCTCGCGCGCCTTTTCCCGCCTCCCCCGCTCCTCTCCCCCTCACTTCCGGTTTCCGCCTCCCACTTCCGGGTTTCCGCCTCCCACTTCCGGGTTCCAACAAATCCCCTCCCCGCCCTCCCCAAACACTTTTTTACACCCTTTCACCCCCTCGCACGCCTTTTCCCGCCTCCCCCGCTCCTCTCCCCCTCACTTCCGGTTTCCGCCTCCCACTTCCGGGTTTCCGCCTCCCACTTCCGGGTTCCAACAAATCCCCTCCCCGCCCTCCCCAAACACTTTTTTACACCCTTTCACCCCCTCGGGCGCCTTTTCCCGCCTCCCCCGCTCCTCTCCCCCTCACTTCCGGTTTCCGCCTCCCACTTCCGGGTTTCCGACTCCCACTTCCGCGTTCCAACAAATCCCCTCCCCGCCCTCCCCAAACACTTTTTTACACCGTTTCACCCCCTCGCGCGCCTTTTCCCGCCTCCCCCGCTCCTCTCCCCCTCACTTCCGGTTTCCGCCTCCCACTTCCGGGTTTCCGACTCCCACTTCCGGGTTCCAACAAATCCCCTCCCCGCCCTCCCCAAACACTTTTTTACACCGTTTCTCCCCCTCGCGCGCCTTTTCCCGCCTCCCCCGCTCCTCTCCCCCTCACTTCCGGTTTCCGCCTCCCACTTCCGGGTTTCCGACTCCCACTTCCGGGTTCCAACAAATCCCCTCCCCGCCCTCCCCAAACACTTTTTTACACCCTTTCACCCCCTCGGGCGCCTTTTCCCGCCTCCCCCGCTCCTCTCCCCCTCACTTCCGGTTTCCGCCTCCCACTTCCGGGTTTCCGCCTCCCACTTCCGGGTTCCAACAAATCCCCTCCCCGCCCTCCCCGAACACTTTTTTACACCGTTTCTCCCCCTCGCACGCCTTTTCCCGCCTCCCCCGCTCCTCTCCCCCTCACTTCCGGTTTCCGCCTCCCACTTCCGGGTTTCCGACTCCCACTTCCGGGTTCCAACAAATCCCCTCCCCGCCCTCCCCAAACACTTTTTGACACCGTTTCTCCCCCTCGCGCGCCTTTTCCCGCCTCCCCCGCTCCTCTCCCCCTCACTTCCGGTTTCCGCCTCCCACTTCCGGGTTTCCGACTCCCACTTCCGGGTTCCAACAAATCCCCTCCCCGCCCTCCCCAAACACTTTTTTACACCCTTTCACCCCCTCGCGCGCCTTTTCCCGCCTCCCCCGCTCCTCTCCCCCTCACTTCCGGTTTCCGCCTCCCACTTCCGGGTTTACGACTCCCACTTCCGGGTTCCAACAAATCCCCTCCCCGCCCTCCCCAAACACTTTTTTACACCGTTTCTCCCCCTCGGGCGCCTTTTCCCGCCTCCCCCGCTCCTCTCCCCCTCACTTCCGGTTTCCGCCTCCCACTTCCGGGTTTCCGACTCCCACTTCCGGGTTCCAACAAATCCCCTCCCCGCCCTCCCCAAACACTTTTTTACACCGTTTCTCCCCCTCGCGCGCCTTTTCCCGCCTCCCCCGCTCCTCTCCCCCTCACTTCCGGTTTCCGCCTCCCACTTCCGGGTTTCCGCCTCCCACTTCCGGGTTCCAACAAATCCCCTCCCCGCCCTCCCCAAACACTTTTTTACACCCTTTCACCCCCTCGCACGCCTTTTCCCGCCTCCCCCGCTCCTCTCCCCCTCACTTCCGGTTTCCGCCTCCCACTTCCGGGTTTCCGCCTCCCACTTCCGGGTTCCAACAAATCCCCTCCCCGCCCTCCCCAAACACTTTTTTACACCGTTTCTCCCCCTCGCACGCCTTTTCCCGCCTCCCCCGCTCCTCTCCCCCTCACTTCCGGTTTCCGCCTCCCACTTCCGGTTTCCGCCTCCCACTTCCGGGTTCCAACAAATCCCCTCCCCGCCCTCCCCAAACACTTTTTGACACCGTTTCACCCCCTCGCACGCCTTTTCCCGCCTCCCCCGCTCCTCTCCCCCTCACTTCCGGTTTCCGCCTCCCACTTCCGGGTTTCCGACTCCCACTTCCGGGTTCCAACAAATCCCCTCCCCGCCCTCCCCAAACACTTTTTTACACCCTTTCTCCCCCTCGGGCGCCTTTTCCCGCCTCCCCCGCTCCTCTCCCCCTCACTTCCGGTTTCCGCCTCCCACTTCCGGGTTTCCGACTCCCACTTCCGGGTTCCAACAAATCCCCTCCCCGCCCTCCCCAAACACTTTTTTACACCCTTTCACCCCCTCGGGCGCCTTTTCCCGCCTCCCCCGCTCCTCTCCCCCTCACTTCCGGTTTCGGCCTCCCACTTCCGGGTTTCCGCCTCCCACTTCCGGGTTCCAACAAATCCCCTCCCCGCCCTCCCCAAACACTTTTTTACACCCTTTCACCCCCTCGCACGCCTTTTCCCGCCTCCCCCGCTCCTCTCCCCCTCACTTCCGGTTTCCGCCTCCCACTTCCGGGTTTCCGCCTCCCACTTCCGGGTTCCAACAAATCCCCTCCCCGCCCTCCCCAAACACTTTTTTACACCCTTTCACCCCCTCGGGCGCCTTTTCCCGCCTCCCCCGCTCCTCTCCCCCTCACTTCCGGTTTCCGCCTCCCACTTCCGGGTTTCCGACTCCCACTTCCGGGTTCCAACAAATCCCCTCCCCGCCCTCCCCAAACACTTTTTTACACCGTTTCAACCCCTCGCACGCCTTTTCCCGCCTCCCCCGCTCCTCTCCCCCTCACTTCCGGTTTCCGCCTCCCACTTCCGGGTTTCCGCCTCCCACTTCCGGGTTCCAACAAATCCCCTCCCCGCCCTCCCCAAACACTTTTTTACACCCTTTCACCCCCTCGGGCGCCTTTTCCCGCCTCCCCCGCTCCTCTCCCCCTCACTTCCGGTTTCCGCCTCCCACTTCCGGGTTTCCGCCTCCCACTTCCGGGTTCCAACAAATCCCCTACCCCGCCCTCCCCGAACACTTTTTTACACCCTTTCACCCCCTCGCACGCCTTTTCCCGCCTCCCCCGCTCCTCTCCCCCTCACTTCCGGTTTCCGCCTCCCACTTCCGGGTTTCCGACTCCCACTTCCGGGTTCCAACAAATCCCCTCCCCGCCCTCCCCAAACACTTTTTTACACCGTTTCTCCCCCTCGCGCGCCTTTTCCCGCCTCCCCCGCTCCTCTCCCCCTCACTTCCGGTTTCCGCCTCCCACTTCCGGGTTTCCGACTCCCACTTCCGGGTTCCAACAAATCCCCTCCCCGCCCTCCCCAAACACTTTTTTACACCCTTTCACCCCCTCGCGCGCCTTTTCCCGCCTCCCCCGCTCCTCTCCCCCTCACTTCCGGTTTCCGCCTCCCACTTCCGGGTTTACGACTCCCACTTCCGGGTTCCAACAAATCCCCTCCCCGCCCTCCCCAAACACTTTTTTACACCGTTTCTCCCCCTCGGGCGCCTTTTCCCGCCTCCCCCGCTCCTCTCCCCCTCACTTCCGGTTTCCGCCTCCCACTTCCGGGTTTCCGACTCCCACTTCCGGGTTCCAACAAATCCCCTCCCCGCCCTCCCCAAACACTTTTTTACACCGTTTCTCCCCCTCGCGCGCCTTTTCCCGCCTCCCCCGCTCCTCTCCCCCTCACTTCCGGTTTCCGCCTCCCACTTCCGGGTTTCCGCCTCCCACTTCCGGGTTCCAACAAATCCCCTCCCCGCCCTCCCCAAACACTTTTTTACACCCTTTCACCCCCTCGCACGCCTTTTCCCGCCTCCCCCGCTCCTCTCCCCCTCACTTCCGGTTTCCGCCTCCCACTTCCGGGTTTCCGCCTCCCACTTCCGGGTTCCAACAAATCCCCTCCCCGCCCTCCCCAAACACTTTTTTACACCCTTTCACCCCCTCGGGCGCCTTTTCCCGCCTCCCCCGCTCCTCTCCCCCTCACTTCCGGTTTCCGCCTCCCACTTCCGGGTTTCCGACTCCCACTTCCGCGTTCCAACAAATCCCCTCCCCGCCCTCCCCAAACACTTTTTTACACCGTTTCTCCCCCTCGCGCGCCTTTTCCCGCCTCCCCCGCTCCTCTCCCCCTCACTTCCGGTTTCCGCCTCCCACTTCCGGGTTTCCGACTCCCACTTCCGGGTTCCAACAAATCCCCTCCCCGCCCTCCCCAAACACTTTTTTACACCCTTTCACCCCCTCGGGCGCCTTTTCCCGCCTCCCCCGCTCCTCTCCCCCTCACTTCCGGTTTCCGCCTCCCACTTCCGGGTTTCCGCCTCCCACTTCCGGGTTCCAACAAATCCCCTCCCCGCCCTCCCCGAACACTTTTTTACACCGTTTCTCCCCCTCGCACGCCTTTTCCCGCCTCCCCCGCTCCTCTCCCCCTCACTTCCGGTTTCCGCCTCCCACTTCCGGGTTTCCGACTCCCACTTCCGGGTTCCAACAAATCCCCTCCCCGCCCTCCCCAAACACTTTTTGACACCGTTTCTCCCCCTCGCGCGCCTTTTCCCGCCTCCCCCGCTCCTCTCCCCCTCACTTCCGGTTTCCGCCTCCCACTTCCGGGTTTCCGACTCCCACTTCCGGGTTCCAACAAATCCCCTCCCCGCCCTCCCCAAACACTTTTTTACACCCTTTCACCCCCTCGCGCGCCTTTTCCCGCCTCCCCCGCTCCTCTCCCCCTCACTTCCGGTTTCCGCCTCCCACTTCCGGGTTTACGACTCCCACTTCCGGGTTCCAACAAATCCCCTCCCCGCCCTCCCCAAACACTTTTTTACACCGTTTCTCCCCCTCGGGCGCCTTTTCCCGCCTCCCCCGCTCCTCTCCCCCTCACTTCCGGTTTCCGCCTCCCACTTCCGGGTTTCCGACTCCCACTTCCGGGTTCCAACAAATCCCCTCCCCGCCCTCCCCAAACACTTTTTTACACCGTTTCTCCCCCTCGCGCGCCTTTTCCCGCCTCCCCCGCTCCTCTCCCCCTCACTTCCGGTTTCCGCCTCCCACTTCCGGGTTTCCGCCTCCCACTTCCGGGTTCCAACAAATCCCCTCCCCGCCCTCCCCAAACACTTTTTTACACCCTTTCACCCCCTCGCACGCCTTTTCCCGCCTCCCCCGCTCCTCTCCCCCTCACTTCCGGTTTCCGCCTCCCACTTCCGGGTTTCCGCCTCCCACTTCCGGGTTCCAACAAATCCCCTCCCCGCCCTCCCCAAACACTTTTTTACACCGTTTCTCCCCCTCGCACGCCTTTTCCCGCCTCCCCCGCTCCTCTCCCCCTCACTTCCGGTTTCCGCCTCCCACTTCCGGGTTTCCGACTCCCACTTCCGGGTTCCAACAAATCCCCTCCCCGCCCTCCCCAAACACTTTTTTACACCCTTTCACCCCCTCGCACGCCTTTTCCCGCCTCCCCCGCTCCTCTCCCCCTCACTTCCGGTTTCCGCCTCCCACTTCCGGGTTTCCGCCTCCCACTTCCGGGTTCCAACAAATCCCCTCCCCGCCCTCCCCAAACACTTTTTTACACCCTTTCACCCCCTCGGGCGCCTTTTCCCGCCTCCCCCGCTCCTCTCCCCCTCACTTCCGGTTTCCGCCTCCCACTTCCGGGTTTCCGCCTCCCACTTCCGGGTTCCAACAAATCCCCTCCCCGCCCTCCCCGAACACTTTTTGACACCGTTTCACCCCCTCGCGCGCCTTTTCCCGCCTCCCCCGCTCCTCTCCCCCTCACTTCCGGTTTCCGCCTCCCACTTCCGGGTTTCCGACTCACACTTCCGGGTTCCAACAAATCCCCTCCCCGCCCTCCCCAAACACTTTTTTACACCGTTTCTCCCCCTCGCGCGCCTTTTCCCGCCTCCCCCGCTCCTCTCCCCCTCACTTCCGGTTTCCGCCTCCCACTTCCGGGTTTCCGACTCCCACTTCCGGGTTCCAACAAATCCCCTCCCCGCCCTCCCCAAACACTTTTTTACACCGTTTCACCCCCTCGCGCGCCTTTTCCCGCCTCCCCCGCTCCTCTCCCCCTCACTTCCGGTTTCCGCCTCCCACTTCCGGGTTTCCGACTCCCACTTCCGGGTTCCAACAAATCCCCTCCCCGCCCTCCCCAAACACTTTTTTACACCCTTTCACCCCCTCGGGCGCCTTTTCCCGCCTCCCCCGCTCCTCTCCCCCTCACTTCCGGTTTCCGCCTCCCACTTCCGGGTTTCCGCCTCCCACTTCCGGGTTCCAACAAATCCCCTCCCCGCCCTCCCCAAACACTTTTTTACACCCTTTCACCCCCTCGGGCGCCTTTTCCCGCCTCCCCCGCTCCTCTCCCCCTCACTTCCGGTTTCCGCCTCCCACTTCCGGGTTTCCGACTCCCACTTCCGGGTTCCAACAAATCCCCTCCCCGCCCTCCCCGAACACTTTTTTACACCGTTTCTCCCCCTCGCACGCCTTTTCCCGCCTCCCCCGCTCCTCTCCCCCTCACTTCCGGTTTCCGCCTCCCACTTCCGGGTTTCCGCCTCCCACTTCCGGGTTCCAACAAATCCCCTCCCCGCCCTCCCCAAACACTTTTTTACACCGTTTCTCCCCCTCGCGCGCCTTTTCCCGCCTCCCCCGCTCCTCTCCCCCTCACTTCCGGTTTCCGCCTCCCACTTCCGGGTTTCCGACTCCCACTTCCGGGTTCCAACAAATCCCCTCCCCGCCCTCCCCAAACACTTTTTTACACCCTTTCACCCCCTCGCGCGCCTTTTCCCGCCTCCCCCGCTCCTCTCCCCCTCACTTCCGGTTTCCGCCTCCCACTTCCGGGTTTCCGACTCCCACTTCCGGGTTCCAACAAATCCCCTCCCCGCCCTCCCCAAACACTTTTTTACACCCTTTCACCCCCTCGCACGCCTTTCCCCGCCTCCCCCGCTCCTCTCCCCCTCACTTCCGGTTTCCGCCTCCCACTTCCGGGTTTCCGACTCCCACTTCCGGGTTCCAACAAATCCCCTCCCCGCCCTCCCCAAACACTTTTTTACACCGTTTCTCCCCCTCGCACGCCTTTTCCCGCCTCCCCCGCTCCTCTCCCCCTCACTTCCGGTTTCCGCCTCCCACTTCCGGGTTTCCGCCTCCCACTTCCGGGTTCCAACAAATCCCCTCCCCGCCCTCCCCAAACACTTTTTTACACCCTTTCACCCCCTCGGGCGCCTTTTCCCGCCTCCCCCGCTCCTCTCCCCCTCACTTCCGGTTTCCGCCTCCCACTTCCGGGTTTCCGACTCCCACTTCCGGGTTCCAACAAATCCCCTCCCCGCCCTCCCCAAACACTTTTTTACACCCTTCCACCCCCTCGCACGCCTTTTCCCGCCTCCCCCGCTCCTCTCCCCCTCACTTCCGGTTTCCGCCTCCCACTTCCGGGTTTCCGACTCCCACTTCCGGGTTCCAACAAATCCCCTCCCCGCCCTCCCCAAACACTTTTTTACACCCTTTCACCCCCTCGGGCGCCTTTTCCCGCCTCCCCCGCTCCTCTCCCCCTCACTTCCGGTTTCCGCCTCCCACTTCCGGGTTTCCGACTCCCACTTCCGGGTTCCAACAAATCCCCTCCCCGCCCTCCCCAAACACTTTTTTACACCCTTTCACCCCCTCGGGCGCCTTTTCCCGCCTCCCCCGCTCCTCTCCCCCTCACTTCCGGTTTCCGCCTCCCACTTCCGGGTTTCCGCCTCCCACTTCCGGGTTCCAACAAATCCCCTCCCCGCCCTCCCCAAACACTTTTTTACACCCTTTCACCCCCTCGGGCGCCTTTTCCCGCCTCCCCCGCTCCTCTCCCCCTCACTTCCGGTTTCCGCCTCCCACTTCCGGGTTTCCGACTCCCACTTCCGGGTTCCAACAAATCCCCTCCCCCGCCCTCCCCAAACACTTTTTTACACCGTTTCACCCCCTCGCGCGCCTTTTCCCACCTCCCCCGCTCCTCTCCCCCTCACTTCCGGTTTCCGCCTCCCACTTCCGGGTTTCCGCCTCCCACTTCCGGGTTCCAACAAATCCCCTCCCCGCCCTCCCCAAACACTTTTTTACACCCTTTCACCCCCTCGCGCGCCTTTTCCCGCCTCCCCCGCTCCTCTCCCCCTCACTTCCGGTTTCCGCCTCCCACTTCCGGGTTTCCGACTCCCACTTCCGGGTTCCAACAAATCCCCTCCCCGCCCTCCCCAAACACTTTTTTACACCCTTTCACCCCCTCGGGCGCCTTTTCCCGCCTCCCCCGCTCCTCTCCCCCTCACTTCCGGTTTCCGCCTCCCACTTCCGGGTTTCCGCCTCCCACTTCCGGGTTCCAACAAATCCCCTCCCCGCCCTCCCCAAACACTTTTTTACACCGTTTCACCCCCTCGCACGCCTTTTCCCGCCTCCCCCGCTCCTCTCCCCCTCACTTCCGGTTTCCGCCTCCCACTTCCGGGTTTCCGACTCCCACTTCCGGGTTCCAACAAATCCCCTCCCCGCCCTCCCCAAACACTTTTTTACACCCTTTCACCCCCTCGCACGCCTTTTCCCGCCTCCCCCGCTCCTCTCCCCCTCACTTCCGGTTTCCGCCTCCCACTTCCGGGTTTCCGACTCCCACTTCCGGGTTCCAACAAATCCCCTCCCCGCCCTCCCCAAACACTTTTTTACACCGTTTCACCCCCTCGGGCGCCTTTTCCCGCCTCCCCCGCTCCTCTCCCCCTCACTTCCGGTTTCCGCCTCCCACTTCCGGGTTTCCGACTCCCACTTCCGGGTTCCAACAAATCCCCTCCCCGCCCTCCCCAAACACTTTTTTACACCGTTTCTCCCCCTCGCGCGCCTTTTCCCGCCTCCCCCGCTCCTCTCCCCCTCACTTCCGGTTTCCGCCTCCCACTTCCGGGTTTCCGCCTCCCACTTCCGGGTTCCAACAAATCCCCTCCCCGCCCTCCCCAAACACTTTTTTACACCCTTTCACCCCCTCGCGCGCCTTTTCCCGCCTCCCCCGCTCCTCTCCCCCTCACTTCCGGTTTCCGCCTCCCACTTCCGGGTTTCCGCCTCCCACTTCCGGGTTCCAACAAATCCCCTCCCCGCCCTCCCCAAACACTTTTTTACACCGTTTCACCCCCTCGGGCGCCTTTTCCCGCCTCCCCCGCTCCTCTCCCCCTCACTTCCGGTTTCCGCCTCCCACTTCCGGGTTTCCGACTCCCACTTCCGGGTTCCAACAAATCCCCTCCCCGCCCTCCCCAAACACTTTTTTACACCGTTTCTCCCCCTCGCGCGCCTTTTCCCGCCTCCCCCGCTCCTCTCCCCCTCACTTCCGGTTTCCGCCTCCCACTTCCGGGTTTCCGCCTCCCACTTCCGGGTTCCAACAAATCCCCTCCCCGCCCTCCCCAAACACTTTTTTACACCCTTTCACCCCCTCGGGCGCCTTTTCCCGCCTCCCCCGCTCCTCTCCCCCTCACTTCCGGTTTCCGCCTCCCACTTCCGGGTTTCCGCCTCCCACTTCCGGGTTCCAACAAATCCCCTCCCCGCCCTCCCCAAACACTTTTTTACACCCTTTCACCCCCTCGGACGCCTTTTCCCGCCTCCCCCGCTCCTCTCCCCCTCACTTCCGGTTTCCGCCTCCCACTTCCGGGTTTCCGACTCCCACTTCCGGGTTCCAACAAATCCCCTCCCCGCCCTCCCCAAACACTTTTTTACACCGTTTCTCCCCCTCGGGCGCCTTTTCCCGCCTCCCCCGCTCCTCTCCCCCTCACTTCCGGTTTCCGCCTCCCACTTCCGGGTTTCCGACTCCCACTTCCGGGTTCCAACAAATCCCCTCCCCGCCCTCCCCGAACACTTTTTTACACCGTTTCTCCCCCTCGCACGCCTTTTCCCGCCTCCCCCGCTCCTCTCCCCCTCACTTCCGGTTTCCGCCTCCCACTTCCGGGTTTCCGACTCCCACTTCCGGGTTCCAACAAATCCCCTCCCCGCCCTCCCCAAACACTTTTTGACACCCTTTCACCCCCTCGCACGCCTTTTCCCGCCTCCCCCGCTCCTCTCCCCCTCACTTCCGGTTTCCGCCTCCCACTTCCGGGTTTCCGACTCCCACTTCCGGGTTCCAACAAATCCCCTCCCCGCCCTCCCCAAACACTTTTTTACACCCTTTCACCCCCTCGGGCGCCTTTTCCCGCCTCCCCCGCTCCTCTCCCCCTCACTTCCGGTTTCCGCCTCCCACTTCCGGGTTTCCGCCTCCCACTTCCGGGTTCCAACAAATCCCCTCCCCGCCCTCCCCAAACACTTTTTTACACCCTTTCACCCCCTCGCACGCCTTTTCCCGCCTCCCCCGCTCCTCTCCCCCTCACTTCCGGTTTCCGTCTCCCACTTCCGGGTTTCCGCCTCCCACTTCCGGGTTCCAACAAATCCCCTCCCCGCCCTCCCCAAACACTTTTTGACACCGTTTCACCCCCTCACACGCCTTTTCCCGCCTCCCCCGCTCCTCTCCCCCTCACTTCCGGTTTCCGCCTCCCACTTCCGGGTTTCCGCCTCCCACTTCCGGGTTCCAACAAATCCCCTCCCCGCCCTCCCCAAACACTTTTTTACACCCTTTCACCCCCTCGCGCGCCTTTTCCCGCCTCCCCCGCTCCTCTCCCCCTCACTTCCGGTTTCCGCCTCCCACTTCCGGGTTTCCGACTCCCACTTCCGGGTTCCAACAAATCCCCTCCCCGCCCTCCCCAAACACTTTTTTACACCGTTTCTCCCCCTCGGGCGCCTTTTCCCGCCTCCCCCGCTCCTCTCCCCCTCACTTCCGGTTTACGCCTCCCACTTCCGGGTTTCCGACTCCCACTTCCGGGTTCCAACAAATCCCCTCCCCGCCCTCCCCAAACACTTTTTTACACCCTTTCACCCCCTCGCACGCCTTTTCCCGCCTCCCCCGCTCCTCTCCCCCTCACTTCCGGTTTCCGCCTCCCACTTCCGGGTTTCCGCCTCCCACTTCCGGGTTCCAACAAATCCCCTCCCCGCCCTCCCCAAACACTTTTTTACACCCTTTCACCCCCTCGCACGCCTTTTCCCGCCTCCCCCGCTCCTCTCCCCCTCACTTCCGGTTTCCGCCTCCCACTTCCGGGTTTCCGACTCCCACTTCCGGGTTCCAACAAATCCCCTCCCCGCCCTCCCCAAACACTTTTTTACACCGTTTCAACCCCTCGCGCGCCTTTTCCCGCCTCCCCCGCTCCTCTCCCCCTCACTTCCGGTTTCCGCCTCCCACTTCCGGGTTTCCGCCTCCCACTTCCGGGTTCCAACAAATCCCCTCCCCGCCCTCCCCAAACACTTTTTTACACCCTTTCACCCCCTCGGGCGCCTTTTCCCGCCTCCCCCGCTCCTCTCCCCCTCACTTCCGGTTTCCGCCTCCCACTTCCGGGTTTCCGCCTCCCACTTCCGGGTTCCAACAAATCCCCTCCCCGCCCTCCCCGAACACTTTTTTACACCGTTTCTCCCCCTCGCACGCCTTTTCCCGCCTCCCCCGCTCCTCTCCCCCTCACTTCCGGTTTCCGCCTCCCACTTCCGGGTTTCCGACTCCCACTTCCGGGTTCCAACAAATCCCCTCCCCGCCCTCCCCAAACACTTTTTTACACCGTTTCTCCCCCTCGCGCGCCTTTTCCCGCCTCCCCCGCTCCTCTCCCCCTCACTTCCGGTTTCCGCCTCCCACTTCCGGGTTTCCGACTCCCACTTCCGGGTTCCAACAAATCCCCTCCCCGCCCTCCCCAAACACTTTTTTACACCCTTTCACCCCCTCGCGCGCCTTTCCCCGCCTCCCCCGCTCCTCTCCCCCTCACTTCCGGTTTCCGCCTCCCACTTCCGGGTTTCCGACTCCCACTTCCGGGTTCCAACAAATCCCCTCCCCGCCCTCCCCAAACACTTTTTTACACCTTTTCTCCCCCTCGCACGCCTTTTCCCGCCTCCCCCGCTCCTCTCCCCCTCACTTCCGGTTTCCGCCTCCCACTTCCGGGTTTCCGCCTCCCACTTCCGGGTTCCAACAAATCCCCTCCCCGCCCTCCCCAAACACTTTTTTACACCCTTTCACCCCCTCGGGCGCCTTTTCCCGCCTCCCCCGCTCCTCTCCCCCTCACTTCCGGTTTCCGCCTCCCACTTCCGGGTTTCCGACTCCCACTTCCGGGTTCCAACAAATCCCCTCCCCGCCCTCCCCGAACACTTTTTTACACCCTTTCACCCCCTCGCGCGCCTTTTCCCGCCTCCCCCGCTCCTCTCCCCCTCACTTCCGGTTTCCGCCTCCCACTTCCGGGTTTCCGACTCCCACTTCCGGGTTCCAACAAATCCCCTCCCCGCCCTCCCCAAACACTTTTTTACACCCTTTCACCCCCTCGCGCGCCTTTTCCCGCCTCCCCCGCTCCTCTCCCCCTCACTTCCGGTTTCCGCCTCCCACTTCCGGGTTTCCGACTCCCACTTCCGGGTTCCAACAAATCCCCTCCCCGCCCTCCCCAAACACTTTTTTACACCCTTTCACCCCCTCGGGCGCCTTTTCCCGCCTCCCCCGCTCCTCTCCCCCTCACTTCCGGTTTCCGCCTCCCACTTCCGGGTTTCCGACTCCCACTTCCGGGTTCCAACAAATCCCCTCCCCGCCCTCCCCAAACACTTTTTTACACCCTTTCACCCCCTCGCGCGCCTTTTCCCGCCTCCCCCGCTCCTCTCCCCCTCACTTCCGGTTTCCGCCTCCCACTTCCGGGTTTCCGACTCCCACTTCCGGGTTCCAACAAATCCCCTCCCCCGCCCTCCCCAAACACTTTTTTACACCGTTTCACCCCCTCGCACGCCTTTTCCCACCTCCCCCGCTCCTCTCCCCCTCACTTCCGGTTTCCGCCTCCCACTTCCGGGTTTCCGCCTCCCACTTCCGGGTTCCAACAAATCCCCTCCCCGCCCTCCCCGAACACTTTTTTACACCCTTTCACCCCCTCGCGCGCCTTTTCCCGCCTCCCCCGCTCCTCTCCCCCTCACTTCCGGTTTCCGCCTCCCACTTCCGGGTTTCCGACTCCCACTTCCGGGTTCCAACAAATCCCCTCCCCGCCCTCCCCAAACACTTTTTTACACCCTTTCACCCCCTCGGGCGCCTTTTCCCGCCTCCCCCGCTCCTCTCCCCCTCACTTCCGGTTTCCGCCTCCCACTTCCGGGTTTCCGCCTCCCACTTCCGGGTTCCAACAAATCCCCTCCCCGCCCTCCCCAAACACTTTTTGACACCGTTTCACCCCCTCGCACGCCTTTTCCCGCCTCCCCCGCTCCTCTCCCCCTCACTTCCGGTTTCCGCCTCCCACTTCCGGGTTTCCGACTCCCACTTCCGGGTTCCAACAAATCCCCTCCCCGCCCTCCCCAAACACTTTTTTACACCCTTTCACCCCCTCGCACGCCTTTTCCCGCCTCCCCCGCTCCTCTCCCCCTCACTTCCGGTTTCCGCCTCCCACTTCCGGGTTTCCGACTCCCACTTCCGGGTTCCAACAAATCCCCTCCCCGCCCTCCCCAAACACTTTTTTACACCGTTTCACCCCCTCGGGCGCCTTTTCCCGCCTCCCCCGCTCCTCTCCCCCTCACTTCCGGTTTCCGCCTCCCACTTCCGGGTTTCCGACTCCCACTTCCGGGTTCCAACAAATCCCCTCCCCGCCCTCCCCAAACACTTTTTTACACCGTTTCTCCCCCTCGCGCGCCTTTTCCCGCCTCCCCCGCTCCTCTCCCCCTCACTTCCGGTTTCCGCCTCCCACTTCCGGGTTTCCGCCTCCCACTTCCGGGTTCCAACAAATCCCCTCCCCGCCCTCCCCAAACACTTTTTTACACCCTTTCACCCCCTCGGGCGCCTTTTCCCGCCTCCCCCGCTCCTCTCCCCCTCACTTCCGGTTTCCGCCTCCCACTTCCGGGTTTCCGCCTCCCACTTCCGGGTTCCAACAAATCCCCTCCCCGCCCTCCCCAAACACTTTTTTACACCCTTTCACCCCCTCGGGCGCCTTTTCCCGCCTCCCCCGCTCCTCTCCCCCTCACTTCCGGTTTCCGCCTCCCACTTCCGGGTTTCCGACTCCCACTTCCGGGTTCCAACAAATCCCCTCCCCGCCCTCCCCAAACACTTTTTTACACCGTTTCTCCCCCTCGCGCGCCTTTTCCCGCCTCCCCCGCTCCTCTCCCCCTCACTTCCGGTTTCCGCCTCCCACTTCCGGGTTTCCGCCTCCCACTTCCGGGTTCCAACAAATCCCCTCCCCGCCCTCCCCAAACACTTTTTTACACCCTTTCACCCCCTCGCGCGCCTTTTCCCGCCTCCCCCGCTCCTCTCCCCCTCACTTCCGGTTTCCGCCTCCCACTTCCGGGTTTCCGACTCCCACTTCCGGGTTCCAACAAATCCCCTCCCCGCCCTCCCCAAACACTTTTTTACACCCTTTCACCCCCTCGCACGCCTTTTCCCGCCTCCCCCGCTCCTCTCCCCCTCACTTCCGGTTTCCGCCTCCCACTTCCGGGTTTCCGACTCCCACTTCCGGGTTCCAACAAATCCCCTCCCCGCCCTCCCCAAACACTTTTTTACACCGTTTCTCCCCCTCGGGCGCCTTTTCCCGCCTCCCCCGCTCCTCTCCCCCTCACTTCCGGTTTCCGCCTCCCACTTCCGGGTTTCCGACTCCCACTTCCGGGTTCCAACAAATCCCCTCCCCGCCCTCCCCAAACACTTTTTTACACCCTTTCACCCCCTCGGGCGCCTTTTCCCGCCTCCCCCGCTCCTCTCCCCCTCACTTCCGGTTTCCGCCTCCCACTTCCGGTTTCCGCCTCCCACTTCCGGGTTCCAACAAATCCCCTCCCCGCCCTCCCCAAACACTTTTTGACACCCTTTCACCCCCTCGCACGCCTTTTCCCGCCTCCCCCGCTCCTCTCCCCCTCACTTCCGGTTTCCGCCTCCCACTTCCGGGTTTCCGCCTCCCACTTCCGGGTTCCAACAAATCCCCTCCCCGCCCTCCCCAAACACTTTTTGACACCGTTTCACCCCCTCGCACGCCTTTTCCCGCCTCCCCCGCTCCTCTCCCCCTCACTTCCGGTTTCCGCCTCCCACTTCCGGGTTTCCGCCTCCCACTTCCGGGTTCCAACAAATCCCCTCCCCGCCCTCCCCAAACACTTTTTTACACCGTTTCTCCCCCTCGGACGCCTTTTCCCGCCTCCCCCGCTCCTCTCCCCCTCACTTCCGGTTTCCGCCTCCCACTTCCGGGTTTCCGCCTCCCACTTCCGGGTTCCAACAAATCCCCTCCCCGCCCTCCCCAAACACTTTTTGACACCCTTTCACCCCCTCGGGCGCCTTTTCCCGCCTCCCCCGCTCCTCTCCCCCTCACTTCCGGTTTCCGCCTCCCACTTCCGGGTTTCCGACTCCCACTTCCGGGTTCCAACAAATCCCCTCCCCGCCCTCCCCAAACACTTTTTTACACCGTTTCTCCCCCTCGGGCGCCTTTTCCCGCCTCCCCCGCTCCTCTCCCCCTCACTTCCGGTTTACGCCTCCCACTTCCGGGTTTCCGACTCCCACTTCCGGGTTCCAACAAATCCCCTCCCCGCCCTCCCCAAACACTTTTTTACACCCTTTCACCCCCTCGCACGCCTTTTCCCGCCTCCCCCGCTCCTCTCCCCCTCACTTCCGGTTTCCGCCTCCCACTTCCGGGTTTCCGCCTCCCACTTCCGGGTTCCAACAAATCCCCTCCCCGCCCTCCCCAAACACTTTTTTACACCCTTTCACCCCCTCGCACGCCTTTTCCCGCCTCCCCCGCTCCTCTCCCCCTCACTTCCGGTTTCCGCCTCCCACTTCCGGGTTTCCGACTCCCACTTCCGGGTTCCAACAAATCCCCTCCCCGCCCTCCCCAAACACTTTTTTACACCCTTTCACCCCCTCGGGCGCCTTTTCCCGCCTCCCCCGCTCCTCTCCCCCTCACTTCCGGTTTCCGCCTCCCACTTCCGGGTTTCCGCCTCCCACTTCCGGGTTCCAACAAATCCCCTCCCCGCCCTCCCCAAACACTTTTTGACACCGTTTCACCCCCTCGCACGCCTTTTCCCGCCTCCCCCGCTCCTCTCCCCCTCACTTCCGGTTTCCGCCTCCCACTTCCGGGTTTCCGCCTCCCACTTCCGGGTTCCAACAAATCCCCTCCCCGCCCTCCCCAAACACTTTTTGACACCCTTTCACCCCCTCGGGCGCCTTTTCCCGCCTCCCCCGCTCCTCTCCCCCTCACTTCCGGTTTCCGCCTCCCACTTCCGGGTTTCCGACTCCCACTTCCGGGTTCCAACAAATCCCCTCCCCGCCCTCCCCAAACACTTTTTTACACCGTTTCTCCCCCTCGGGCGCCTTTTCCCGCCTCCCCCGCTCCTCTCCCCCTCACTTCCGGTTTACGCCTCCCACTTCCGGGTTTCCGACTCCCACTTCCGGGTTCCAACAAATCCCCTCCCCGCCCTCCCCAAACACTTTTTTACACCCTTTCACCCCCTCGCACGCCTTTTCCCGCCTCCCCCGCTCCTCTCCCCCTCACTTCCGGTTTCCGCCTCCCACTTCCGGGTTTCCGACTCCCACTTCCGGGTTCCAACAAATCCCCTCCCCGCCCTCCCCAAACACTTTTTTACACCGTTTCACCCCCTCGGACGCCTTTTCCCGCCTCCCCCGCTCCTCTCCCCCTCACTTCCGGTTTCCGCCTCCCACTTCCGGGTTTCCGCCTCCCACTTCCGGGTTCCAACAAATCCCCTCCCCGCCCTCCCCAAACACTTTTTTACACCCTTTCACCCCCTCGGGCGCCTTTTCCCGCCTCCCCCGCTCCTCTCCCCCTCACTTCCGGTTTCCGCCTCCCACTTCCGGGTTTCCGCCTCCCACTTCCGGGTTCCAACAAATCCCCTCCCCGCCCTCCCCAAACACTTTTTTACACCGTTTCACCCCCTCGCACGCCTTTTCCCGCCTCCCCCGCTCCTCTCCCCCTCACTTCCGGTTTCCGCCTCCCACTTCCGGGTTTCCGCCTCCCACTTCCGGGTTCCAACAAATCCCCTCCCCGCCCTCCCCAAACACTTTTTTACACCCTTTCACCCCCTCGGGCGCCTTTTCCCGCCTCCCCCGCTCCTCTCCCCCTCACTTCCGGTTTCCGCCTCCCACTTCCGGGTTTCCGACTCCCACTTCCGGGTTCCAACAAATCCCCTCCCCGCCCTCCCCAAACACTTTTTTACACCCTTTCACCCCCTCGCGCGCCTTTTCCCGCCTCCCCCGCTCCTCTCCCCCTCACTTCCGGTTTCCGCCTCCCACTTCCGGGTTTCCGCCTCCCACTTCCGGGTTCCAACAAATCCCCTCCCCGCCCTCCCCAAACACTTTTTGACACCGTTTCACCCCCTCACACGCCTTTTCCCGCCTCCCCCGCTCCTCTCCCCCTCACTTCCGGTTTCCGCCTCCCACTTCCGGGTTTCCGCCTCCCACTTCCGGGTTCCAACAAATCCCCTCCCCGCCCTCCCCAAACACTTTTTTACACCCTTTCACCCCCTCGGGCGCCTTTTCCCGCCTCCCCCGCTCCTCTCCCCCTCACTTCCGGTTTCCGCCTCCCACTTCCGGGTTTCCGACTCCCACTTCCGGGTTCCAACAAATCCCCTCCCCGCCCTCCCCAAACACTTTTTTACACCGTTTCTCCCCCTCGGGCGCCTTTTCCCGCCTCCCCCGCTCCTCTCCCCCTCACTTCCGGTTTACGCCTCCCACTTCCGGGTTTCCGACTCCCACTTCCGGGTTCCAACAAATCCCCTCCCCGCCCTCCCCAAACACTTTTTTACACCCTTTCACCCCCTCGCACGCCTTTTCCCGCCTCCCCCGCTCCTCTCCCCCTCACTTCCGGTTTCCGCCTCCCACTTCCGGGTTTCCGCCTCCCACTTCCGGGTTCCAACAAATCCCCTCCCCGCCCTCCCCAAACACTTTTTTACACCCTTTCACCCCCTCGCACGCCTTTTCCCGCCTCCCCCGCTCCTCTCCCCCTCACTTCCGGTTTCCGCCTCCCACTTCCGGGTTTCCGACTCCCACTTCCGGGTTCCAACAAATCCCCTCCCCGCCCTCCCCAAACACTTTTTTACACCCTTTCACCCCCTCGGGCGCCTTTTCCCGCCTCCCCCGCTCCTCTCCCCCTCACTTCCGGTTTCCGCCTCCCACTTCCGGGTTTCCGCCTCCCACTTCCGGGTTCCAACAAATCCCCTCCCCGCCCTCCCCAAACACTTTTTGACACCGTTTCACCCCCTCGCACGCCTTTTCCCGCCTCCCCCGCTCCTCTCCCCCTCACTTCCGGTTTCCGCCTCCCACTTCCGGGTTTCCGCCTCCCACTTCCGGGTTCCAACAAATCCCCTCCCCGCCCTCCCCAAACACTTTTTGACACCCTTTCACCCCCTCGGGCGCCTTTTCCCGCCTCCCCCGCTCCTCTCCCCCTCACTTCCGGTTTCCGCCTCCCACTTCCGGGTTTCCGACTCCCACTTCCGGGTTCCAACAAATCCCCTCCCCGCCCTCCCCAAACACTTTTTTACACCGTTTCTCCCCCTCGGGCGCCTTTTCCCGCCTCCCCCGCTCCTCTCCCCCTCACTTCCGGTTTACGCCTCCCACTTCCGGGTTTCCGACTCCCACTTCCGGGTTCCAACAAATCCCCTCCCCGCCCTCCCCAAACACTTTTTTACACCCTTTCACCCCCTCGCACGCCTTTTCCCGCCTCCCCCGCTCCTCTCCCCCTCACTTCCGGTTTCCGCCTCCCACTTCCGGGTTTCCGCCTCCCACTTCCGGGTTCCAACAAATCCCCTCCCCGCCCTCCCCAAACACTTTTTGACACCCTTTCACCCCCTCGGGCGCCTTTTCCCGCCTCCCCCGCTCCTCTCCCCCTCACTTCCGGTTTCCGCCTCCCACTTCCGGGTTTCCGACTCCCACTTCCGGGTTCCAACAAATCCCCTCCCCGCCCTCCCCAAACACTTTTTTACACCGTTTCTCCCCCTCGGGCGCCTTTTCCCGCCTCCCCCGCTCCTCTCCCCCTCACTTCCGGTTTACGCCTCCCACTTCCGGGTTTCCGACTCCCACTTCCGGGTTCCAACAAATCCCCTCCCCGCCCTCCCCAAACACTTTTTTACACCCTTTCACCCCCTCGCACGCCTTTTCCCGCCTCCCCCGCTCCTCTCCCCCTCACTTCCGGTTTCCGCCTCCCACTTCCGGGTTTCCGCCTCCCACTTCCGGGTTCCAACAAATCCCCTCCCCGCCCTCCCCAAACACTTTTTTACACCGTTTCACCCCCTCGGACGCCTTTTCCCGCCTCCCCCGCTCCTCTCCCCCTCACTTCCGGTTTCCGCCTCCCACTTCCGGGTTTCCGCCTCCCACTTCCGGGTTCCAACAAATCCCCTCCCCGCCCTCCCCAAACACTTTTTTACACCCTTTCACCCCCTCGGGCGCCTTTTCCCGCCTCCCCCGCTCCTCTCCCCCTCACTTCCGGTTTCCGCCTCCCACTTCCGGGTTTCCGCCTCCCACTTCCGGGTTCCAACAAATCCCCTCCCCGCCCTCCCCAAACACTTTTTTACACCGTTTCACCCCCTCGCACGCCTTTTCCCGCCTCCCCCGCTCCTCTCCCCCTCACTTCCGGTTTCCGCCTCCCACTTCCGGGTTTCCGCCTCCCACTTCCGGGTTCCAACAAATCCCCTCCCCGCCCTCCCCAAACACTTTTTTACACCCTTTCACCCCCTCGGGCGCCTTTTCCCGCCTCCCCCGCTCCTCTCCCCCTCACTTCCGGTTTCCGCCTCCCACTTCCGGGTTTCCGACTCCCACTTCCGGGTTCCAACAAATCCCCTCCCCGCCCTCCCCAAACACTTTTTTACACCCTTTCACCCCCTCGCGCGCCTTTTCCCGCCTCCCCCGCTCCTCTCCCCCTCACTTCCGGTTTCCGCCTCCCACTTCCGGGTTTCCGACTCCCACTTCCGGGTTCCAACAAATCCCCTCCCCGCCCTCCCCAAACACTTTTTTACACCCTTTCACCCCCTCGCACGCCTTTTCCCGCCTCCCCCGCTCCTCTCCCCCTCACTTCCGGTTTCCGCCTCCCACTTCCGGGTTTCCGACTCCCACTTCCGGGTTCCAACAAATCCCCTCCCCGCCCTCCCCAAACACTTTTTTACACCCTTTCACCCCCTCGCACGCCTTTTCCCGCCTCCCCCGCTCCTCTCCCCCTCACTTCCGGTTTCCGCCTCCCACTTCCGGGTTTCCGCCTCCCACTTCCGGGTTCCAACAAATCCCCTCCCCGCCCTCCCCAAACACTTTTTTACACCCTTTCACACCCTCGGACGCCTTTTCCCGCCTCCCCCGCTCCTCTCCCCCTCACTTCCGGTTTCCGCCTCCCACTTCCGGGTTTACGACTCCCACTTCCGGGTTCCAACAAATCCCCTCCCCGCCCTCCCCAAACACTTTTTTACACCCTTTCACCCCCTCGCACGCCTTTCCCCGCCTCCCCCGCTCCTCTCCCCCTCACTTCCGGTTTACGCCTCCCACTTCCGGGTTTCCGACTCCCACTTCCGGGTTCCAACAAATCCCCTCCCCGCCCTCCCCAAACACTTTTTTACACCCTTTCACCCCCTCGCACGCCTTTTCCCGCCTCCCCCGCTCCTCTCCCCCTCACTTCCGGTTTCCGCCTCCCACTTCCGGGTTTCCGACTCCCACTTCCGGGTTCCAACAAATCCCCTCCCCGCCCTCCCCAAACACTTTTTTACACCCTTTCACCCCCTCGCGCGCCTTTTCCCGCCTCCCCCGCTCCTCTCCCCCTCACTTCCGGTTTCCGCCTCCCACTTCCGGGTTTACGACTCCCACTTCCGGGTTCCAACAAATCCCCTCCCCGCCCTCCCCAAACACTTTTTTACACCCTTTCACCCCCTCGCGCGCCTTTTCCCGCCTCCCCCGCTCCTCTCCCCCTCACTTCCGGTTTCCGCCTCCCACTTCCGGGTTTCCGACTCCCACTTCCGGGTTCCAACAAATCCCCTCCCCGCCCTCCCCAAACACTTTTTTACACCCTTTCACCCCCTCGGGCGCCTTTTCCCGCCTCCCCCGCTCCTCTCCCCCTCACTTCCGGTTTCCGCCTCCCACTTCCGGGTTTCCGCCTCCCACTTCCGGGTTCCAACAAATCCCCTCCCCGCCCTCCCCAAACACTTTTTTACACCGTTTCACCCCCTCGGGCGCCTTTTCCCGCCTCCCCCGCTCCTCTCCCCCTCACTTCCGGTTTCCGCCTCCCACTTCCGGGTTTCCGCCTCCCACTTCCGGGTTCCAACAAATCCCCTCCCCGCCCTCCCCAAACACTTTTTGACACCGTTTCACCCCCTCGCACGCCTTTTCCCGCCTCCCCCGCTCCTCTCCCCCTCACTTCCGGTTTCCGCCTCCCACTTCCGGGTTTCCGACTCCCACTTCCGGGTTCCAACAAATCCCCTCCCCGCCCTCCCCAAACACTTTTTGACACCGTTTCACCCCCTCGGACGCCTTTTCCCGCCTCCCCCGCTCCTCTCCCCCTCACTTCCGGTTTCCGCCTCCCACTTCCGGGTTTCCGACTCCCACTTCCGGGTTCCAACAAATCCCCTCCCCGCCCTCCCCAAACACTTTTTTACACCCTTTCACCCCCTCGCGCGCCTTTTCCCGCCTCCCCCGCTCCTCTCCCCCTCACTTCCGGTTTCCGCCTCCCACTTCCGGGTTTCCGACTCCCACTTCCGGGTTCCAACAAATCCCCTCCCCGCCCTCCCCAAACACTTTTTTACACCCTTTCACCCCCTCGGGCGCCTTTTCCCGCCTCCCCCGCTCCTCTCCCCCTCACTTCCGGTTTCCGCCTCCCACTTCCGGGTTTCCGACTCCCACTTCCGGGTTCCAACAAATCCCCTCCCCGCCCTCCCCAAACACTTTTTGACACCGTTTCACCCCCTCGCGCGCCTTTTCCCGCCTCCCCCGCTCCTCTCCCCCTCACTTCCGGTTTCCGCCTCCCACTTCCGGGTTTCCGCCTCCCACTTCCGGGTTCCAACAAATCCCCTCCCCGCCCTCCCCAAACACTTTTTTACACCCTTTCACCCCCTCGGGCGCCTTTTCCCGCCTCCCCCGCTCCTCTCCCCCTCACTTCCGGTTTCCGCCTCCCACTTCCGGGTTTCCGCCTCCCACTTCCGGGTTCCAACAAATCCCCTCCCCGCCCTCCCCAAACACTTTTTTACACCCTTTCACCCCCTCGGGCGCCTTTTCCCGCCTCCCCCGCTCCTCTCCCCCTCACTTCCGGTTTCCGCCTCCCACTTCCGGGTTTCCGACTCCCACTTCCGGGTTCCAACAAATCCCCTCCCCGCCCTCCCCAAACACTTTTTTACACCGTTTCAACCCCTCGCACGCCTTTTCCCGCCTCCCCCGCTCCTCTCCCCCTCACTTCCGGTTTCCGCCTCCCACTTCCGGGTTTCCGCCTCCCACTTCCGGGTTCCAACAAATCCCCTCCCCGCCCTCCCCAAACACTTTTTTACACCCTTTCACCCCCTCGGGCGCCTTTTCCCGCCTCCCCCGCTCCTCTCCCCCTCACTTCCGGTTTCCGCCTCCCACTTCCGGGTTTCCGCCTCCCACTTCCGGGTTCCAACAAATCCCCTCCCCGCCCTCCCCGAACACTTTTTTACACCCTTTCACCCCCTCGCGCGCCTTTTCCCGCCTCCCCCGCTCCTCTCCCCCTCACTTCCGGTTTCCGCCTCCCACTTCCGGGTTTCCGCCTCCCACTTCCGGGTTCCAACAAATCCCCTCCCCGCCCTCCCCAAACACTTTTTTACACCCTTTCACCCCCTCGCACGCCTTTTCCCGCCTCCCCCGCTCCTCTCCCCCTCACTTCCGGTTTCCGCCTCCCACTTCCGGGTTTCCGACTCCCACTTCCGGGTTCCAACAAATCCCCTCCCCGCCCTCCCCAAACACTTTTTGACACCCTTTCACCCCCTCGCGCGCCTTTTCCCGCCTCCCCCGCTCCTCTCCCCCTCACTTCCGGTTTCCGCCTCCCACTTCCGGGTTTCCGACTCCCACTTCCGGGTTCCAACAAATCCCCTCCCCGCCCTCCCCAAACACTTTTTTACACCCTTTCACCCCCTCGCGCGCCTTTTCCCGCCTCCCCCGCTCCTCTCCCCCTCACTTCCGGTTTCCGCCTCCCACTTCCGGGTTTCCGACTCCCACTTCCGGGTTCCAACAAATCCCCTCCCCGCCCTCCCCAAACACTTTTTTACACCCTTTCACCCCCTCGGGCGCCTTTTCCCGCCTCCCCCGCTCCTCTCCCCCTCACTTCCGGTTTCCGCCTCCCACTTCCGGGTTTCCGCCTCCCACTTCCGGGTTCCAACAAATCCCCTCCCCGCCCTCCCCAAACACTTTTTTACACCCTTTCACCCCCTCGGGCGCCTTTTCCCGCCTCCCCCGCTCCTCTCCCCCTCACTTCCGGTTTCCGCCTCCCACTTCCGGGTTTCCGACTCCCACTTCCGGGTTCCAACAAATCCCCTCCCCGCCCTCCCCAAACACTTTTTGACACCGTTTCACCCCCTCGCACGCCTTTTCCCGCCTCCCCCGCTCCTCTCCCCCTCACTTCCGGTTTCCGCCTCCCACTTCCGGGTTTCCGACTCCCACTTCCGGGTTCCAACAAATCCCCTCCCCGCCCTCCCCAAACACTTTTTGACACCGTTTCACCCCCTCGCACGCCTTTTCCCGCCTCCCCCGCTCCTCTCCCCCTCACTTCCGGTTTCCGCCTCCCACTTCCGGGTTTCCGCCTCCCACTTCCGGGTTCCAACAAATCCCCTCCCCGCCCTCCCCAAACACTTTTTTACACCCTTTCACCCCCTCGGGCGCCTTTTCCCGCCTCCCCCGCTCCTCTCCCCCTCACTTCCGGTTTCCGCCTCCCACTTCCGGGTTTCCGCCTCCCACTTCCGGGTTCCAACAAATCCCCTCCCCGCCCTCCCCGAACACTTTTTTACACCCTTTCACCCCCTCGCGCGCCTTTTCCCGCCTCCCCCGCTCCTCTCCCCCTCACTTCCGGTTTCCGCCTCCCACTTCCGGGTTTCCGCCTCCCACTTCCGGGTTCCAACAAATCCCCTCCCCGCCCTCCCCAAACACTTTTTTACACCCTTTCACCCCCTCGGGCGCCTTTTCCCGCCTCCCCCGCTCCTCTCCCCCTCACTTCCGGTTTCCGCCTCCCACTTCCGGGTTTCCGCCTCCCACTTCCGGGTTCCAACAAATCCCCTCCCCGCCCTCCCCAAACACTTTTTTACACCGTTTCTCCCCCTCGCGCGCCTTTTCCCGCCTCCCCCGCTCCTCTCCCCCTCACTTCCGGTTTCCGCCTCCCACTTCCGGGTTTCCGACTCCCACTTCCGGGTTCCAACAAATCCCCTCCCCGCCCTCCCCAAACACTTTTTTACACCCTTTCACCCCCTCGCGCGCCTTTTCCCGCCTCCCCCGCTCCTCTCCCCCTCACTTCCGGTTTCCGCCTCCCACTTCCGGGTTTCCGACTCCCACTTCCGGGTTCCAACAAATCCCCTCCCCGCCCTCCCCAAACACTTTTTTACACCCTTTCACCCCCTCGCACGCCTTTCCCCGCCTCCCCCGCTCCTCTCCCCCTCACTTCCGGTTTCCGCCTCCCACTTCCGGGTTTCCGACTCCCACTTCCGGGTTCCAACAAATCCCCTCCCCGCCCTCCCCAAACACTTTTTTACACCGTTTCTCCCCCTCGCACGCCTTTTCCCGCCTCCCCCGCTCCTCTCCCCCTCACTTCCGGTTTCCGCCTCCCACTTCCGGGTTTCCGCCTCCCACTTCCGGGTTCCAACAAATCCCCTCCCCGCCCTCCCCAAACACTTTTTTACACCCTTTCACCCCCTCGGGCGCCTTTTCCCGCCTCCCCCGCTCCTCTCCCCCTCACTTCCGGTTTCCGCCTCCCACTTCCGGGTTTCCGACTCCCACTTCCGGGTTCCAACAAATCCCCTCCCCGCCCTCCCCAAACACTTTTTTACACCCTTCCACCCCCTCGCACGCCTTTTCCCGCCTCCCCCGCTCCTCTCCCCCTCACTTCCGGTTTCCGCCTCCCACTTCCGGGTTTCCGCCTCCCACTTCCGGGTTCCAACAAATCCCCTCCCCGCCCTCCCCAAACACTTTTTTACACCGTTTCTCCCCCTCGCGCGCCTTTTCCCGCCTCCCCCGCTCCTCTCCCCCTCACTTCCGGTTTCCGCCTCCCACTTCCGGGTTTCCGCCTCCCACTTCCGGGTTCCAACAAATCCCCTCCCCGCCCTCCCCAAACACTTTTTTACACCCTTTCACCCCCTCGGGCGCCTTTTCCCGCCTCCCCCGCTCCTCTCCCCCTCACTTCCGGTTTCCGCCTCCCACTTCCGGGTTTCCGCCTCCCACTTCCGGGTTCCAACAAATCCCCTCCCCGCCCTCCCCAAACACTTTTTTACACCCTTTCACCCCCTCGGGCGCCTTTTCCCGCCTCCCCCGCTCCTCTCCCCCTCACTTCCGGTTTCCGCCTCCCACTTCCGGGTTTCCGACTCCCACTTCCGGGTTCCAACAAATCCCCTCCCCCGCCCTCCCCAAACACTTTTTTACACCGTTTCACCCCCTCGCGCGCCTTTTCCCACCTCCCCCGCTCCTCTCCCCCTCACTTCCGGTTTCCGCCTCCCACTTCCGGGTTTCCGCCTCCCACTTCCGGGTTCCAACAAATCCCCTCCCCGCCCTCCCCAAACACTTTTTTACACCCTTTCACCCCCTCGCGCGCCTTTTCCCGCCTCCCCCGCTCCTCTCCCCCTCACTTCCGGTTTCCGCCTCCCACTTCCGGGTTTCCGACTCCCACTTCCGGGTTCCAACAAATCCCCTCCCCGCCCTCCCCAAACACTTTTTTACACCCTTTCACCCCCTCGGGCGCCTTTTCCCGCCTCCCCCGCTCCTCTCCCCCTCACTTCCGGTTTCCGCCTCCCACTTCCGGGTTTCCGCCTCCCACTTCCGGGTTCCAACAAATCCCCTCCCCGCCCTCCCCAAACACTTTTTTACACCGTTTCACCCCCTCGCACGCCTTTTCCCGCCTCCCCCGCTCCTCTCCCCCTCACTTCCGGTTTCCGCCTCCCACTTCCGGGTTTCCGACTCCCACTTCCGGGTTCCAACAAATCCCCTCCCCGCCCTCCCCAAACACTTTTTTACACCCTTTCACCCCCTCGCACGCCTTTTCCCGCCTCCCCCGCTCCTCTCCCCCTCACTTCCGGTTTCCGCCTCCCACTTCCGGGTTTCCGACTCCCACTTCCGGGTTCCAACAAATCCCCTCCCCGCCCTCCCCAAACACTTTTTTACACCCTTTCACCCCCTCGGGCGCCTTTTCCCGCCTCCCCCGCTCCTCTCCCCCTCACTTCCGGTTTCCGCCTCCCACTTCCGGGTTTCCGACTCCCACTTCCGGGTTCCAACAAATCCCCTCCCCGCCCTCCCCAAACACTTTTTGACACCGTTTCACCCCCTCGCGCGCCTTTTCCCGCCTCCCCCGCTCCTCTCCCCCTCACTTCCGGTTTCCGCCTCCCACTTCCGGGTTTCCGACTCCCACTTCCGGGTTCCAACAAATCCCCTCCCCGCCCTCCCCAAACACTTTTTTACACCGTTTCTCCCCCTCGCGCGCCTTTTCCCGCCTCCCCCGCTCCTCTCCCCCTCACTTCCGGTTTCCGCCTCCCACTTCCGGGTTTCCGCCTCCCACTTCCGGGTTCCAACAAATCCCCTCCCCGCCCTCCCCAAACACTTTTTTACACCGTTTCACCCCCTCGGGCGCCTTTTCCCGCCTCCCCCGCTCCTCTCCCCCTCACTTCCGGTTTCCGCCTCCCACTTCCGGGTTTCCGACTCCCACTTCCGGGTTCCAACAAATCCCCTCCCCGCCCTCCCCAAACACTTTTTTACACCGTTTCTCCCCCTCGCGCGCCTTTTCCCGCCTCCCCCGCTCCTCTCCCCCTCACTTCCGGTTTCCGCCTCCCACTTCCGGGTTTCCGCCTCCCACTTCCGGGTTCCAACAAATCCCCTCCCCGCCCTCCCCAAACACTTTTTTACACCCTTTCACCCCCTCGGGCGCCTTTTCCCGCCTCCCCCGCTCCTCTCCCCCTCACTTCCGGTTTCCGCCTCCCACTTCCGGGTTTCCGCCTCCCACTTCCGGGTTCCAACAAATCCCCTCCCCGCCCTCCCCAAACACTTTTTTACACCCTTTCACCCCCTCGGGCGCCTTTTCCCGCCTCCCCCGCTCCTCTCCCCCTCACTTCCGGTTTCCGCCTCCCACTTCCGGGTTTCCGACTCCCACTTCCGGGTTCCAACAAATCCCCTCCCCGCCCTCCCCAAACACTTTTTTACACCGTTTCTCCCCCTCGGGCGCCTTTTCCCGCCTCCCCCGCTCCTCTCCCCCTCACTTCCGGTTTCCGCCTCCCACTTCCGGGTTTCCGACTCCCACTTCCGGGTTCCAACAAATCCCCTCCCCGCCCTCCCCGAACACTTTTTTACACCGTTTCTCCCCCTCGCACGCCTTTTCCCGCCTCCCCCGCTCCTCTCCCCCTCACTTCCGGTTTCCGCCTCCCACTTCCGGGTTTCCGACTCCCACTTCCGGGTTCCAACAAATCCCCTCCCCGCCCTCCCCAAACACTTTTTGACACCCTTTCACCCCCTCGCACGCCTTTTCCCGCCTCCCCCGCTCCTCTCCCCCTCACTTCCGGTTTCCGCCTCCCACTTCCGGGTTTCCGACTCCCACTTCCGGGTTCCAACAAATCCCCTCCCCGCCCTCCCCAAACACTTTTTTACACCCTTTCACCCCCTCGGGCGCCTTTTCCCGCCTCCCCCGCTCCTCTCCCCCTCACTTCCGGTTTCCGCCTCCCACTTCCGGGTTTCCGCCTCCCACTTCCGGGTTCCAACAAATCCCCTCCCCGCCCTCCCCAAACACTTTTTTACACCCTTTCACCCCCTCGCACGCCTTTTCCCGCCTCCCCCGCTCCTCTCCCCCTCACTTCCGGTTTCCGTCTCCCACTTCCGGGTTTCCGCCTCCCACTTCCGGGTTCCAACAAATCCCCTCCCCGCCCTCCCCAAACACTTTTTGACACCGTTTCACCCCCTCACACGCCTTTTCCCGCCTCCCCCGCTCCTCTCCCCCTCACTTCCGGTTTCCGCCTCCCACTTCCGGGTTTCCGCCTCCCACTTCCGGGTTCCAACAAATCCCCTCCCCGCCCTCCCCAAACACTTTTTTACACCCTTTCACCCCCTCGGGCGCCTTTTCCCGCCTCCCCCGCTCCTCTCCCCCTCACTTCCGGTTTCCGCCTCCCACTTCCGGGTTTCCGACTCCCACTTCCGGGTTCCAACAAATCCCCTCCCCGCCCTCCCCAAACACTTTTTGACACCGTTTCTCCCCCTCGGGCGCCTTTTCCCGCCTCCCCCGCTCCTCTCCCCCTCACTTCCGGTTTACGCCTCCCACTTCCGGGTTTCCGACTCCCACTTCCGGGTTCCAACAAATCCCCTCCCCGCCCTCCCCAAACACTTTTTTACACCCTTTCACCCCCTCGCACGCCTTTTCCCGCCTCCCCCGCTCCTCTCCCCCTCACTTCCGGTTTCCGCCTCCCACTTCCGGGTTTCCGCCTCCCACTTCCGGGTTCCAACAAATCCCCTCCCCGCCCTCCCCAAACACTTTTTTACACCCTTTCACCCCCTCGCACGCCTTTTCCCGCCTCCCCCGCTCCTCTCCCCCTCACTTCCGGTTTCCGCCTCCCACTTCCGGGTTTCCGACTCCCACTTCCGGGTTCCAACAAATCCCCTCCCCGCCCTCCCCAAACACTTTTTTACACCGTTTCAACCCCTCGCGCGCCTTTTCCCGCCTCCCCCGCTCCTCTCCCCCTCACTTCCGGTTTCCGCCTCCCACTTCCGGGTTTCCGCCTCCCACTTCCGGGTTCCAACAAATCCCCTCCCCGCCCTCCCCAAACACTTTTTTACACCCTTTCACCCCCTCGGGCGCCTTTTCCCGCCTCCCCCGCTCCTCTCCCCCTCACTTCCGGTTTCCGCCTCCCACTTCCGGGTTTCCGCCTCCCACTTCCGGGTTCCAACAAATCCCCTCCCCGCCCTCCCCGAACACTTTTTTACACCGTTTCTCCCCCTCGCACGCCTTTTCCCGCCTCCCCCGCTCCTCTCCCCCTCACTTCCGGTTTCCGCCTCCCACTTCCGGGTTTCCGACTCCCACTTCCGGGTTCCAACAAATCCCCTCCCCGCCCTCCCCAAACACTTTTTTACACCGTTTCTCCCCCTCGCGCGCCTTTTCCCGCCTCCCCCGCTCCTCTCCCCCTCACTTCCGGTTTCCGCCTCCCACTTCCGGGTTTCCGACTCCCACTTCCGGGTTCCAACAAATCCCCTCCCCGCCCTCCCCAAACACTTTTTTACACCCTTTCACCCCCTCGCGCGCCTTTTCCCGCCTCCCCCGCTCCTCTCCCCCTCACTTCCGGTTTCCGCCTCCCACTTCCGGGTTTCCGACTCCCACTTCCGGGTTCCAACAAATCCCCTCCCCGCCCTCCCCAAACACTTTTTTACACCCTTTCACCCCCTCGCGCGCCTTTCCCCGCCTCCCCCGCTCCTCTCCCCCTCACTTCCGGTTTCCGCCTCCCACTTCCGGGTTTCCGACTCCCACTTCCGGGTTCCAACAAATCCCCTCCCCGCCCTCCCCAAACACTTTTTTACACCTTTTCTCCCCCTCGCACGCCTTTTCCCGCCTCCCCCGCTCCTCTCCCCCTCACTTCCGGTTTCCGCCTCCCACTTCCGGGTTTCCGCCTCCCACTTCCGGGTTCCAACAAATCCCCTCCCCGCCCTCCCCAAACACTTTTTTACACCCTTTCACCCCCTCGGGCGCCTTTTCCCGCCTCCCCCGCTCCTCTCCCCCTCACTTCCGGTTTCCGCCTCCCACTTCCGGGTTTCCGACTCCCACTTCCGGGTTCCAACAAATCCCCTCCCCGCCCTCCCCGAACACTTTTTTACACCCTTTCACCCCCTCGCGCGCCTTTTCCCGCCTCCCCCGCTCCTCTCCCCCTCACTTCCGGTTTCCGCCTCCCACTTCCGGGTTTCCGACTCCCACTTCCGGGTTCCAACAAATCCCCTCCCCGCCCTCCCCAAACACTTTTTTACACCCTTTCACCCCCTCGCGCGCCTTTTCCCGCCTCCCCCGCTCCTCTCCCCCTCACTTCCGGTTTCCGCCTCCCACTTCCGGGTTTCCGACTCCCACTTCCGGGTTCCAACAAATCCCCTCCCCGCCCTCCCCAAACACTTTTTTACACCCTTTCACCCCCTCGGGCGCCTTTTCCCGCCTCCCCCGCTCCTCTCCCCCTCACTTCCGGTTTCCGCCTCCCACTTCCGGGTTTCCGACTCCCACTTCCGGGTTCCAACAAATCCCCTCCCCGCCCTCCCCAAACACTTTTTTACACCCTTTCACCCCCTCGCGCGCCTTTTCCCGCCTCCCCCGCTCCTCTCCCCCTCACTTCCGGTTTCCGCCTCCCACTTCCGGGTTTCCGACTCCCACTTCCGGGTTCCAACAAATCCCCTCCCCCGCCCTCCCCAAACACTTTTTTACACCGTTTCACCCCCTCGCACGCCTTTTCCCACCTCCCCCGCTCCTCTCCCCCTCACTTCCGGTTTCCGCCTCCCACTTCCGGGTTTCCGCCTCCCACTTCCGGGTTCCAACAAATCCCCTCCCCGCCCTCCCCGAACACTTTTTTACACCCTTTCACCCCCTCGCGCGCCTTTTCCCGCCTCCCCCGCTCCTCTCCCCCTCACTTCCGGTTTCCGCCTCCCACTTCCGGGTTTCCGACTCCCACTTCCGGGTTCCAACAAATCCCCTCCCCGCCCTCCCCAAACACTTTTTTACACCCTTTCACCCCCTCGGGCGCCTTTTCCCGCCTCCCCCGCTCCTCTCCCCCTCACTTCCGGTTTCCGCCTCCCACTTCCGGGTTTCCGACTCCCACTTCCGGGTTCCAACAAATCCCCTCCCCGCCCTCCCCAAACACTTTTTGACACCGTTTCACCCCCTCGCACGCCTTTTCCCGCCTCCCCCGCTCCTCTCCCCCTCACTTCCGGTTTCCGCCTCCCACTTCCGGGTTTCCGACTCCCACTTCCGGGTTCCAACAAATCCCCTCCCCGCCCTCCCCAAACACTTTTTTACACCCTTTCACCCCCTCGCACGCCTTTTCCCGCCTCCCCCGCTCCTCTCCCCCTCACTTCCGGTTTCCGCCTCCCACTTCCGGGTTTCCGACTCCCACTTCCGGGTTCCAACAAATCCCCTCCCCGCCCTCCCCAAACACTTTTTTACACCGTTTCACCCCCTCGGGCGCCTTTTCCCGCCTCCCCCGCTCCTCTCCCCCTCACTTCCGGTTTCCGCCTCCCACTTCCGGGTTTCCGACTCCCACTTCCGGGTTCCAACAAATCCCCTCCCCGCCCTCCCCAAACACTTTTTTACACCGTTTCTCCCCCTCGCGCGCCTTTTCCCGCCTCCCCCGCTCCTCTCCCCCTCACTTCCGGTTTCCGCCTCCCACTTCCGGGTTTCCGCCTCCCACTTCCGGGTTCCAACAAATCCCCTCCCCGCCCTCCCCAAACACTTTTTTACACCCTTTCACCCCCTCGGGCGCCTTTTCCCGCCTCCCCCGCTCCTCTCCCCCTCACTTCCGGTTTCCGCCTCCCACTTCCGGGTTTCCGCCTCCCACTTCCGGGTTCCAACAAATCCCCTCCCCGCCCTCCCCAAACACTTTTTTACACCCTTTCACCCCCTCGGGCGCCTTTTCCCGCCTCCCCCGCTCCTCTCCCCCTCACTTCCGGTTTCCGCCTCCCACTTCCGGGTTTCCGACTCCCACTTCCGGGTTCCAACAAATCCCCTCCCCGCCCTCCCCAAACACTTTTTTACACCGTTTCTCCCCCTCGCGCGCCTTTTCCCGCCTCCCCCGCTCCTCTCCCCCTCACTTCCGGTTTCCGCCTCCCACTTCCGGGTTTCCGCCTCCCACTTCCGGGTTCCAACAAATCCCCTCCCCGCCCTCCCCAAACACTTTTTTACACCCTTTCACCCCCTCGCGCGCCTTTTCCCGCCTCCCCCGCTCCTCTCCCCCTCACTTCCGGTTTCCGCCTCCCACTTCCGGGTTTCCGACTCCCACTTCCGGGTTCCAACAAATCCCCTCCCCGCCCTCCCCAAACACTTTTTTACACCCTTTCACCCCCTCGGGCGCCTTTTCCCGCCTCCCCCGCTCCTCTCCCCCTCACTTCCGGTTTCCGCCTCCCACTTCCGGGTTTCCGACTCCCACTTCCGGGTTCCAACAAATCCCCTCCCCGCCCTCCCCAAACACTTTTTTACACCGTTTCTCCCCCTCGGGCGCCTTTTCCCGCCTCCCCCGCTCCTCTCCCCCTCACTTCCGGTTTCCGCCTCCCACTTCCGGGTTTCCGACTCCCACTTCCGGGTTCCAACAAATCCCCTCCCCGCCCTCCCCAAACACTTTTTTACACCCTTTCACCCCCTCGGGCGCCTTTTCCCGCCTCCCCCGCTCCTCTCCCCCTCACTTCCGGTTTCCGCCTCCCACTTCCGGTTTCCGCCTCCCACTTCCGGGTTCCAACAAATCCCCTCCCCGCCCTCCCCAAACACTTTTTGACACCCTTTCACCCCCTCGCACGCCTTTTCCCGCCTCCCCCGCTCCTCTCCCCCTCACTTCCGGTTTCCGCCTCCCACTTCCGGGTTTCCGCCTCCCACTTCCGGGTTCCAACAAATCCCCTCCCCGCCCTCCCCAAACACTTTTTGACACCGTTTCACCCCCTCGCACGCCTTTTCCCGCCTCCCCCGCTCCTCTCCCCCTCACTTCCGGTTTCCGCCTCCCACTTCCGGGTTTCCGACTCCCACTTCCGGGTTCCAACAAATCCCCTCCCCGCCCTCCCCAAACACTTTTTTACACCGTTTCTCCCCCTCGGACGCCTTTTCCCGCCTCCCCCGCTCCTCTCCCCCTCACTTCCGGTTTCCGCCTCCCACTTCCGGGTTTCCGCCTCCCACTTCCGGGTTCCAACAAATCCCCTCCCCGCCCTCCCCAAACACTTTTTGACACCCTTTCACCCCCTCGGGCGCCTTTTCCCGCCTCCCCCGCTCCTCTCCCCCTCACTTCCGGTTTCCGCCTCCCACTTCCGGGTTTCCGACTCCCACTTCCGGGTTCCAACAAATCCCCTCCCCGCCCTCCCCAAACACTTTTTTACACCGTTTCTCCCCCTCGCGCGCCTTTTCCCGCCTCCCCCGCTCCTCTCCCCCTCACTTCCGGTTTACGCCTCCCACTTCCGGGTTTCCGACTCCCACTTCCGGGTTCCAACAAATCCCCTCCCCGCCCTCCCCAAACACTTTTTTACACCCTTTCACCCCCTCGCACGCCTTTTCCCGCCTCCCCCGCTCCTCTCCCCCTCACTTCCGGTTTCCGCCTCCCACTTCCGGGTTTCCGCCTCCCACTTCCGGGTTCCAACAAATCCCCTCCCCGCCCTCCCCAAACACTTTTTTACACCCTTTCACCCCCTCGCACGCCTTTTCCCGCCTCCCCCGCTCCTCTCCCCCTCACTTCCGGTTTCCGCCTCCCACTTCCGGGTTTCCGACTCCCACTTCCGGGTTCCAACAAATCCCCTCCCCGCCCTCCCCAAACACTTTTTTACACCCTTTCACCCCCTCGGGCGCCTTTTCCCGCCTCCCCCGCTCCTCTCCCCCTCACTTCCGGTTTCCGCCTCCCACTTCCGGGTTTCCGCCTCCCACTTCCGGGTTCCAACAAATCCCCTCCCCGCCCTCCCCAAACACTTTTTGACACCGTTTCACCCCCTCGCACGCCTTTTCCCGCCTCCCCCGCTCCTCTCCCCCTCACTTCCGGTTTCCGCCTCCCACTTCCGGGTTTCCGCCTCCCACTTCCGGGTTCCAACAAATCCCCTCCCCGCCCTCCCCAAACACTTTTTGACACCCTTTCACCCCCTCGGACGCCTTTTCCCGCCTCCCCCGCTCCTCTCCCCCTCACTTCCGGTTTCCGCCTCCCACTTCCGGGTTTCCGACTCCCACTTCCGGGTTCCAACAAATCCCCTCCCCGCCCTCCCCAAACACTTTTTTACACCGTTTCTCCCCCTCGGGCGCCTTTTCCCGCCTCCCCCGCTCCTCTCCCCCTCACTTCCGGTTTACGCCTCCCACTTCCGGGTTTCCGACTCCCACTTCCGGGTTCCAACAAATCCCCTCCCCGCCCTCCCCAAACACTTTTTTACACCCTTTCACCCCCTCGCACGCCTTTTCCCGCCTCCCCCGCTCCTCTCCCCCTCACTTCCGGTTTCCGCCTCCCACTTCCGGGTTTCCGACTCCCACTTCCGGGTTCCAACAAATCCCCTCCCCGCCCTCCCCAAACACTTTTTTACACCCTTTCACCCCCTCGCGCGCCTTTTCCCGCCTCCCCCGCTCCTCTCCCCCTCACTTCCGGTTTCCGCCTCCCACTTCCGGGTTTCCGCCTCCCACTTCCGGGTTCCAACAAATCCCCTCCCCGCCCTCCCCAAACACTTTTTTACACCCTTTCACCCCCTCGGGCGCCTTTTCCCGCCTCCCCCGCTCCTCTCCCCCTCACTTCCGGTTTCCGCCTCCCACTTCCGGGTTTCCGCCTCCCACTTCCGGGTTCCAACAAATCCCCTCCCCGCCCTCCCCAAACACTTTTTTACACCGTTTCACCCCCTCGCACGCCTTTTCCCGCCTCCCCCGCTCCTCTCCCCCTCACTTCCGGTTTCCGCCTCCCACTTCCGGGTTTCCGCCTCCCACTTCCGGGTTCCAACAAATCCCCTCCCCGCCCTCCCCAAACACTTTTTTACACCCTTTCACCCCCTCGGGCGCCTTTTCCCGCCTCCCCCGCTCCTCTCCCCCTCACTTCCGGTTTCCGCCTCCCACTTCCGGGTTTCCGACTCCCACTTCCGGGTTCCAACAAATCCCCTCCCCGCCCTCCCCAAACACTTTTTTACACCCTTTCACCCCCTCGCGCGCCTTTTCCCGCCTCCCCCGCTCCTCTCCCCCTCACTTCCGGTTTCCGCCTCCCACTTCCGGGTTTCCGCCTCCCACTTCCGGGTTCCAACAAATCCCCTCCCCGCCCTCCCCAAACACTTTTTGACACCGTTTCACCCCCTCACACGCCTTTTCCCGCCTCCCCCGCTCCTCTCCCCCTCACTTCCGGTTTCCGCCTCCCACTTCCGGGTTTCCGACTCCCACTTCCGGGTTCCAACAAATCCCCTCCCCGCCCTCCCCAAACACTTTTTGACACCCTTTCACCCCCTCGGGCGCCTTTTCCCGCCTCCCCCGCTCCTCTCCCCCTCACTTCCGGTTTCCGCCTCCCACTTCCGGGTTTCCGACTCCCACTTCCGGGTTCCAACAAATCCCCTCCCCGCCCTCCCCAAACACTTTTTTACACCGTTTCTCCCCCTCGGGCGCCTTTTCCCGCCTCCCCCGCTCCTCTCCCCCTCACTTCCGGTTTACGCCTCCCACTTCCGGGTTTCCGACTCCCACTTCCGGGTTCCAACAAATCCCCTCCCCGCCCTCCCCAAACACTTTTTTACACCCTTTCACCCCCTCGCACGCCTTTTCCCGCCTCCCCCGCTCCTCTCCCCCTCACTTCCGGTTTCCGCCTCCCACTTCCGGGTTTCCGCCTCCCACTTCCGGGTTCCAACAAATCCCCTCCCCGCCCTCCCCAAACACTTTTTTACACCCTTTCACCCCCTCGCACGCCTTTTCCCGCCTCCCCCGCTCCTCTCCCCCTCACTTCCGGTTTCCGCCTCCCACTTCCGGGTTTCCGACTCCCACTTCCGGGTTCCAACAAATCCCCTCCCCGCCCTCCCCAAACACTTTTTTACACCCTTTCACCCCCTCGGGCGCCTTTTCCCGCCTCCCCCGCTCCTCTCCCCCTCACTTCCGGTTTCCGCCTCCCACTTCCGGGTTTCCGCCTCCCACTTCCGGGTTCCAACAAATCCCCTCCCCGCCCTCCCCAAACACTTTTTGACACCGTTTCACCCCCTCGCACGCCTTTTCCCGCCTCCCCCGCTCCTCTCCCCCTCACTTCCGGTTTCCGCCTCCCACTTCCGGGTTTCCGCCTCCCACTTCCGGGTTCCAACAAATCCCCTCCCCGCCCTCCCCAAACACTTTTTGACACCCTTTCACCCCCTCGGGCGCCTTTTCCCGCCTCCCCCGCTCCTCTCCCCCTCACTTCCGGTTTCCGCCTCCCACTTCCGGGTTTCCGACTCCCACTTCCGGGTTCCAACAAATCCCCTCCCCGCCCTCCCCAAACACTTTTTTACACCGTTTCTCCCCCTCGGGCGCCTTTTCCCGCCTCCCCCGCTCCTCTCCCCCTCACTTCCGGTTTACGCCTCCCACTTCCGGGTTTCCGACTCCCACTTCCGGGTTCCAACAAATCCCCTCCCCGCCCTCCCCAAACACTTTTTTACACCCTTTCACCCCCTCGCACGCCTTTTCCCGCCTCCCCCGCTCCTCTCCCCCTCACTTCCGGTTTCCGCCTCCCACTTCCGGGTTTCCGCCTCCCACTTCCGGGTTCCAACAAATCCCCTCCCCGCCCTCCCCAAACACTTTTTGACACCCTTTCACCCCCTCGGGCGCCTTTTCCCGCCTCCCCCGCTCCTCTCCCCCTCACTTCCGGTTTCCGCCTCCCACTTCCGGGTTTCCGACTCCCACTTCCGGGTTCCAACAAATCCCCTCCCCGCCCTCCCCAAACACTTTTTTACACCGTTTCTCCCCCTCGGGCGCCTTTTCCCGCCTCCCCCGCTCCTCTCCCCCTCACTTCCGGTTTACGCCTCCCACTTCCGGGTTTCCGACTCCCACTTCCGGGTTCCAACAAATCCCCTCCCCGCCCTCCCCAAACACTTTTTTACACCCTTTCACCCCCTCGCACGCCTTTTCCCGCCTCCCCCGCTCCTCTCCCCCTCACTTCCGGTTTCCGCCTCCCACTTCCGGGTTTCCGCCTCCCACTTCCGGGTTCCAACAAATCCCCTCCCCGCCCTCCCCAAACACTTTTTTACACCGTTTCACCCCCTCGGACGCCTTTTCCCGCCTCCCCCGCTCCTCTCCCCCTCACTTCCGGTTTCCGCCTCCCACTTCCGGGTTTCCGCCTCCCACTTCCGGGTTCCAACAAATCCCCTCCCCGCCCTCCCCAAACACTTTTTTACACCCTTTCACCCCCTCGGGCGCCTTTTCCCGCCTCCCCCGCTCCTCTCCCCCTCACTTCCGGTTTCCGCCTCCCACTTCCGGGTTTCCGCCTCCCACTTCCGGGTTCCAACAAATCCCCTCCCCGCCCTCCCCAAACACTTTTTTACACCGTTTCACCCCCTCGCACGCCTTTTCCCGCCTCCCCCGCTCCTCTCCCCCTCACTTCCGGTTTCCGCCTCCCACTTCCGGGTTTCCGCCTCCCACTTCCGGGTTCCAACAAATCCCCTCCCCGCCCTCCCCAAACACTTTTTTACACCCTTTCACCCCCTCGGGCGCCTTTTCCCGCCTCCCCCGCTCCTCTCCCCCTCACTTCCGGTTTCCGCCTCCCACTTCCGGGTTTCCGACTCCCACTTCCGGGTTCCAACAAATCCCCTCCCCGCCCTCCCCAAACACTTTTTTACACCCTTTCACCCCCTCGCGCGCCTTTTCCCGCCTCCCCCGCTCCTCTCCCCCTCACTTCCGGTTTCCGCCTCCCACTTCCGGGTTTCCGACTCCCACTTCCGGGTTCCAACAAATCCCCTCCCCGCCCTCCCCAAACACTTTTTTACACCCTTTCACCCCCTCGCACGCCTTTTCCCGCCTCCCCCGCTCCTCTCCCCCTCACTTCCGGTTTCCGCCTCCCACTTCCGGGTTTCCGACTCCCACTTCCGGGTTCCAACAAATCCCCTCCCCGCCCTCCCCAAACACTTTTTTACACCCTTTCACCCCCTCGCACGCCTTTTCCCGCCTCCCCCGCTCCTCTCCCCCTCACTTCCGGTTTCCGCCTCCCACTTCCGGGTTTCCGCCTCCCACTTCCGGGTTCCAACAAATCCCCTCCCCGCCCTCCCCAAACACTTTTTTACACCCTTTCACACCCTCGCACGCCTTTTCCCGCCTCCCCCGCTCCTCTCCCCCTCACTTCCGGTTTCCGCCTCCCACTTCCGGGTTTACGACTCCCACTTCCGGGTTCCAACAAATCCCCTCCCCGCCCTCCCCAAACACTTTTTTACACCCTTTCACCCCCTCGCACGCCTTTCCCCGCCTCCCCCGCTCCTCTCCCCCTCACTTCCGGTTTACGCCTCCCACTTCCGGGTTTCCGACTCCCACTTCCGGGTTCCAACAAATCCCCTCCCCGCCCTCCCCAAACACTTTTTTACACCCTTTCACCCCCTCGCACGCCTTTTCCCGCCTCCCCCGCTCCTCTCCCCCTCACTTCCGGTTTCCGCCTCCCACTTCCGGGTTTCCGACTCCCACTTCCGGGTTCCAACAAATCCCCTCCCCGCCCTCCCCAAACACTTTTTTACACCCTTTCACCCCCTCGCGCGCCTTTTCCCGCCTCCCCCGCTCCTCTCCCCCTCACTTCCGGTTTCCGCCTCCCACTTCCGGGTTTACGACTCCCACTTCCGGGTTCCAACAAATCCCCTCCCCGCCCTCCCCAAACACTTTTTTACACCCTTTCACCCCCTCGCGCGCCTTTTCCCGCCTCCCCCGCTCCTCTCCCCCTCACTTCCGGTTTCCGCCTCCCACTTCCGGGTTTCCGACTCCCACTTCCGGGTTCCAACAAATCCCCTCCCCGCCCTCCCCAAACACTTTTTTACACCCTTTCACCCCCTCGGGCGCCTTTTCCCGCCTCCCCCGCTCCTCTCCCCCTCACTTCCGGTTTCCGCCTCCCACTTCCGGGTTTCCGCCTCCCACTTCCGGGTTCCAACAAATCCCCTCCCCGCCCTCCCCAAACACTTTTTTACACCGTTTCACCCCCTCGGGCGCCTTTTCCCGCCTCCCCCGCTCCTCTCCCCCTCACTTCCGGTTTCCGCCTCCCACTTCCGGGTTTCCGCCTCCCACTTCCGGGTTCCAACAAATCCCCTCCCCGCCCTCCCCAAACACTTTTTGACACCGTTTCACCCCCTCGCACGCCTTTTCCCGCCTCCCCCGCTCCTCTCCCCCTCACTTCCGGTTTCCGCCTCCCACTTCCGGGTTTCCGACTCCCACTTCCGGGTTCCAACAAATCCCCTCCCCGCCCTCCCCAAACACTTTTTGACACCGTTTCACCCCCTCGGACGCCTTTTCCCGCCTCCCCCGCTCCTCTCCCCCTCACTTCCGGTTTCCGCCTCCCACTTCCGGGTTTCCGACTCCCACTTCCGGGTTCCAACAAATCCCCTCCCCGCCCTCCCCAAACACTTTTTTACACCCTTTCACCCCCTCGCGCGCCTTTTCCCGCCTCCCCCGCTCCTCTCCCCCTCACTTCCGGTTTCCGCCTCCCACTTCCGGGTTTCCGACTCCCACTTCCGGGTTCCAACAAATCCCCTCCCCGCCCTCCCCAAACACTTTTTTACACCCTTTCACCCCCTCGGGCGCCTTTTCCCGCCTCCCCCGCTCCTCTCCCCCTCACTTCCGGTTTCCGCCTCCCACTTCCGGGTTTCCGCCTCCCACTTCCGGGTTCCAACAAATCCCCTCCCCGCCCTCCCCAAACACTTTTTTACACCCTTTCACCCCCTCGGGCGCCTTTTCCCGCCTCCCCCGCTCCTCTCCCCCTCACTTCCGGTTTCCGCCTCCCACTTCCGGGTTTCCGACTCCCACTTCCGGGTTCCAACAAATCCCCTCCCCGCCCTCCCCAAACACTTTTTTACACCGTTTCAACCCCTCGCACGCCTTTTCCCGCCTCCCCCGCTCCTCTCCCCCTCACTTCCGGTTTCCGCCTCCCACTTCCGGGTTTCCGCCTCCCACTTCCGGGTTCCAACAAATCCCCTCCCCGCCCTCCCCAAACACTTTTTTACACCCTTTCACCCCCTCGGGCGCCTTTTCCCGCCTCCCCCGCTCCTCTCCCCCTCACTTCCGGTTTCCGCCTCCCACTTCCGGGTTTCCGCCTCCCACTTCCGGGTTCCAACAAATCCCCTCCCCGCCCTCCCCGAACACTTTTTTACACCCTTTCACCCCCTCGCGCGCCTTTTCCCGCCTCCCCCGCTCCTCTCCCCCTCACTTCCGGTTTCCGCCTCCCACTTCCGGGTTTCCGCCTCCCACTTCCGGGTTCCAACAAATCCCCTCCCCGCCCTCCCCAAACACTTTTTTACACCCTTTCACCCCCTCGCACGCCTTTTCCCGCCTCCCCCGCTCCTCTCCCCCTCACTTCCGGTTTCCGCCTCCCACTTCCGGGTTTCCGACTCCCACTTCCGGGTTCCAACAAATCCCCTCCCCGCCCTCCCCAAACACTTTTTGACACCCTTTCACCCCCTCGCGCGCCTTTTCCCGCCTCCCCCGCTCCTCTCCCCCTCACTTCCGGTTTCCGCCTCCCACTTCCGGGTTTCCGACTCCCACTTCCGGGTTCCAACAAATCCCCTCCCCGCCCTCCCCAAACACTTTTTTACACCCTTTCACCCCCTCGCGCGCCTTTTCCCGCCTCCCCCGCTCCTCTCCCCCTCACTTCCGGTTTCCGCCTCCCACTTCCGGGTTTCCGACTCCCACTTCCGGGTTCCAACAAATCCCCTCCCCGCCCTCCCCAAACACTTTTTTACACCCTTTCACCCCCTCGGGCGCCTTTTCCCGCCTCCCCCGCTCCTCTCCCCCTCACTTCCGGTTTCCGCCTCCCACTTCCGGGTTTCCGCCTCCCACTTCCGGGTTCCAACAAATCCCCTCCCCGCCCTCCCCAAACACTTTTTTACACCCTTTCACCCCCTCGGGCGCCTTTTCCCGCCTCCCCCGCTCCTCTCCCCCTCACTTCCGGTTTCCGCCTCCCACTTCCGGGTTTCCGACTCCCACTTCCGGGTTCCAACAAATCCCCTCCCCGCCCTCCCCAAACACTTTTTGACACCGTTTCACCCCCTCGCACGCCTTTTCCCGCCTCCCCCGCTCCTCTCCCCCTCACTTCCGGTTTCCGCCTCCCACTTCCGGGTTTCCGACTCCCACTTCCGGGTTCCAACAAATCCCCTCCCCGCCCTCCCCAAACACTTTTTGACACCGTTTCACCCCCTCGGACGCCTTTTCCCGCCTCCCCCGCTCCTCTCCCCCTCACTTCCGGTTTCCGCCTCCCACTTCCGGGTTTCCGCCTCCCACTTCCGGGTTCCAACAAATCCCCTCCCCGCCCTCCCCAAACACTTTTTTACACCCTTTCACCCCCTCGCGCGCCTTTTCCCGCCTCCCCCGCTCCTCTCCCCCTCACTTCCGGTTTCCGCCTCCCACTTCCGGGTTTCCGACTCCCACTTCCGGGTTCCAACAAATCCCCTCCCCGCCCTCCCCAAACACTTTTTTACACCCTTTCACCCCCTCGCACGCCTTTTCCCGCCTCCCCCGCTCCTCTCCCCCTCACTTCCGGTTTCCGCCTCCCACTTCCGGGTTTCCGACTCCCACTTCCGGGTTCCAACAAATCCCCTCCCCGCCCTCCCCAAACACTTTTTGACACCGTTTCACCCCCTCGCACGCCTTTTCCCGCCTCCCCCGCTCCTCTCCCCCTCACTTCCGGTTTCCGCCTCCCACTTCCGGGTTTCCGCCTCCCACTTCCGGGTTCCAACAAATCCCCTCCCCGCCCTCCCCAAACACTTTTTTACACCCTTTCACCCCCTCGGGCGCCTTTTCCCGCCTCCCCCGCTCCTCTCCCCCTCACTTCCGGTTTCCGCCTCCCACTTCCGGGTTTCCGCCTCCCACTTCCGGGTTCCAACAAATCCCCTCCCCGCCCTCCCCAAACACTTTTTTACACCCTTTCACCCCCTCGCGCGCCTTTTCCCGCCTCCCCCGCTCCTCTCCCCCTCACTTCCGGTTTCCGCCTCCCACTTCCGGGTTTCCGACTCCCACTTCCGGGTTCCAACAAATCCCCTCCCCGCCCTCCCCAAACACTTTTTTACACCGTTTCTCCCCCTCGGGCGCCTTTTCCCGCCTCCCCCGCTCCTCTCCCCCTCACTTCCGGTTGCCGCCTCCCACTTCCGGGTTTCCGACTCCCACTTCCGGGTTCCAACAAATCCCCTCCCCGCCCTCCCCAAACACTTTTTTACACCCTTCCACCCCCTCGCACGCCTTTTCCCGCCTCCCCCGCTCCTCTCCCCCTCACTTCCGGTTTCCGCCTCCCACTTCCGGGTTTCCGACTCCCACTTCCGGGTTCCAACAAATCCCCTCCCCCGCCCTCCCCAAACACTTTTTTACACCCTTTCACCCCCTCGCGCGCCTTTTCCCGCCTCCCCCGCTCCTCTCCCCCTCACTTCCGGTTTCCGCCTCCCACTTCCGGGTTTACGACTCCCACTTCCGGGTTCCAACAAATCCCCTCCCCGCCCTCCCCAAACACTTTTTTACACCCTTTCACCCCCTCGCGCGCCTTTTCCCGCCTCCCCCGCTCCTCTCCCCCTCACTTCCGGTTTCCGCCTCCCACTTCCGGGTTTCCGACTCCCACTTCCGGGTTCCAACAAATCCCCTCCCCGCCCTCCCCAAACACTTTTTTACACCCTTTCACCCCCTCGGGCGCCTTTTCCCGCCTCCCCCGCTCCTCTCCCCCTCACTTCCGGTTTCCGCCTCCCACTTCCGGGTTTCCGACTCCCACTTCCGGGTTCCAACAAATCCCCTCCCCGCCCTCCCCAAACACTTTTTTACACCGTTTCTCCCCCTCGGACGCCTTTTCCCGCCTCCCCCGCTCCTCTCCCCCTCACTTCCGGTTTCCGCCTCCCACTTCCGGGTTTCCGACTCCCACTTCCGGGTTCCAACAAATCCCCTCCCCGCCCTCCCCAAACACTTTTTTACACCCTTTCACCCCCTCGCGCGCCTTTTCCCGCCTCCCCCGCTCCTCTCCCCCTCACTTCCGGTTTCCGCCTCCCACTTCCGGTTTCCGACTCCCACTTCCGGGTTCCAACAAATCCCCTCCCCGCCCTCCCCAAACACTTTTTTACACCCTTTCACCCCCTCGGGCGCCTTTTCCCGCCTCCCCCGCTCCTCTCCCCCTCACTTCCGGTTTCCGCCTCCCACTTCCGGGTTTCCGACTCCCACTTCCGGGTTCCAACAAATCCCCTCCCCGCCCTCCCCAAACACTTTTTTACACCCTTTCACCCCCTCGCACGCCTTTTCCCGCCTCCCCCGCTCCTCTCCCCCTCACTTCCGGTTTCCGCCTCCCACTTCCGGGTTTCCGACTCCCACTTCCGGGTTCCAACAAATCCCCTCCCCGCCCTCCCCAAACACTTTTTTACACCCTTTCACCCCCTCGCGCGCCTTTTCCCGCCTCCCCCGCTCCTCTCCCCCTCACTTCCGGTTGCCGCCTCCCACTTCCGGGTTTCCGACTCCCACTTCCGGGTTCCAACAAATCCCCTCCCCGCCCTCCCCAAACACTTTTTTACACCCTTTCACCCCCTCGGGCGCCTTTTCCCGCCTCCCCCGCTCCTCTCCCCCTCACTTCCGGTTTCCGCCTCCCACTTCCGGGTTTCCGCCTCCCACTTCCGGGTTCCAACAAATCCCCTCCCCGCCCTCCCCAAACACTTTTTTACACCCTTTCACCCCCTCGCGCGCCTTTTCCCGCCTCCCCCGCTCCTCTCCCCCTCACTTCCGGTTTCCGCCTCCCACTTCCGGGTTTCCGCCTCCCACTTCCGGGTTCCAACAAATCCCCTCCCCGCCCTCCCCAAACACTTTTTTACACCCTTTCACCCCCTCGGGCGCCTTTTCCCGCCTCCCCCGCTCCTCTCCCCCTCACTTCCGGTTTCCGCCTCCCACTTCCGGGTTTCCGACTCCCACTTCCGGGTTCCAACAAATCCCCTCCCCGCCCTCCCCAAACACTTTTTTACACCCTTTCACCCCCTCGCGCGCCTTTTCCCGCCTCCCCCGCTCCTCTCCCCCTCACTTCCGGTTTCCGCCTCCCACTTCCGGGTTTCCGCCTCCCACTTCCGGGTTCCAACAAATCCCCTCCCCGCCCTCCCCAAACACTTTTTTACACCCTTTCACCCCCTCGGGCGCCTTTTCCCGCCTCCCCCGCTCCTCTCCCCCTCACTTCCGGTTTCCGCCTCCCACTTCCGGGTTTCCGACTCCCACTTCCGGGTTCCAACAAATCCCCTCCCCGCCCTCCCCAAACACTTTTTTACACCCTTTCACCCCCTCGGGCGCCTTTTCCCGCCTCCCCCGCTCCTCTCCCCCTCACTTCCGGTTTCCGCCTCCCACTTCCGGGTTTCCGACTCCCACTTCCGGGTTCCAACAAATCCCCTCCCCGCCCTCCCCAAACACTTTTTTACACCGTTTCACCCCCTCGCGCGCCTTTTCCCGCCTCCCCCGCTCCTCTCCCCCTCACTTCCGGTTTCCGCCTCCCACTTCCGGGTTTCCGCCTCCCACTTCCGGGTTCCAACAAATCCCCTCCCCGCCCTCCCCAAACACTTTTTTACACCGTTTCACACCCTCGGACGCCTTTTCCCGCCTCCCCCGCTCCTCTCCCCCTCACTTCCGGTTTCCGCCTCCCACTTCCGGGTTTCCGACTCCCACTTCCGGGTTCCAACAAATCCCCTCCCCGCCCTCCCCAAACACTTTTTTACACCCTTTCACCCCCTCGCACGCCTTTTCCCGCCTCCCCCGCTCCTCTCCCCCTCACTTCCGGTTTCCGCCTCCCACTTCCGGGTTTCCGCCTCCCACTTCCGGGTTCCAACAAATCCCCTCCCCGCCCTCCCCAAACACTTTTTTACACCCTTTCACCCCCTCGGGCGCCTTTTCCCGCCTCCCCCGCTCCTCTCCCCCTCACTTCCGGTTTCCGCCTCCCACTTCCGGGTTTCCGACTCCCACTTCCGGGTTCCAACAAATCCCCTCCCCGCCCTCCCCAAACACTTTTTTACACCGTTTCACCCCCTCGGACGCCTTTTCCCGCCTCCCCCGCTCCTCTCCCCCTCACTTCCGGTTTCCGCCTCCCACTTCCGGGTTTCCGACTCCCACTTCCGGGTTCCAACAAATCCCCTCCCCGCCCTCCCCAAACACTTTTTTACACCCTTTCACCCCCTCGGGCGCCTTTTCCCGCCTCCCCCGCTCCTCTCCCCCTCACTTCCGGTTTCCGCCTCCCACTTCCGGGTTTCCGACTCCCACTTCCGGGTTCCAACAAATCCCCTCCCCGCCCTCCCCAAACACTTTTTTACACCCTTTCACCCCCTCGCGCGCCTTTTCCCGCCTCCCCCGCTCCTCTCCCCCTCACTTCCGGTTTCCGCCTCCCACTTCCGGGTTTCCGACTCCCACTTCCGGGTTCCAACAAATCCCCTCCCCGCCCTCCCCAAACACTTTTTTACACCGTTTCTCCCCCTCGGGCGCCTTTTCCCGCCTCCCCCGCTCCTCTCCCCCTCACTTCCGGTTTCCGCCTCCCACTTCCGGGTTTCCGACTCCCACTTCCGGGTTCCAACAAATCCCCTCCCCGCCCTCCCCAAACACTTTTTTACACCCTTCCACCCCCTCGCACGCCTTTTCCCGCCTCCCCCGCTCCTCTCCCCCTCACTTCCGGTTTCCGCCTCCCACTTCCGGGTTTCCGACTCCCACTTCCGGGTTCCAACAAATCCCCTCCCCCGCCCTCCCCAAACACTTTTTTACACCCTTTCACCCCCTCGCGCGCCTTTTCCCGCCTCCCCCGCTCCTCTCCCCCTCACTTCCGGTTTCCGCCTCCCACTTCCGGGTTTCCGCCTCCCACTTCCGGGTTCCAACAAATCCCCTCCCCGCCCTCCCCAAACACTTTTTTACACCGTTTCTCCCCCTCGGACGCCTTTTCCCGCCTCCCCCGCTCCTCTCCCCCTCACTTCCGGTTTCCGCCTCCCACTTCCGGGTTTCCGCCTCCCACTTCCGGGTTCCAACAAATCCCCTCCCCGCCCTCCCCAAACACTTTTTTACACCCTTTCACCCCCTCGGGCGCCTTTTCCCGCCTCCCCCGCTCCTCTCCCCCTCACTTCCGGTTTCCGCCTCCCACTTCCGGGTTTCCGACTCCCACTTCCGGGTTCCAACAAATCCCCTCCCCGCCCTCCCCAAACACTTTTTTACACCGTTTCTCCCCCTCGGGCGCCTTTTCCCGCCTCCCCCGCTCCTCTCCCCCTCACTTCCGGTTTCCGCCTCCCACTTCCGGGTTTCCGCCTCCCACTTCCGGGTTCCAACAAATCCCCTCCCCGCCCTCCCCAAACACTTTTTTACACCCTTTCACCCCCTCGGGCGCCTTTTCCCGCCTCCCCCGCTCCTCTCCCCCTCACTTCCGGTTTCCGCCTCCCACTTCCGGGTTTCCGCCTCCCACTTCCGGGTTCCAACAAATCCCCTCCCCGCCCTCCCCAAACACTTTTTGACACCGTTTCACCCCCTCGCACGCCTTTTCCCGCCTCCCCCGCTCCTCTCCCCCTCACTTCCGGTTTCCGCCTCCCACTTCCGGGTTTCCGCCTCCCACTTCCGGGTTCCAACAAATCCCCTCCCCGCCCTCCCCAAACACTTTTTGACACCGTTTCACCCCCTCGGACGCCTTTTCCCGCCTCCCCCGCTCCTCTCCCCCTCACTTCCGGTTTCCGCCTCCCACTTCCGGGTTTCCGACTCCCACTTCCGGGTTCCAACAAATCCCCTCCCCGCCCTCCCCAAACACTTTTTTACACCGTTTCACCCCCTCGGGCGCCTTTTCCCGCCTCCCCCGCTCCTCTCCCCCTCACTTCCGGTTTCCGCCTCCCACTTCCGGGTTTCCGCCTCCCACTTCCGGGTTCCAACAAATCCCCTCCCCGCCCTCCCCAAACACTTTTTTACACCCTTTCACCCCCTCGCGCGCCTTTTCCCGCCTCCCCCGCTCCTCTCCCCCTCACTTCCGGTTGCCGCCTCCCACTTCCGGGTTTCCGACTCCCACTTCCGGGTTCCAACAAATCCCCTCCCCGCCCTCCCCAAACACTTTTTTACACCCTTTCACCCCCTCGGGCGCCTTTTCCCGCCTCCCCCGCTCCTCTCCCCCTCACTTCCGGTTTCCGCCTCCCACTTCCGGGTTTCCGCCTCCCACTTCCGGGTTCCAACAAATCCCCTCCCCGCCCTCCCCAAACACTTTTTTACACCCTTTCACCCCCTCGGGCGCCTTTTCCCGCCTCCCCCGCTCCTCTCCCCCTCACTTCCGGTTTCCGCCTCCCACTTCCGGGTTTCCGCCTCCCACTTCCGGGTTCCAACAAATCCCCTCCCCGCCCTCCCCAAACACTTTTTTACACCCTTTCACCCCCTCGGGCGCCTTTTCCCGCCTCCCCCGCTCCTCTCCCCCTCACTTCCGGTTTCCGCCTCCCACTTCCGGGTTTCCGCCTCCCACTTCCGGGTTCCAACAAATCCCCTCCCCGCCCTCCCCAAACACTTTTTTACACCCTTTCACCCCCTCGCGCGCCTTTTCCCGCCTCCCCCGCTCCTCTCCCCCTCACTTCCGGTTTCCGCCTCCCACTTCCGGGTTTCCGACTCCCACTTCCGGGTTCCAACAAATCCCCTCCCCGCCCTCCCCAAACACTTTTTGACACCCTTTCACCCCCTCGCGCGCCTTTTCCCGCCTCCCCCGCTCCTCTCCCCCTCACTTCCGGTTTCCGCCTCCCACTTCCGGGTTTCCGACTCCCACTTCCGGGTTCCAACAAATCCCCTCCCCGCCCTCCCCAAACACTTTTTTACACCCTTTCACCCCCTCGCGCGCCTTTTCCCGCCTCCCCCGCTCCTCTCCCCCTCACTTCCGGTTTCCGCCTCCCACTTCCGGGTTTCCGACTCCCACTTCCGGGTTCCAACAAATCCCCTCCCCGCCCTCCCCAAACACTTTTTTACACCCTTTCACCCCCTCGGGCGCCTTTTCCCGCCTCCCCCGCTCCTCTCCCCCTCACTTCCGGTTTCCGCCTCCCACTTCCGGGTTTCCGCCTCCCACTTCCGGGTTCCAACAAATCCCCTCCCCGCCCTCCCCAAACACTTTTTTACACCCTTTCACCCCCTCGGGCGCCTTTTCCCGCCTCCCCCGCTCCTCTCCCCCTCACTTCCGGTTTCCGCCTCCCACTTCCGGGTTTCCGCCTCCCACTTCCGGGTTCCAACAAATCCCCTCCCCGCCCTCCCCAAACACTTTTTGACACCGTTTCACCCCCTCGCACGCCTTTTCCCGCCTCCCCCGCTCCTCTCCCCCTCACTTCCGGTTTCCGCCTCCCACTTCCGGGTTTCCGACTCCCACTTCCGGGTTCCAACAAATCCCCTCCCCGCCCTCCCCAAACACTTTTTGACACCGTTTCACCCCCTCGGACGCCTTTTCCCGCCTCCCCCGCTCCTCTCCCCCTCACTTCCGGTTTCCGCCTCCCACTTCCGGGTTTCCGACTCCCACTTCCGGGTTCCAACAAATCCCCTCCCCGCCCTCCCCAAACACTTTTTTACACCCTTTCACCCCCTCGCGCGCCTTTTCCCGCCTCCCCCGCTCCTCTCCCCCTCACTTCCGGTTTCCGCCTCCCACTTCCGGGTTTCCGACTCCCACTTCCGGGTTCCAACAAATCCCCTCCCCGCCCTCCCCAAACACTTTTTTACACCCTTTCACCCCCTCGCACGCCTTTTCCCGCCTCCCCCGCTCCTCTCCCCCTCACTTCCGGTTTCCGCCTCCCACTTCCGGGTTTCCGCCTCCCACTTCCGGGTTCCAACAAATCCCCTCCCCGCCCTCCCCAAACACTTTTTTACACCCTTTCACCCCCTCGGGCGCCTTTTCCCGCCTCCCCCGCTCCTCTCCCCCTCACTTCCGGTTTCCGCCTCCCACTTCCGGGTTTCCGCCTCCCACTTCCGGGTTCCAACAAATCCCCTCCCCGCCCTCCCCAAACACTTTTTTACACCCTTTCACCCCCTCGGGCGCCTTTTCCCGCCTCCCCCGCTCCTCTCCCCCTCACTTCCGGTTTCCGCCTCCCACTTCCGGGTTTCCGCCTCCCACTTCCGGGTTCCAACAAATCCCCTCCCCGCCCTCCCCAAACACTTTTTTACACCGTTTCACCCCCTCGGGCGCCTTTTCCCGCCTCCCCCGCTCCTCTCCCCCTCACTTCCGGTTTCCGCCTCCCACTTCCGGGTTTCCGACTCCCACTTCCGGGTTCCAACAAATCCCCTCCCCGCCCTCCCCAAACACTTTTTGACACCGTTTCAACCCCTCGCACGCCTTTTCCCGCCTCCCCCGCTCCTCTCCCCCTCACTTCCGGTTTCCGCCTCCCACTTCCGGGTTTCCGCCTCCCACTTCCGGGTTCCAACAAATCCCCTCCCCGCCCTCCCCAAACACTTTTTTACACCCTTTCACCCCCTCGGGCGCCTTTTCCCGCCTCCCCCGCTCCTCTCCCCCTCACTTCCGGTTTCCGCCTCCCACTTCCGGGTTTCCGCCTCCCACTTCCGGGTTCCAACAAATCCCCTCCCCGCCCTCCCCAAACACTTTTTTACACCCTTTCACCCCCTCGGGCGCCTTTTCCCGCCTCCCCCGCTCCTCTCCCCCTCACTTCCGGTTTCCGCCTCCCACTTCCGGGTTTCCGACTCCCACTTCCGGGTTCCAACAAATCCCCTCCCCGCCCTCCCCAAACACTTTTTTACACCGTTTCAACCCCTCGCACGCCTTTTCCCGCCTCCCCCGCTCCTCTCCCCCTCACTTCCGGTTTCCGCCTCCCACTTCCGGGTTTCCGCCTCCCACTTCCGGGTTCCAACAAATCCCCTCCCCGCCCTCCCCAAACACTTTTTTACACCCTTTCACCCCCTCGGGCGCCTTTTCCCGCCTCCCCCGCTCCTCTCCCCCTCACTTCCGGTTTCCGCCTCCCACTTCCGGGTTTCCGCCTCCCACTTCCGGGTTCCAACAAATCCCCTCCCCCGCCCTCCCCGAACACTTTTTTACACCGTTTCTCCCCCTCGCACGCCTTTTCCCGCCTCCCCCGCTCCTCTCCCCCTCACTTCCGGTTTCCGCCTCCCACTTCCGGGTTTCCGCCTCCCACTTCCGGGTTCCAACAAATCCCCTCCCCGCCCTCCCCAAACACTTTTTTACACCCTTTCACCCCCTCGGGCGCCTTTTCCCGCCTCCCCCGCTCCTCTCCCCCTCACTTCCGGTTTCCGCCTCCCACTTCCGGGTTTCCGACTCCCACTTCCGGGTTCCAACAAATCCCCTCCCCGCCCTCCCCAAACACTTTTTTACACCCTTTCACCCCCTCGGGCGCCTTTTCCCGCCTCCCCCGCTCCTCTCCCCCTCACTTCCGGTTTCCGCCTCCCACTTCCGGGTTTCCGCCTCCCACTTCCGGGTTCCAACAAATCCCCTCCCCGCCCTCCCCAAACACTTTTTTACACCGTTTCACCCCCTCGGACGCCTTTTCCCGCCTCCCCCGCTCCTCTCCCCCTCACTTCCGGTTTCCGCCTCCCACTTCCGGGTTTCCGACTCCCACTTCCGGGTTCCAACAAATCCCCTCCCCGCCCTCCCCAAACACTTTTTTACACCCTTTCACCCCCTCGCACGCCTTTTCCCGCCTCCCCCGCTCCTCTCCCCCTCACTTCCGGTTTCCGCCTCCCACTTCCGGGTTTCCGCCTCCCACTTCCGGGTTCCAACAAATCCCCTCCCCGCCCTCCCCAAACACTTTTTTACACCCTTTCACCCCCTCGGGCGCCTTTTCCCGCCTCCCCCGCTCCTCTCCCCCTCACTTCCGGTTTCCGCCTCCCACTTCCGGGTTTCCGCCTCCCACTTCCGGGTTCCAACAAATCCCCTCCCCGCCCTCCCCAAACACTTTTTTACACCGTTTCACCCCCTCGGGCGCCTTTTCCCGCCTCCCCCGCTCCTCTCCCCCTCACTTCCGGTTTCCGCCTCCCACTTCCGGGTTTCCGACTCCCACTTCCGGGTTCCAACAAATCCCCTCCCCGCCCTCCCCAAACACTTTTTGACACCGTTTCAACCCCTCGCACGCCTTTTCCCGCCTCCCCCGCTCCTCTCCCCCTCACTTCCGGTTTCCGCCTCCCACTTCCGGGTTTCCGCCTCCCACTTCCGGGTTCCAACAAATCCCCTCCCCGCCCTCCCCAAACACTTTTTTACACCCTTTCACCCCCTCGGGCGCCTTTTCCCGCCTCCCCCGCTCCTCTCCCCCTCACTTCCGGTTTCCGCCTCCCACTTCCGGGTTTCCGCCTCCCACTTCCGGGTTCCAACAAATCCCCTCCCCGCCCTCCCCAAACACTTTTTTACACCCTTTCACCCCCTCGGGCGCCTTTTCCCGCCTCCCCCGCTCCTCTCCCCCTCACTTCCGGTTTCCGCCTCCCACTTCCGGGTTTCCGACTCCCACTTCCGGGTTCCAACAAATCCCCTCCCCGCCCTCCCCAAACACTTTTTTACACCGTTTCAACCCCTCGCACGCCTTTTCCCGCCTCCCCCGCTCCTCTCCCCCTCACTTCCGGTTTCCGCCTCCCACTTCCGGGTTTCCGCCTCCCACTTCCGGGTTCCAACAAATCCCCTCCCCGCCCTCCCCAAACACTTTTTTACACCCTTTCACCCCCTCGGGCGCCTTTTCCCGCCTCCCCCGCTCCTCTCCCCCTCACTTCCGGTTTCCGCCTCCCACTTCCGGGTTTCCGCCTCCCACTTCCGGGTTCCAACAAATCCCCTCCCCCGCCCTCCCCGAACACTTTTTTACACCGTTTCTCCCCCTCGCACGCCTTTTCCCGCCTCCCCCGCTCCTCTCCCCCTCACTTCCGGTTTCCGCCTCCCACTTCCGGGTTTCCGCCTCCCACTTCCGGGTTCCAACAAATCCCCTCCCCGCCCTCCCCAAACACTTTTTTACACCGTTTCTCCCCCTCGCGCGCCTTTTCCCGCCTCCCCCGCTCCTCTCCCCCTCACTTCCGGTTTCCGCCTCCCACTTCCGGGTTTCCGCCTCCCACTTCCGGGTTCCAACAAATCCCCTCCCCGCCCTCCCCAAACACTTTTTTACACCCTTTCACCCCCTCGCGCGCCTTTTCCCGCCTCCCCCGCTCCTCTCCCCCTCACTTCCGGTTTCCGCCTCCCACTTCCGGGTTTCCGACTCCCACTTCCGGGTTCCAACAAATCCCCTCCCCGCCCTCCCCAAACACTTTTTTACACCCTTTCACCCCCTCGCACGCCTTTTCCCGCCTCCCCCGCTCCTCTCCCCCTCACTTCCGGTTTCCGCCTCCCACTTCCGGGTTTCCGCCTCCCACTTCCGGGTTCCAACAAATCCCCTCCCCGCCCTCCCCAAACACTTTTTTACACCCTTTCACCCCCTCGGGCGCCTTTTCCCGCCTCCCCCGCTCCTCTCCCCCTCACTTCCGGTTTCCGCCTCCCACTTCCGGGTTTCCGACTCCCACTTCCGGGTTCCAACAAATCCCCTCCCCGCCCTCCCCAAACACTTTTTTACACCGTTTCACCCCCTCGCACGCCTTTTCCCGCCTCCCCCGCTCCTCTCCCCCTCACTTCCGGTTTCCGCCTCCCACTTCCGGGTTTCCGCCTCCCACTTCCGGGTTCCAACAAATCCCCTCCCCGCCCTCCCCAAACACTTTTTTACACCGTTTCACACCCTCGGACGCCTTTTCCCGCCTCCCCCGCTCCTCTCCCCCTCACTTCCGGTTTCCGCCTCCCACTTCCGGGTTTCCGACTCCCACTTCCGGGTTCCAACAAATCCCCTCCCCGCCCTCCCCAAACACTTTTTTACACCCTTTCACCCCCTCGCACGCCTTTTCCCGCCTCCCCCGCTCCTCTCCCCCTCACTTCCGGTTTCCGCCTCCCACTTCCGGGTTTCCGCCTCCCACTTCCGGGTTCCAACAAATCCCCTCCCCGCCCTCCCCAAACACTTTTTTACACCCTTTCACCCCCTCGGGCGCCTTTTCCCGCCTCCCCCGCTCCTCTCCCCCTCACTTCCGGTTTCCGCCTCCCACTTCCGGGTTTCCGCCTCCCACTTCCGGGTTCCAACAAATCCCCTCCCCGCCCTCCCCAAACACTTTTTTACACCGTTTCACCCCCTCGGACGCCTTTTCCCGCCTCCCCCGCTCCTCTCCCCCTCACTTCCGGTTTCCGCCTCCCACTTCCGGGTTTCCGCCTCCCACTTCCGGGTTCCAACAAATCCCCTCCCCGCCCTCCCCAAACACTTTTTTACACCGTTTCACCCCCTCGCGCGCCTTTTCCCGCCTCCCCCGCTCCTCTCCCCCTCACTTCCGGTTTCCGCCTCCCACTTCCGGGTTTCCGACTCCCACTTCCGGGTTCCAACAAATCCCCTCCCCGCCCTCCCCAAACACTTTTTTACACCCTTTCACCCCCTCGGGCGCCTTTTCCCGCCTCCCCCGCTCCTCTCCCCCTCACTTCCGGTTTCCGCCTCCCACTTCCGGGTTTCCGACTCCCACTTCCGGGTTCCAACAAATCCCCTCCCCGCCCTCCCCAAACACTTTTTTACACCCTTTCACCCCCTCGCACGCCTTTTCCCGCCTCCCCCGCTCCTCTCCCCCTCACTTCCGGTTTCCGCCTCCCACTTCCGGGTTTCCGACTCCCACTTCCGGGTTCCAACAAATCCCCTCCCCGCCCTCCCCAAACACTTTTTTACACCGTTTCTCCCCCTCGCGCGCCTTTTCCCGCCTCCCCCGCTCCTCTCCCCCTCACTTCCGGTTTCCGCCTCCCACTTCCGGGTTTCCGACTCCCACTTCCGGGTTCCAACAAATCCCCTCCCCGCCCTCCCCAAACACTTTTTTACACCCTTCCACCCCCTCGCACGCCTTTTCCCGCCTCCCCCGCTCCTCTCCCCCTCACTTCCGGTTTCCGCCTCCCACTTCCGGGTTTCCGACTCCCACTTCCGGGTTCCAACAAATCCCCTCCCCCGCCCTCCCCAAACACTTTTTTACACCCTTTCACCCCCTCGCGCGCCTTTTCCCGCCTCCCCCGCTCCTCTCCCCCTCACTTCCGGTTTCCGCCTCCCACTTCCGGGTTTCCGACTCCCACTTCCGGGTTCCAACAAATCCCCTCCCCGCCCTCCCCAAACACTTTTTTACACCCTTTCACCCCCTCGCGCGCCTTTTCCCGCCTCCCCCGCTCCTCTCCCCCTCACTTCCGGTTTCCGCCTCCCACTTCCGGGTTTCCGACTCCCACTTCCGGGTTCCAACAAATCCCCTCCCCGCCCTCCCCAAACACTTTTTTACACCCTTTCACCCCCTCGGGCGCCTTTTCCCGCCTCCCCCGCTCCTCTCCCCCTCACTTCCGGTTTCCGCCTCCCACTTCCGGGTTTCCGCCTCCCACTTCCGGGTTCCAACAAATCCCCTCCCCGCCCTCCCCAAACACTTTTTTACACCGTTTCTCCCCCTCGGACGCCTTTTCCCGCCTCCCCCGCTCCTCTCCCCCTCACTTCCGGTTTCCGCCTCCCACTTCCGGGTTTCCGCCTCCCACTTCCGGGTTCCAACAAATCCCCTCCCCGCCCTCCCCAAACACTTTTTTACACCCTTTCACCCCCTCGCACGCCTTTTCCCGCCTCCCCCGCTCCTCTCCCCCTCACTTCCGGTTTCCGCCTCCCACTTCCGGTTTCCGCCTCCCACTTCCGGGTTCCAACAAATCCCCTCCCCGCCCTCCCCAAACACTTTTTTACACCCTTTCACCCCCTCGCACGCCTTTTCCCGCCTCCCCCGCTCCTCTCCCCCTCACTTCCGGTTTCCGCCTCCCACTTCCGGGTTTCCGCCTCCCACTTCCGGGTTCCAACAAATCCCCTCCCCGCCCTCCCCAAACACTTTTTTACACCCTTTCACCCCCTCGGGCGCCTTTTCCCGCCTCCCCCGCTCCTCTCCCCCTCACTTCCGGTTTCCGCCTCCCACTTCCGGGTTTCCGCCTCCCACTTCCGGGTTCCAACAAATCCCCTCCCCGCCCTCCCCAAACACTTTTTTACACCGTTTCACCCCCTCGGGCGCCTTTTCCCGCCTCCCCCGCTCCTCTCCCCCTCACTTCCGGTTTCCGCCTCCCACTTCCGGGTTTCCGCCTCCCACTTCCGGGTTCCAACAAATCCCCTCCCCGCCCTCCCCAAACACTTTTTTACACCCTTTCACCCCCTCGCGCGCCTTTTCCCGCCTCCCCCGCTCCTCTCCCCCTCACTTCCGGTTGCCGCCTCCCACTTCCGGGTTTCCGACTCCCACTTCCGGGTTCCAACAAATCCCCTCCCCGCCCTCCCCAAACACTTTTTTACACCCTTTCACCCCCTCGGGCGCCTTTTCCCGCCTCCCCCGCTCCTCTCCCCCTCACTTCCGGTTTCCGCCTCCCACTTCCGGGTTTCCGCCTCCCACTTCCGGGTTCCAACAAATCCCCTCCCCGCCCTCCCCAAACACTTTTTTACACCCTTTCACCCCCTCGGGCGCCTTTTCCCGCCTCCCCCGCTCCTCTCCCCCTCACTTCCGGTTTCCGCCTCCCACTTCCGGGTTTCCGCCTCCCACTTCCGGGTTCCAACAAATCCCCTCCCCGCCCTCCCCAAACACTTTTTTACACCCTTTCACCCCCTCGCGCGCCTTTTCCCGCCTCCCCCGCTCCTCTCCCCCTCACTTCCGGTTTCCGCCTCCCACTTCCGGGTTTCCGACTCCCACTTCCGGGTTCCAACAAATCCCCTCCCCGCCCTCCCCAAACACTTTTTTACACCCTTTCACCCCCTCGCGCGCCTTTTCCCGCCTCCCCCGCTCCTCTCCCCCTCACTTCCGGTTTCCGCCTCCCACTTCCGGGTTTCCGCCTCCCACTTCCGGGTTCCAACAAATCCCCTCCCCGCCCTCCCCAAACACTTTTTTACACCCTTTCACCCCCTCGGGCGCCTTTTCCCGCCTCCCCCGCTCCTCTCCCCCTCACTTCCGGTTTCCGCCTCCCACTTCCGGGTTTCCGACTCCCACTTCCGGGTTCCAACAAATCCCCTCCCCGCCCTCCCCAAACACTTTTTTACACCCTTTCACCCCCTCGGGCGCCTTTTCCCGCCTCCCCCGCTCCTCTCCCCCTCACTTCCGGTTTCCGCCTCCCACTTCCGGGTTTCCGACTCCCACTTCCGGGTTCCAACAAATCCCCTCCCCGCCCTCCCCAAACACTTTTTTACACCGTTTCACCCCCTCGGGCGCCTTTTCCCGCCTCCCCCGCTCCTCTCCCCCTCACTTCCGGTTTCCGCCTCCCACTTCCGGGTTTCCGCCTCCCACTTCCGGGTTCCAACAAATCCCCTCCCCGCCCTCCCCAAACACTTTTTTACACCGTTTCTCCCCCTCGGACGCCTTTTCCCGCCTCCCCCGCTCCTCTCCCCCTCACTTCCGGTTTCCGCCTCCCACTTCCGGGTTTCCGACTCCCACTTCCGGGTTCCAACAAATCCCCTCCCCGCCCTCCCCAAACACTTTTTTACACCCTTTCACCCCCTCGCACGCCTTTTCCCGCCTCCCCCGCTCCTCTCCCCCTCACTTCCGGTTTCCGCCTCCCACTTCCGGGTTTCCGACTCCCACTTCCGGGTTCCAACAAATCCCCTCCCCGCCCTCCCCAAACACTTTTTTACACCCTTTCACCCCCTCGGGCGCCTTTTCCCGCCTCCCCCGCTCCTCTCCCCCTCACTTCCGGTTTCCGCCTCCCACTTCCGGGTTTCCGCCTCCCACTTCCGGGTTCCAACAAATCCCCTCCCCGCCCTCCCCAAACACTTTTTTACACCGTTTCACCCCCTCGGACGCCTTTTCCCGCCTCCCCCGCTCCTCTCCCCCTCACTTCCGGTTTCCGCCTCCCACTTCCGGGTTTCCGACTCCCACTTCCGGGTTCCAACAAATCCCCTCCCCGCCCTCCCCAAACACTTTTTTACACCGTTTCACCCCCTCGGGCGCCTTTTCCCGCCTCCCCCGCTCCTCTCCCCCTCACTTCCGGTTTCCGCCTCCCACTTCCGGGTTTCCGCCTCCCACTTCCGGGTTCCAACAAATCCCCTCCCCGCCCTCCCCAAACACTTTTTTACACCCTTTCACCCCCTCGGGCGCCTTTTCCCGCCTCCCCCGCTCCTCTCCCCCTCACTTCCGGTTTCCGCCTCCCACTTCCGGGTTTCCGACTCCCACTTCCGGGTTCCAACAAATCCCCTCCCCGCCCTCCCCAAACACTTTTTTACACCCTTTCACCCCCTCGCGCGCCTTTTCCCGCCTCCCCCGCTCCTCTCCCCCTCACTTCCGGTTTCCGCCTCCCACTTCCGGGTTTCCGACTCCCACTTCCGGGTTCCAACAAATCCCCTCCCCGCCCTCCCCAAACACTTTTTTACACCCTTCCACCCCCTCGCACGCCTTTTCCCGCCTCCCCCGCTCCTCTCCCCCTCACTTCCGGTTTCCGCCTCCCACTTCCGGGTTTCCGACTCCCACTTCCGGGTTCCAACAAATCCCCTCCCCCGCCCTCCCCAAACACTTTTTTACACCCTTTCACCCCCTCGCGCGCCTTTTCCCGCCTCCCCCGCTCCTCTCCCCCTCACTTCCGGTTTCCGCCTCCCACTTCCGGGTTTCCGCCTCCCACTTCCGGGTTCCAACAAATCCCCTCCCCGCCCTCCCCAAACACTTTTTTACACCCTTTCACCCCCTCGGGCGCCTTTTCCCGCCTCCCCCGCTCCTCTCCCCCTCACTTCCGGTTTCCGCCTCCCACTTCCGGGTTTCCGACTCCCACTTCCGGGTTCCAACAAATCCCCTCCCCGCCCTCCCCAAACACTTTTTTACACCCTTTCACCCCCTCGGGCGCCTTTTCCCGCCTCCCCCGCTCCTCTCCCCCTCACTTCCGGTTTCCGCCTCCCACTTCCGGGTTTCCGACTCCCACTTCCGGGTTCCAACAAATCCCCTCCCCGCCCTCCCCAAACACTTTTTTACACCGTTTCTCCCCCTCGGGCGCCTTTTCCCGCCTCCCCCGCTCCTCTCCCCCTCACTTCCGGTTTCCGCCTCCCACTTCCGGTTTCCGCCTCCCACTTCCGGGTTCCAACAAATCCCCTCCCCGCCCTCCCCAAACACTTTTTTACACCGTTTCACACCCTCGGACGCCTTTTCCCGCCTCCCCCGCTCCTCTCCCCCTCACTTCCGGTTTCCGCCTCCCACTTCCGGGTTTCCGACTCCCACTTCCGGGTTCCAACAAATCCCCTCCCCGCCCTCCCCAAACACTTTTTTACACCCTTTCACCCCCTCACACGCCTTTTCCCGCCTCCCCCGCTCCTCTCCCCCTCACTTCCGGTTTCCGCCTCCCACTTCCGGTTTCCGCCTCCCACTTCCGGGTTCCAACAAATCCCCTCCCCGCCCTCCCCAAACACTTTTTGACACCGTTTCACCCCCTCGCACGCCTTTTCCCGCCTCCCCCGCTCCTCTCCCCCTCACTTCCGGTTTCCGCCTCCCACTTCCGGGTTTCCGCCTCCCACTTCCGGGTTCCAACAAATCCCCTCCCCGCCCTCCCCAAACACTTTTTTACACCCTTTCACCCCCTCGCACGCCTTTCCCCGCCTCCCCCGCTCCTCTCCCCCTCACTTCCGGTTTCCGCCTCCCACTTCCGGGTTTCCGACTCCCACTTCCGGGTTCCAACAAATCCCCTCCCCGCCCTCCCCAAACACTTTTTTACACCGTTTCACCCCCTCGGGCGCCTTTTCCCGCCTCCCCCGCTCCTCTCCCCCTCACTTCCGGTTTCCGCCTCCCACTTCCGGGTTTCCGCCTCCCACTTCCGGGTTCCAACAAATCCCCTCCCCGCCCTCCCCAAACACTTTTTTACACCCTTTCACCCCCTCGCGCGCCTTTTCCCGCCTCCCCCGCTCCTCTCCCCCTCACTTCCGGTTGCCGCCTCCCACTTCCGGGTTTCCGACTCCCACTTCCGGGTTCCAACAAATCCCCTCCCCGCCCTCCCCAAACACTTTTTTACACCCTTTCACCCCCTCGGGCGCCTTTTCCCGCCTCCCCCGCTCCTCTCCCCCTCACTTCCGGTTTCCGCCTCCCACTTCCGGGTTTCCGCCTCCCACTTCCGGGTTCCAACAAATCCCCTCCCCGCCCTCCCCAAACACTTTTTTACACCCTTTCACCCCCTCGGGCGCCTTTTCCCGCCTCCCCCGCTCCTCTCCCCCTCACTTCCGGTTTCCGCCTCCCACTTCCGGGTTTCCGCCTCCCACTTCCGGGTTCCAACAAATCCCCTCCCCGCCCTCCCCAAACACTTTTTTACACCCTTTCACCCCCTCGGGCGCCTTTTCCCGCCTCCCCCGCTCCTCTCCCCCTCACTTCCGGTTTCCGCCTCCCACTTCCGGGTTTCCGACTCCCACTTCCGGGTTCCAACAAATCCCCTCCCCGCCCTCCCCAAACACTTTTTTACACCCTTTCACCCCCTCGCGCGCCTTTTCCCGCCTCCCCCGCTCCTCTCCCCCTCACTTCCGGTTTCCGCCTCCCACTTCCGGGTTTCCGCCTCCCACTTCCGGGTTCCAACAAATCCCCTCCCCGCCCTCCCCAAACACTTTTTGACACCCTTTCACCCCCTCGCGCGCCTTTTCCCGCCTCCCCCGCTCCTCTCCCCCTCACTTCCGGTTTCCGCCTCCCACTTCCGGGTTTCCGCCTCCCACTTCCGGGTTCCAACAAATCCCCTCCCCGCCCTCCCCAAACACTTTTTTACACCCTTTCACCCCCTCGCGCGCCTTTTCCCGCCTCCCCCGCTCCTCTCCCCCTCACTTCCGGTTTCCGCCTCCCACTTCCGGGTTTCCGACTCCCACTTCCGGGTTCCAACAAATCCCCTCCCCGCCCTCCCCAAACACTTTTTTACACCCTTTCACCCCCTCGGGCGCCTTTTCCCGCCTCCCCCGCTCCTCTCCCCCTCACTTCCGGTTTCCGCCTCCCACTTCCGGGTTTCCGCCTCCCACTTCCGGGTTCCAACAAATCCCCTCCCCGCCCTCCCCAAACACTTTTTTACACCGTTTCACCCCCTCGCACGCCTTTTCCCGCCTCCCCCGCTCCTCTCCCCCTCACTTCCGGTTGCCGCCTCCCACTTCCGGGTTTCCGACTCCCACTTCCGGGTTCCAACAAATCCCCTCCCCGCCCTCCCCAAACACTTTTTGACACCGTTTCACCCCCTCGGGCGCCTTTTCCCGCCTCCCCCGCTCCTCTCCCCCTCACTTCCGGTTTCCGCCTCCCACTTCCGGGTTTCCGCCTCCCACTTCCGGGTTCCAACAAATCCCCTCCCCGCCCTCCCCAAACACTTTTTGACACCCTTTCACCCCCTCGCGCGCCTTTTCCCGCCTCCCCCGCTCCTCTCCCCCTCACTTCCGGTTTCCGCCTCCCACTTCCGGGTTTCCGACTCCCACTTCCGGGTTCCAACAAATCCCCTCCCCGCCCTCCCCAAACACTTTTTTACACCCTTTCACCCCCTCGCGCGCCTTTTCCCGCCTCCCCCGCTCCTCTCCCCCTCACTTCCGGTTTCCGCCTCCCACTTCCGGGTTTCCGACTCCCACTTCCGGGTTCCAACAAATCCCCTCCCCGCCCTCCCCAAACACTTTTTTACACCCTTTCACCCCCTCGGGCGCCTTTTCCCGCCTCCCCCGCTCCTCTCCCCCTCACTTCCGGTTTCCGCCTCCCACTTCCGGGTTTCCGCCTCCCACTTCCGGGTTCCAACAAATCCCCTCCCCGCCCTCCCCAAACACTTTTTTACACCGTTTCACCCCCTCGCACGCCTTTTCCCGCCTCCCCCGCTCCTCTCCCCCTCACTTCCGGTTGCCGCCTCCCACTTCCGGGTTTCCGACTCCCACTTCCGGGTTCCAACAAATCCCCTCCCCGCCCTCCCCAAACACTTTTTGACACCGTTTCACCCCCTCGGGCGCCTTTTCCCGCCTCCCCCGCTCCTCTCCCCCTCACTTCCGGTTTCCGCCTCCCACTTCCGGGTTTCCGACTCCCACTTCCGGGTTCCAACAAATCCCCTCCCCGCCCTCCCCAAACACTTTTTTACACCCTTTCACCCCCTCGCGCGCCTTTTCCCGCCTCCCCCGCTCCTCTCCCCCTCACTTCCGGTTTCCGCCTCCCACTTCCGGGTTTCCGACTCCCACTTCCGGGTTCCAACAAATCCCCTCCCCGCCCTCCCCAAACACTTTTTTACACCCTTTCACCCCCTCGGACGCCTTTTCCCGCCTCCCCCGCTCCTCTCCCCCTCACTTCCGGTTTCCGCCTCCCACTTCCGGGTTTCCGCCTCCCACTTCCGGGTTCCAACAAATCCCCTCCCCGCCCTCCCCAAACACTTTTTTACACCGTTTCACCCCCTCGGGCGCCTTTTCCCGCCTCCCCCGCTCCTCTCCCCCTCACTTCCGGTTTCCGCCTCCCACTTCCGGGTTTCCGCCTCCCACTTCCGGGTTCCAACAAATCCCCTCCCCGCCCTCCCCAAACACTTTTTTACACCCTTTCACCCCCTCGGGCGCCTTTTCCCGCCTCCCCCGCTCCTCTCCCCCTCACTTCCGGTTTCCGCCTCCCACTTCCGGGTTTCCGCCTCCCACTTCCGGGTTCCAACAAATCCCCTCCCCGCCCTCCCCAAACACTTTTTTACACCCTTTCACCCCCTCGGGCGCCTTTTCCCGCCTCCCCCGCTCCTCTCCCCCTCACTTCCGGTTTCCGCCTCCCACTTCCGGGTTTCCGACTCCCACTTCCGGGTTCCAACAAATCCCCTCCCCGCCCTCCCCAAACACTTTTTTACACCGTTTCAACCCCTCGCACGCCTTTTCCCGCCTCCCCCGCTCCTCTCCCCCTCACTTCCGGTTTCCGCCTCCCACTTCCGGGTTTCCGCCTCCCACTTCCGGGTTCCAACAAATCCCCTCCCCGCCCTCCCCAAACACTTTTTTACACCCTTTCACCCCCTCGGGCGCCTTTTCCCGCCTCCCCCGCTCCTCTCCCCCTCACTTCCGGTTTCCGCCTCCCACTTCCGGGTTTCCGCCTCCCACTTCCGGGTTCCAACAAATCCCCTCCCCGCCCTCCCCGAACACTTTTTTACACCGTTTCTCCCCCTCGCACGCCTTTTCCCGCCTCCCCCGCTCCTCTCCCCCTCACTTCCGGTTTCCGCCTCCCACTTCCGGGTTTCCGACTCCCACTTCCGGGTTCCAACAAATCCCCTCCCCGCCCTCCCCAAACACTTTTTTACACCGTTTCTCCCCCTCGCGCGCCTTTTCCCGCCTCCCCCGCTCCTCTCCCCCTCACTTCCGGTTTCCGCCTCCCACTTCCGGGTTTCCGCCTCCCACTTCCGGGTTCCAACAAATCCCCTCCCCGCCCTCCCCAAACACTTTTTTACACCCTTTCACCCCCTCGCGCGCCTTTTCCCGCCTCCCCCGCTCCTCTCCCCCTCACTTCCGGTTTCCGCCTCCCACTTCCGGGTTTCCGACTCCCACTTCCGGGTTCCAACAAATCCCCTCCCCGCCCTCCCCAAACACTTTTTTACACCCTTTCACCCCCTCGGACGCCTTTTCCCGCCTCCCCCGCTCCTCTCCCCCTCACTTCCGGTTTCCGCCTCCCACTTCCGGGTTTCCGCCTCCCACTTCCGGGTTCCAACAAATCCCCTCCCCGCCCTCCCCAAACACTTTTTGACACCGTTTCACCCCCTCGCACGCCTTTTCCCGCCTCCCCCGCTCCTCTCCCCCTCACTTCCGGTTTCCGCCTCCCACTTCCGGGTTTCCGACTCCCACTTCCGGGTTCCAACAAATCCCCTCCCCGCCCTCCCCAAACACTTTTTTACACCCTTTCACCCCCTCGGGCGCCTTTTCCCGCCTCCCCCGCTCCTCTCCCCCTCACTTCCGGTTTCCGCCTCCCACTTCCGGGTTTCCGCCTCCCACTTCCGGGTTCCAACAAATCCCCTCCCCGCCCTCCCCAAACACTTTTTTACACCCTTTCACCCCCTCGGGCGCCTTTTCCCGCCTCCCCCGCTCCTCTCCCCCTCACTTCCGGTTTCCGCCTCCCACTTCCGGGTTTCCGACTCCCACTTCCGGGTTCCAACAAATCCCCTCCCCGCCCTCCCCAAACACTTTTTTACACCGTTTCAACCCCTCGCACGCCTTTTCCCGCCTCCCCCGCTCCTCTCCCCCTCACTTCCGGTTTCCGCCTCCCACTTCCGGGTTTCCGCCTCCCACTTCCGGGTTCCAACAAATCCCCTCCCCGCCCTCCCCAAACACTTTTTTACACCCTTTCACCCCCTCGGGCGCCTTTTCCCGCCTCCCCCGCTCCTCTCCCCCTCACTTCCGGTTTCCGCCTCCCACTTCCGGGTTTCCGACTCCCACTTCCGGGTTCCACCCAATCCCCTCCCCGCCCTCCCCGAACACTTTTTTACACCGTTTCACCCCCTCGCACGCCTTTTCCCGCCTCCCCCGCTCCTCTCCCCCTCACTTCCGGTTTCCGCCTCCCACTTCCGGGTTTCCGACTCCCACTTCCGGGTTCCAACAAATCCCCTCCCCGCCCTCCCCAAACACTTTTTTACACCGTTTCTCCCCCTCGCGCGCCTTTTCCCGCCTCCCCCGCTCCTCTCCCCCTCACTTCCGGTTTCCGCCTCCCACTTCCGGGTTTCCGCCTCCCACTTCCGGGTTCCAACAAATCCCCTCCCCGCCCTCCCCAAACACTTTTTTACACCCTTTCACCCCCTCGCGCGCCTTTTCCCGCCTCCCCCGCTCCTCTCCCCCTCACTTCCGGTTTCCGCCTCCCACTTCCGGGTTTCCGCCTCCCACTTCCGGGTTCCAACAAATCCCCTCCCCGCCCTCCCCAAACACTTTTTTACACCGTTTCTCCCCCTCGGACGCCTTTTCCCGCCTCCCCCGCTCCTCTCCCCCTCACTTCCGGTTTCCGCCTCCCACTTCCGGGTTTCCGCCTCCCACTTCCGGGTTCCAACAAATCCCCTCCCCGCCCTCCCCAAACACTTTTTTACACCCTTTCACCCCCTCGGGCGCCTTTTCCCGCCTCCCCCGCTCCTCTCCCCCTCACTTCCGGTTTCCGCCTCCCACTTCCGGGTTTCCGACTCCCACTTCCGGGTTCCACCCAATCCCCTCCCCCGCCCTCCCCAAACACTTTTTTACACCGTTTCACCCCCTCGGGCGCCTTTTCCCGCCTCCCCCGCTCCTCTCCCCCTCACTTCCGGTTTCCGCCTCCCACTTCCGGGTTTCCGACTCCCACTTCCGGGTTCCAACAAATCCCCTCCCCGCCCTCCCCAAACACTTTTTTACACCGTTTCACACCCTCGGACGCCTTTTCCCGCCTCCCCCGCTCCTCTCCCCCTCACTTCCGGTTTCCGCCTCCCACTTCCGGGTTTCCGCCTCCCACTTCCGGGTTCCAACAAATCCCCTCCCCGCCCTCCCCAAACACTTTTTTACACCGTTTCACCCCCTCGCACGCCTTTTCCCGCCTCCCCCGCTCCTCTCCCCCTCACTTCCGGTTTCCGCCTCCCACTTCCGGGTTTCCGACTCCCACTTCCGGGTTCCAACAAATCCCCTCCCCGCCCTCCCCAAACACTTTTTTACACCCTTTCACCCCCTCGGACGCCTTTTCCCGCCTCCCCCGCTCCTCTCCCCCTCACTTCCGGTTTCCGCCTCCCACTTCCGGGTTTCCGACTCCCACTTCCGGGTTCCAACAAATCCCCTCCCCGCCCTCCCCAAACACTTTTTTACACCGTTTCACCCCCTCGCGCGCCTTTTCCCGCCTCCCCCGCTCCTCTCCCCCTCACTTCCGGTTTCCGCCTCCCACTTCCGGGTTTCCGCCTCCCACTTCCGGGTTCCAACAAATCCCCTCCCCGCCCTCCCCAAACACTTTTTTACACCGTTTCACCCCCTCGGGCGCCTTTTCCCGCCTCCCCCGCTCCTCTCCCCCTCACTTCCGGTTTCCGCCTCCCACTTCCGGGTTTCCTCCTCCCACTTCCGGGTTCCAACAAATCCCCTCCCCGCCCTCCCCAAACACTTTTTTACACCCTTTCACCCCCTCGGGCGCCTTTTCCCGCCTCCCCCGCTCCTCTCCCCCTCACTTCCGGTTTCCGCCTCCCACTTCCGGGTTTCCGACTCCCACTTCCGGGTTCCAACAAATCCCCTCCCCGCCCTCCCCAAACACTTTTTTACACCCTTTCACCCCCTCGCGCGCCTTTTCCCGCCTCCCCCGCTCCTCTCCCCCTCACTTCCGGTTTCCGCCTCCCACTTCCGGGTTTCCGACTCCCACTTCCGGGTTCCAACAAATCCCCTCCCCGCCCTCCCCAAACACTTTTTGACACCGTTTCTCCCCCTCGGGCGCCTTTTCCCGCCTCCCCCGCTCCTCTCCCCCTCACTTCCGGTTTCCGCCTCCCACTTCCGGGTTTCCGACTCCCACTTCCGGGTTCCAACAAATCCCCTCCCCGCCCTCCCCAAACACTTTTTTACACCCTTCCACCCCCTCGCACGCCTTTTCCCGCCTCCCCCGCTCCTCTCCCCCTCACTTCCGGTTTCCGCCTCCCACTTCCGGGTTTCCGCCTCCCACTTCCGGGTTCCAACAAATCCCCTCCCCCGCCCTCCCCAAACACTTTTTTACACCCTTTCACCCCCTCGCGCGCCTTTTCCCGCCTCCCCCGCTCCTCTCCCCCTCACTTCCGGTTTCCGCCTCCCACTTCCGGGTTTCCGACTCCCACTTCCGGGTTCCAACAAATCCCCTCCCCGCCCTCCCCAAACACTTTTTTACACCCTTTCACCCCCTCGCGCGCCTTTTCCCGCCTCCCCCGCTCCTCTCCCCCTCACTTCCGGTTTCCGCCTCCCACTTCCGGGTTTCCGACTCCCACTTCCGGGTTCCAACAAATCCCCTCCCCGCCCTCCCCAAACACTTTTTGACACCGTTTCACCCCCTCGCACGCCTTTTCCCGCCTCCCCCGCTCCTCTCCCCCTCACTTCCGGTTTCCGCCTCCCACTTCCGGGTTTCCGCCTCCCACTTCCGGGTTCCAACAAATCCCCTCCCCGCCCTCCCCAAACACTTTTTGACACCCTTTCACCCCCTCGGGCGCCTTTTCCCGCCTCCCCCGCTCCTCTCCCCCTCACTTCCGGTTTCCGCCTCCCACTTCCGGGTTTCCGACTCCCACTTCCGGGTTCCAACAAATCCCCTCCCCGCCCTCCCCAAACACTTTTTTACACCGTTTCACCCCCTCGGGCGCCTTTTCCCGCCTCCCCCGCTCCTCTCCCCCTCACTTCCGGTTTCCGCCTCCCACTTCCGGGTTTCCGCCTCCCACTTCCGGGTTCCAACAAATCCCCTCCCCGCCCTCCCCAAACACTTTTTTACACCCTTTCACCCCCTCGCGCGCCTTTTCCCGCCTCCCCCGCTCCTCTCCCCCTCACTTCCGGTTGCCGCCTCCCACTTCCGGGTTTCCGACTCCCACTTCCGGGTTCCAACAAATCCCCTCCCCGCCCTCCCCAAACACTTTTTTACACCCTTTCACCCCCTCGCACGCCTTTTCCCGCCTCCCCCGCTCCTCTCCCCCTCACTTCCGGTTTCCGCCTCCCACTTCCGGGTTTCCGCCTCCCACTTCCGGGTTCCAACAAATCCCCTCCCCGCCCTCCCCAAACACTTTTTTACACCCTTTCACCCCCTCGGGCGCCTTTTCCCGCCTCCCCCGCTCCTCTCCCCCTCACTTCCGGTTTCCGCCTCCCACTTCCGGGTTTCCGCCTCCCACTTCCGGGTTCCAACAAATCCCCTCCCCGCCCTCCCCAAACACTTTTTTACACCCTTTCACCCCCTCGGGCGCCTTTTCCCGCCTCCCCCGCTCCTCTCCCCCTCACTTCCGGTTTCCGCCTCCCACTTCCGGGTTTCCGACTCCCACTTCCGGGTTCCAACAAATCCCCTCCCCGCCCTCCCCAAACACTTTTTTACACCCTTTCACCCCCTCGCGCGCCTTTTCCCGCCTCCCCCGCTCCTCTCCCCCTCACTTCCGGTTTCCGCCTCCCACTTCCGGGTTTCCGACTCCCACTTCCGGGTTCCAACAAATCCCCTCCCCGCCCTCCCCAAACACTTTTTTACACCGTTTCTCCCCCTCGGGCGCCTTTTCCCGCCTCCCCCGCTCCTCTCCCCCTCACTTCCGGTTTCCGCCTCCCACTTCCGGGTTTCCGACTCCCACTTCCGGGTTCCAACAAATCCCCTCCCCGCCCTCCCCAAACACTTTTTTACACCCTTTCACCCCCTCGGGCGCCTTTTCCCGCCTCCCCCGCTCCTCTCCCCCTCACTTCCGGTTTCCGCCTCCCACTTCCGGGTTTCCGCCTCCCACTTCCGGGTTCCAACAAATCCCCTCCCCGCCCTCCCCAAACACTTTTTTACACCGTTTCACCCCCTCGCGCGCCTTTTCCCGCCTCCCCCGCTCCTCTCCCCCTCACTTCCGGTTTCCGCCTCCCACTTCCGGGTTTCCGACTCCCACTTCCGGGTTCCAACAAATCCCCTCCCCGCCCTCCCCAAACACTTTTTTACACCGTTTCACCCCCTCGCGCGCCTTTTCCCGCCTCCCCCGCTCCTCTCCCCCTCACTTCCGGTTTCCGCCTCCCACTTCCGGGTTTCCTCCTCCCACTTCCGGGTTCCAACAAATCCCCTCCCCGCCCTCCCCAAACACTTTTTTACACCCTTTCACCCCCTCGGGCGCCTTTTCCCGCCTCCCCCGCTCCTCTCCCCCTCACTTCCGGTTTCCGCCTCCCACTTCCGGGTTTCCGACTCCCACTTCCGGGTTCCAACAAATCCCCTCCCCGCCCTCCCCAAACACTTTTTTACACCCTTTCACCCCCTCGCGCGCCTTTTCCCGCCTCCCCCGCTCCTCTCCCCCTCACTTCCGGTTTCCGCCTCCCACTTCCGGGTTTCCGACTCCCACTTCCGGGTTCCAACAAATCCCCTCCCCGCCCTCCCCAAACACTTTTTTACACCGTTTCTCCCCCTCGGGCGCCTTTTCCCGCCTCCCCCGCTCCTCTCCCCCTCACTTCCGGTTTCCGCCTCCCACTTCCGGGTTTCCGACTCCCACTTCCGGGTTCCAACAAATCCCCTCCCCGCCCTCCCCAAACACTTTTTTACACCCTTCCACCCCCTCGCACGCCTTTTCCCGCCTCCCCCGCTCCTCTCCCCCTCACTTCCGGTTTCCGCCTCCCACTTCCGGGTTTCCGACTCCCACTTCCGGGTTCCAACAAATCCCCTCCCCCGCCCTCCCCAAACACTTTTTTACACCCTTTCACCCCCTCGCGCGCCTTTTCCCGCCTCCCCCGCTCCTCTCCCCCTCACTTCCGGTTTCCGCCTCCCACTTCCGGGTTTCCGACTCCCACTTCCGGGTTCCAACAAATCCCCTCCCCGCCCTCCCCAAACACTTTTTTACACCCTTTCACCCCCTCGCGCGCCTTTTCCCGCCTCCCCCGCTCCTCTCCCCCTCACTTCCGGTTTCCGCCTCCCACTTCCGGGTTTCCGCCTCCCACTTCCGGGTTCCAACAAATCCCCTCCCCGCCCTCCCCAAACACTTTTTTACACCCTTTCACCCCCTCGCACGCCTTTTCCCGCCTCCCCCGCTCCTCTCCCCCTCACTTCCGGTTTCCGCCTCCCACTTCCGGGTTTCCGACTCCCACTTCCGGGTTCCAACAAATCCCCTCCCCGCCCTCCCCAAACACTTTTTTACACCCTTTCACCCCCTCGGGCGCCTTTTCCCGCCTCCCCCGCTCCTCTCCCCCTCACTTCCGGTTTCCGCCTCCCACTTCCGGGTTTCCGCCTCCCACTTCCGGGTTCCAACAAATCCCCTCCCCGCCCTCCCCAAACACTTTTTGACACCGTTTCACCCCCTCGGACGCCTTTTCCCGCCTCCCCCGCTCCTCTCCCCCTCACTTCCGGTTTCCGCCTCCCACTTCCGGGTTTCCGACTCCCACTTCCGGGTTCCAACAAATCCCCTCCCCGCCCTCCCCAAACACTTTTTTACACCGTTTCACCCCCTCGGGCGCCTTTTCCCGCCTCCCCCGCTCCTCTCCCCCTCACTTCCGGTTTCCGCCTCCCACTTCCGGGTTTCCGCCTCCCACTTCCGGGTTCCAACAAATCCCCTCCCCGCCCTCCCCAAACACTTTTTTACACCGTTTCACCCCCTCGCACGCCTTTTCCCGCCTCCCCCGCTCCTCTCCCCCTCACTTCCGGTTTCCGCCTCCCACTTCCGGGTTTCCGCCTCCCACTTCCGGGTTCCAACAAATCCCCTCCCCGCCCTCCCCAAACACTTTTTTACACCGTTTCACCCCCTCGGACGCCTTTTCCCGCCTCCCCCGCTCCTCTCCCCCTCACTTCCGGTTTCCGCCTCCCACTTCCGGGTTTCCGCCTCCCACTTCCGGGTTCCAACAAATCCCCTCCCCGCCCTCCCCAAACACTTTTTTACACCGTTTCACCCCCTCGCGCGCCTTTTCCCGCCTCCCCCGCTCCTCTCCCCCTCACTTCCGGTTTCCGCCTCCCACTTCCGGGTTTCCGACTCCCACTTCCGGGTTCCAACAAATCCCCTCCCCGCCCTCCCCAAACACTTTTTTACACCGTTTCACCCCCTCGGGCGCCTTTTCCCGCCTCCCCCGCTCCTCTCCCCCTCACTTCCGGTTTCCGCCTCCCACTTCCGGGTTTCCGACTCCCACTTCCGGGTTCCAACAAATCCCCTCCCCGCCCTCCCCAAACACTTTTTTACACCCTTTCACCCCCTCGGGCGCCTTTTCCCGCCTCCCCCGCTCCTCTCCCCCTCACTTCCGGTTTCCGCCTCCCACTTCCGGGTTTCCGACTCCCACTTCCGGGTTCCAACAAATCCCCTCCCCGCCCTCCCCAAACACTTTTTTACACCCTTTCACCCCCTCGCGCGCCTTTTCCCGCCTCCCCCGCTCCTCTCCCCCTCACTTCCGGTTTCCGCCTCCCACTTCCGGGTTTCCGACTCCCACTTCCGGGTTCCAACAAATCCCCTCCCCGCCCTCCCCAAACACTTTTTTACACCGTTTCTCCCCCTCGGGCGCCTTTTCCCGCCTCCCCCGCTCCTCTCCCCCTCACTTCCGGTTTCCGCCTCCCACTTCCGGGTTTCCGACTCCCACTTCCGGGTTCCAACAAATCCCCTCCCCGCCCTCCCCAAACACTTTTTTACACCCTTCCACCCCCTCGCACGCCTTTTCCCGCCTCCCCCGCTCCTCTCCCCCTCACTTCCGGTTTCCGCCTCCCACTTCCGGGTTTCCGACTCCCACTTCCGGGTTCCAACAAATCCCCTCCCCCGCCCTCCCCAAACACTTTTTTACACCCTTTCACCCCCTCGCGCGCCTTTTCCCGCCTCCCCCGCTCCTCTCCCCCTCACTTCCGGTTTCCGCCTCCCACTTCCGGGTTTCCGACTCCCACTTCCGGGTTCCAACAAATCCCCTCCCCGCCCTCCCCAAACACTTTTTTACACCCTTTCACCCCCTCGCGCGCCTTTTCCCGCCTCCCCCGCTCCTCTCCCCCTCACTTCCGGTTTCCGCCTCCCACTTCCGGGTTTCCGACTCCCACTTCCGGGTTCCAACAAATCCCCTCCCCGCCCTCCCCAAACACTTTTTTACACCCTTTCACCCCCTCGGGCGCCTTTTCCCGCCTCCCCCGCTCCTCTCCCCCTCACTTCCGGTTTCCGCCTCCCACTTCCGGGTTTCCGCCTCCCACTTCCGGGTTCCAACAAATCCCCTCCCCGCCCTCCCCAAACACTTTTTTACACCCTTTCACCCCCTCGCACGCCTTTTCCCGCCTCCCCCGCTCCTCTCCCCCTCACTTCCGGTTTCCGCCTCCCACTTCCGGGTTTCCGACTCCCACTTCCGGGTTCCAACAAATCCCCTCCCCGCCCTCCCCAAACACTTTTTTACACCCTTTCACCCCCTCACACGCCTTTTCCCGCCTCCCCCGCTCCTCTCCCCCTCACTTCCGGTTTCCGCCTCCCACTTCCGGTTTCCGCCTCCCACTTCCGGGTTCCAACAAATCCCCTCCCCGCCCTCCCCAAACACTTTTTGACACCGTTTCACCCCCTCGCACGCCTTTTCCCGCCTCCCCCGCTCCTCTCCCCCTCACTTCCGGTTTCCGCCTCCCACTTCCGGGTTTCCGCCTCCCACTTCCGGGTTCCAACAAATCCCCTCCCCGCCCTCCCCAAACACTTTTTGACACCCTTTCACCCCCTCGGGCGCCTTTTCCCGCCTCCCCCGCTCCTCTCCCCCTCACTTCCGGTTTCCGCCTCCCACTTCCGGGTTTCCGACTCCCACTTCCGGGTTCCAACAAATCCCCTCCCCGCCCTCCCCAAACACTTTTTTACACCGTTTCACCCCCTCGGGCGCCTTTTCCCGCCTCCCCCGCTCCTCTCCCCCTCACTTCCGGTTTCCGCCTCCCACTTCCGGGTTTCCGCCTCCCACTTCCGGGTTCCAACAAATCCCCTCCCCGCCCTCCCCAAACACTTTTTTACACCCTTTCACCCCCTCGCGCGCCTTTTCCCGCCTCCCCCGCTCCTCTCCCCCTCACTTCCGGTTTCCGCCTCCCACTTCCGGGTTTCCGACTCCCACTTCCGGGTTCCAACAAATCCCCTCCCCGCCCTCCCCAAACACTTTTTTACACCGTTTCACCCCCTCGGACGCCTTTTCCCGCCTCCCCCGCTCCTCTCCCCCTCACTTCCGGTTTCCGCCTCCCACTTCCGGGTTTCCGACTCCCACTTCCGGGTTCCAACAAATCCCCTCCCCGCCCTCCCCAAACACTTTTTGACACCGTTTCACCCCCTCGCACGCCTTTTCCCGCCTCCCCCGCTCCTCTCCCCCTCACTTCCGGTTTCCGCCTCCCACTTCCGGGTTTCCGACTCCCACTTCCGGGTTCCAACAAATCCCCTCCCCGCCCTCCCCAAACACTTTTTGACACCGTTTCACCCCCTCGCACGCCTTTTCCCGCCTCCCCCGCTCCTCTCCCCCTCACTTCCGGTTTCCGCCTCCCACTTCCGGGTTTCCGACTCCCACTTCCGGGTTCCAACAAATCCCCTCCCCGCCCTCCCCAAACACTTTTTTACACCATTTCACCCCCTCGGGCGCCTTTTCCCGCCTCCCCCGCTCCTCTCCCCCTCACTTCCGGTTTCCGCCTCCCACTTCCGGGTTTCCGCCTCCCACTTCCGGGTTCCAACAAATCCCCTCCCCGCCCTCCCCAAACACTTTTTTACACCCTTTCACCCCCTCGGGCGCCTTTTCCCGCCTCCCCCGCTCCTCTCCCCCTCACTTCCGGTTTCCGCCTCCCACTTCCGGGTTTCCGACTCCCACTTCCGGGTTCCAACAAATCCCCTCCCCGCCCTCCCCAAACACTTTTTTACACCCTTTCACCCCCTCGCACGCCTTTTCCCGCCTCCCCCGCTCCTCTCCCCCTCACTTCCGGTTTCCGCCTCCCACTTCCGGGTTTCCGCCTCCCACTTCCGGGTTCCAACAAATCCCCTCCCCGCCCTCCCCAAACACTTTTTTACACCGTTTCTCCCCCTCGCGCGCCTTTTCCCGCCTCCCCCGCTCCTCTCCCCCTCACTTCCGGTTTCCGCCTCCCACTTCCGGGTTTCCGACTCCCACTTCCGGGTTCCAACAAATCCCCTCCCCGCCCTCCCCAAACACTTTTTTACACCGTTTCACCCCCTCGCGCGCCTTTTCCCGCCTCCCCCGCTCCTCTCCCCCTCACTTCCGGTTTCCGCCTCCCACTTCCGGGTTTCGGCCTCCCACTTCCGGGTTCCAACAAATCCCCTCCCCGCCCTCCCCAAACACTTTTTTACACCGTTTCACCCCCTCGGGCGCCTTTTCCCGCCTCCCCCGCTCCTCTCCCCCTCACTTCCGGTTTCCGCCTCCCACTTCCGGGTTTCCGACTCCCACTTCCGGGTTCCAACAAATCCCCTCCCCGCCCTCCCCAAACACTTTTTTACACCCTTTCACCCCCTCACACGCCTTTTCCCGCCTCCCCCGCTCCTCTCCCCCTCACTTCCGGTTTCCGCCTCCCACTTCCGGGTTTCCGACTCCCACTTCCGGGTTCCAACAAATCCCCTCCCCGCCCTCCCCAAACACTTTTTGACACCGTTTCACCCCCTCGGACGCCTTTTCCCGCCTCCCCCGCTCCTCTCCCCCTCACTTCCGGTTTCCGCCTCCCACTTCCGGGTTTCCGACTCCCACTTCCGGGTTCCAACAAATCCCCTCCCCGCCCTCCCCAAACACTTTTTTACACCCTTTCACCCCCTCGGGCGCCTTTTCCCGCCTCCCCCGCTCCTCTCCCCCTCACTTCCGGTTTCCGCCTCCCACTTCCGGGTTTCCGACTCCCACTTCCGGGTTCCAACAAATCCCCTCCCCGCCCTCCCCAAACACTTTTTTACACCCTTTCACCCCCTCGCACGCCTTTTCCCGCCTCCCCCGCTCCTCTCCCCCTCACTTCCGGTTTCCGCCTCCCACTTCCGGGTTTCCGCCTCCCACTTCCGGGTTCCAACAAATCCCCTCCCCGCCCTCCCCAAACACTTTTTTACACCGTTTCTCCCCCTCGCGCGCCTTTTCCCGCCTCCCCCGCTCCTCTCCCCCTCACTTCCGGTTTCCGCCTCCCACTTCCGGGTTTCCGACTCCCACTTCCGGGTTCCAACAAATCCCCTCCCCGCCCTCCCCAAACACTTTTTTACACCGTTTCACCCCCTCGCGCGCCTTTTCCCGCCTCCCCCGCTCCTCTCCCCCTCACTTCCGGTTTCCGCCTCCCACTTCCGGGTTTCGGCCTCCCACTTCCGGGTTCCAACAAATCCCCTCCCCGCCCTCCCCAAACACTTTTTTACACCCTTTCACCCCCTCGCGCGCCTTTTCCCGCCTCCCCCGCTCCTCTCCCCCTCACTTCCGGTTTCCGCCTCCCACTTCCGGGTTTCCGACTCCCACTTCCGGGTTCCAACAAATCCCCTCCCCGCCCTCCCCAAACACTTTTTTACACCCTTTCACCCCCTCACACGCCTTTTCCCGCCTCCCCCGCTCCTCTCCCCCTCACTTCCGGTTTCCGCCTCCCACTTCCGGGTTTCCGACTCCCACTTCCGGGTTCCAACAAATCCCCTCCCCGCCCTCCCCAAACACTTTTTTACACCGTTTCACCCCCTCGGACGCCTTTTCCCGCCTCCCCCGCTCCTCTCCCCCTCACTTCCGGTTTCCGCCTCCCACTTCCGGGTTTCCGACTCCCACTTCCGGGTTCCAACAAATCCCCTCCCCGCCCTCCCCAAACACTTTTTTACACCGTTTCACCCCCTCGGGCGCCTTTTCCCGCCTCCCCCGCTCCTCTCCCCCTCACTTCCGGTTTCCGCCTCCCACTTCCGGGTTTCCGCCTCCCACTTCCGGGTTCCAACAAATCCCCTCCCCGCCCTCCCCAAACACTTTTTTACACCCTTTCACCCCCTCGCGCGCCTTTTCCCGCCTCCCCCGCTCCTCTCCCCCTCACTTCCGGTTGCCGCCTCCCACTTCCGGGTTTCCGCCTCCCACTTCCGGGTTCCAACAAATCCCCTCCCCGCCCTCCCCAAACACTTTTTTACACCCTTTCACCCCCTCGCACGCCTTTTCCCGCCTCCCCCGCTCCTCTCCCCCTCACTTCCGGTTTCCGCCTCCCACTTCCGGGTTTCCGCCTCCCACTTCCGGGTTCCAACAAATCCCCTCCCCGCCCTCCCCAAACACTTTTTTACACCCTTTCACCCCCTCGGGCGCCTTTTCCCGCCTCCCCCGCTCCTCTCCCCCTCACTTCCGGTTTCCGCCTCCCACTTCCGGGTTTCCGCCTCCCACTTCCGGGTTCCAACAAATCCCCTCCCCGCCCTCCCCAAACACTTTTTTACACCGTTTCACCCCCTCGGACGCCTTTTCCCGCCTCCCCCGCTCCTCTCCCCCTCACTTCCGGTTTCCGCCTCCCACTTCCGGGTTTCCGCCTCCCACTTCCGGGTTCCAACAAATCCCCTCCCCGCCCTCCCCAAACACTTTTTTACACCCTTTCACCCCCTCGCGCGCCTTTTCCCGCCTCCCCCGCTCCTCTCCCCCTCACTTCCGGTTTCCGCCTCCCACTTCCGGGTTTCCGACTCCCACTTCCGGGTTCCAACAAATCCCCTCCCCGCCCTCCCCAAACACTTTTTTACACCGTTTCTCCCCCTCGGGCGCCTTTTCCCGCCTCCCCCGCTCCTCTCCCCCTCACTTCCGGTTTCCGCCTCCCACTTCCGGGTTTCCGACTCCCACTTCCGGGTTCCAACAAATCCCCTCCCCGCCCTCCCCAAACACTTTTTGACACCCTTTCACCCCCTCGCGCGCCTTTTCCCGCCTCCCCCGCTCCTCTCCCCCTCACTTCCGGTTTCCGCCTCCCACTTCCGGGTTTCCGACTCCCACTTCCGGGTTCCAACAAATCCCCTCCCCCGCCCTCCCCAAACACTTTTTTACACCGTTTCACCCCCTCGCGCGCCTTTTCCCGCCTCCCCCGCTCCTCTCCCCCTCACTTCCGGTTTCCGCCTCCCACTTCCGGGTTTCCGACTCCCACTTCCGGGTTCCAACAAATCCCCTCCCCGCCCTCCCCAAACACTTTTTGACACCGTTTCACCCCCTCGCACGCCTTTTCCCGCCTCCCCCGCTCCTCTCCCCCTCACTTCCGGTTTCCGCCTCCCACTTCCGGGTTTCCGACTCCCACTTCCGGGTTCCAACAAATCCCCTCCCCGCCCTCCCCAAACACTTTTTTACACCCTTTCACCCCCTCGGGCGCCTTTTCCCGCCTCCCCCGCTCCTCTCCCCCTCACTTCCGGTTTCCGCCTCCCACTTCCGGGTTTCCGACTCCCACTTCCGGGTTCCAACAAATCCCCTCCCCGCCCTCCCCAAACACTTTTTTACACCGTTTCTCCCCCTCGCGCGCCTTTTCCCGCCTCCCCCGCTCCTCTCCCCCTCACTTCCGGTTTCCGCCTCCCACTTCCGGGTTTCCGCCTCCCACTTCCGGGTTCCAACAAATCCCCTCCCCGCCCTCCCCAAACACTTTTTTACACCGTTTCTCCCCCTCGGGCGCCTTTTCCCGCCTCCCCCGCTCCTCTCCCCCTCACTTCCGGTTTCCGCCTCCCACTTCCGGTTTCCGCCTCCCACTTCCGGGTTCCAACAAATCCCCTCCCCGCCCTCCCCAAACACTTTTTGACACCGTTTCACCCCCTCGGACGCCTTTTCCCGCCTCCCCCGCTCCTCTCCCCCTCACTTCCGGTTTCCGCCTCCCACTTCCGGGTTTCCGCCTCCCACTTCCGGGTTCCAACAAATCCCCTCCCCGCCCTCCCCAAACACTTTTTTACACCCTTTCACCCCCTCGGGCGCCTTTTCCCGCCTCCCCCGCTCCTCTCCCCCTCACTTCCGGTTTCCGCCTCCCACTTCCGGGTTTCCGACTCCCACTTCCGGGTTCCAACAAATCCCCTCCCCGCCCTCCCCAAACACTTTTTGACACCGTTTCACCCCCTCGCACGCCTTTTCCCGCCTCCCCCGCTCCTCTCCCCCTCACTTCCGGTTTCCGCCTCCCACTTCCGGGTTTCCGACTCCCACTTCCGGGTTCCAACAAATCCCCTCCCCGCCCTCCCCAAACACTTTTTGACACCGTTTCACCCCCTCGGACGCCTTTTCCCGCCTCCCCCGCTCCTCTCCCCCTCACTTCCGGTTTCCGCCTCCCACTTCCGGGTTTCCGACTCCCACTTCCGGGTTCCAACAAATCCCCTCCCCGCCCTCCCCAAACACTTTTTTACACCCTTTCACCCCCTCGGGCGCCTTTTCCCGCCTCCCCCGCTCCTCTCCCCCTCACTTCCGGTTTCCGCCTCCCACTTCCGGGTTTCCGCCTCCCACTTCCGGGTTCCAACAAATCCCCTCCCCGCCCTCCCCAAACACTTTTTTACACCGTTTCACCCCCTCGGACGCCTTTTCCCGCCTCCCCCGCTCCTCTCCCCCTCACTTCCGGTTTCCGCCTCCCACTTCCGGGTTTCCGCCTCCCACTTCCGGGTTCCAACAAATCCCCTCCCCGCCCTCCCCAAACACTTTTTTACACCCTTTCACCCCCTCGCGCGCCTTTTCCCGCCTCCCCCGCTCCTCTCCCCCTCACTTCCGGTTTCCGCCTCCCACTTCCGGGTTTCCGACTCCCACTTCCGGGTTCCAACAAATCCCCTCCCCGCCCTCCCCAAACACTTTTTTACACCGTTTCTCCCCCTCGGGCGCCTTTTCCCGCCTCCCCCGCTCCTCTCCCCCTCACTTCCGGTTTCCGCCTCCCACTTCCGGGTTTCCGACTCCCACTTCCGGGTTCCAACAAATCCCCTCCCCGCCCTCCCCAAACACTTTTTGACACCCTTTCACCCCCTCGCGCGCCTTTTCCCGCCTCCCCCGCTCCTCTCCCCCTCACTTCCGGTTTCCGCCTCCCACTTCCGGGTTTCCGACTCCCACTTCCGGGTTCCAACAAATCCCCTCCCCCGCCCTCCCCAAACACTTTTTTACACCGTTTCACCCCCTCGCGCGCCTTTTCCCGCCTCCCCCGCTCCTCTCCCCCTCACTTCCGGTTTCCGCCTCCCACTTCCGGGTTTCCGACTCCCACTTCCGGGTTCCAACAAATCCCCTCCCCGCCCTCCCCAAACACTTTTTGACACCGTTTCACCCCCTCGCACGCCTTTTCCCGCCTCCCCCGCTCCTCTCCCCCTCACTTCCGGTTTCCGCCTCCCACTTCCGGGTTTCCGACTCCCACTTCCGGGTTCCAACAAATCCCCTCCCCGCCCTCCCCAAACACTTTTTTACACCCTTTCACCCCCTCGGGCGCCTTTTCCCGCCTCCCCCGCTCCTCTCCCCCTCACTTCCGGTTTCCGCCTCCCACTTCCGGGTTTCCGACTCCCACTTCCGGGTTCCAACAAATCCCCTCCCCGCCCTCCCCAAACACTTTTTGACACCGTTTCACCCCCTCGCACGCCTTTTCCCGCCTCCCCCGCTCCTCTCCCCCTCACTTCCGGTTTCCGCCTCCCACTTCCGGGTTTCCGACTCCCACTTCCGGGTTCCAACAAATCCCCTCCCCGCCCTCCCCAAACACTTTTTTACACCCTTTCACCCCCTCGCACGCCTTTTCCCGCCTCCCCCGCTCCTCTCCCCCTCACTTCCGGTTTCCGCCTCCCACTTCCGGGTTTCCGCCTCCCACTTCCGGGTTCCAACAAATCCCCTCCCCGCCCTCCCCAAACACTTTTTTACACCCTTTCACCCCCTCGCGCGCCTTTTCCCGCCTCCCCCGCTCCTCTCCCCCTCACTTCCGGTTTCCGCCTCCCACTTCCGGGTTTCCGACTCCCACTTCCGGGTTCCAACAAATCCCCTCCCCGCCCTCCCCAAACACTTTTTTACACCGTTTCTCCCCCTCGGGCGCCTTTTCCCGCCTCCCCCGCTCCTCTCCCCCTCACTTCCGGTTTCCGCCTCCCACTTCCGGGTTTCCGACTCCCACTTCCGGGTTCCAACAAATCCCCTCCCCGCCCTCCCCAAACACTTTTTGACACCCTTTCACCCCCTCGCGCGCCTTTTCCCGCCTCCCCCGCTCCTCTCCCCCTCACTTCCGGTTTCCGCCTCCCACTTCCGGGTTTCCGACTCCCACTTCCGGGTTCCAACAAATCCCCTCCCCCGCCCTCCCCAAACACTTTTTTACACCGTTTCACCCCCTCGCGCGCCTTTTCCCGCCTCCCCCGCTCCTCTCCCCCTCACTTCCGGTTTCCGCCTCCCACTTCCGGGTTTCCGACTCCCACTTCCGGGTTCCAACAAATCCCCTCCCCGCCCTCCCCAAACACTTTTTGACACCGTTTCACCCCCTCGCACGCCTTTTCCCGCCTCCCCCGCTCCTCTCCCCCTCACTTCCGGTTTCCGCCTCCCACTTCCGGGTTTCCGCCTCCCACTTCCGGGTTCCAACAAATCCCCTCCCCGCCCTCCCCAAACACTTTTTTACACCCTTTCACCCCCTCGGGCGCCTTTTCCCGCCTCCCCCGCTCCTCTCCCCCTCACTTCCGGTTTCCGCCTCCCACTTCCGGGTTTCCGACTCCCACTTCCGGGTTCCAACAAATCCCCTCCCCGCCCTCCCCAAACACTTTTTGACACCGTTTCACCCCCTCGCACGCCTTTTCCCGCCTCCCCCGCTCCTCTCCCCCTCACTTCCGGTTTCCGCCTCCCACTTCCGGGTTTCCGACTCCCACTTCCGGGTTCCAACAAATCCCCTCCCCGCCCTCCCCAAACACTTTTTTACACCCTTTCACCCCCTCGCACGCCTTTTCCCGCCTCCCCCGCTCCTCTCCCCCTCACTTCCGGTTTCCGCCTCCCACTTCCGGGTTTCCGCCTCCCACTTCCGGGTTCCAACAAATCCCCTCCCCGCCCTCCCCAAACACTTTTTTACACCGTTTCACCCCCTCGCGCGCCTTTTCCCGCCTCCCCCGCTCCTCTCCCCCTCACTTCCGGTTTCCGCCTCCCACTTCCGGGTTTCCGACTCCCACTTCCGGGTTCCAACAAATCCCCTCCCCGCCCTCCCCAAACACTTTTTGACACCGTTTCACCCCCTCGCACGCCTTTTCCCGCCTCCCCCGCTCCTCTCCCCCTCACTTCCGGTTTCCGCCTCCCACTTCCGGGTTTCCGCCTCCCACTTCCGGGTTCCAACAAATCCCCTCCCCGCCCTCCCCAAACACTTTTTTACACCCTTTCACCCCCTCGGGCGCCTTTTCCCGCCTCCCCCGCTCCTCTCCCCCTCACTTCCGGTTTCCGCCTCCCACTTCCGGGTTTCCGACTCCCACTTCCGGGTTCCAACAAATCCCCTCCCCGCCCTCCCCAAACACTTTTTGACACCGTTTCACCCCCTCGCACGCCTTTTCCCGCCTCCCCCGCTCCTCTCCCCCTCACTTCCGGTTTCCGCCTCCCACTTCCGGGTTTCCGACTCCCACTTCCGGGTTCCAACAAATCCCCTCCCCGCCCTCCCCAAACACTTTTTTACACCCTTTCACCCCCTCGCACGCCTTTTCCCGCCTCCCCCGCTCCTCTCCCCCTCACTTCCGGTTTCCGCCTCCCACTTCCGGGTTTCCGCCTCCCACTTCCGGGTTCCAACAAATCCCCTCCCCGCCCTCCCCAAACACTTTTTTACACCCTTTCACCCCCTCGCGCGCCTTTTCCCGCCTCCCCCGCTCCTCTCCCCCTCACTTCCGGTTTCCGCCTCCCACTTCCGGGTTTCCGACTCCCACTTCCGGGTTCCAACAAATCCCCTCCCCGCCCTCCCCAAACACTTTTTTACACCGTTTCTCCCCCTCGGGCGCCTTTTCCCGCCTCCCCCGCTCCTCTCCCCCTCACTTCCGGTTTCCGCCTCCCACTTCCGGGTTTCCGACTCCCACTTCCGGGTTCCAACAAATCCCCTCCCCGCCCTCCCCAAACACTTTTTGACACCCTTTCACCCCCTCGCGCGCCTTTTCCCGCCTCCCCCGCTCCTCTCCCCCTCACTTCCGGTTTCCGCCTCCCACTTCCGGGTTTCCGACTCCCACTTCCGGGTTCCAACAAATCCCCTCCCCCGCCCTCCCCAAACACTTTTTTACACCGTTTCACCCCCTCGCGCGCCTTTTCCCGCCTCCCCCGCTCCTCTCCCCCTCACTTCCGGTTTCCGCCTCCCACTTCCGGGTTTCCGACTCCCACTTCCGGGTTCCAACAAATCCCCTCCCCGCCCTCCCCAAACACTTTTTGACACCGTTTCACCCCCTCGCACGCCTTTTCCCGCCTCCCCCGCTCCTCTCCCCCTCACTTCCGGTTTCCGCCTCCCACTTCCGGGTTTCCGCCTCCCACTTCCGGGTTCCAACAAATCCCCTCCCCGCCCTCCCCAAACACTTTTTTACACCCTTTCACCCCCTCGGGCGCCTTTTCCCGCCTCCCCCGCTCCTCTCCCCCTCACTTCCGGTTTCCGCCTCCCACTTCCGGGTTTCCGACTCCCACTTCCGGGTTCCAACAAATCCCCTCCCCGCCCTCCCCAAACACTTTTTGACACCGTTTCACCCCCTCGCACGCCTTTTCCCGCCTCCCCCGCTCCTCTCCCCCTCACTTCCGGTTTCCGCCTCCCACTTCCGGGTTTCCGACTCCCACTTCCGGGTTCCAACAAATCCCCTCCCCGCCCTCCCCAAACACTTTTTTACACCCTTTCACCCCCTCGCACGCCTTTTCCCGCCTCCCCCGCTCCTCTCCCCCTCACTTCCGGTTTCCGCCTCCCACTTCCGGGTTTCCGCCTCCCACTTCCGGGTTCCAACAAATCCCCTCCCCGCCCTCCCCAAACACTTTTTTACACCCTTTCACCCCCTCGCGCGCCTTTTCCCGCCTCCCCCGCTCCTCTCCCCCTCACTTCCGGTTTCCGCCTCCCACTTCCGGGTTTCCGACTCCCACTTCCGGGTTCCAACAAATCCCCTCCCCGCCCTCCCCAAACACTTTTTTACACCGTTTCTCCCCCTCGGGCGCCTTTTCCCGCCTCCCCCGCTCCTCTCCCCCTCACTTCCGGTTTCCGCCTCCCACTTCCGGGTTTCCGACTCCCACTTCCGGGTTCCAACAAATCCCCTCCCCGCCCTCCCCAAACACTTTTTGACACCCTTTCACCCCCTCGCGCGCCTTTTCCCGCCTCCCCCGCTCCTCTCCCCCTCACTTCCGGTTTCCGCCTCCCACTTCCGGGTTTCCGACTCCCACTTCCGGGTTCCAACAAATCCCCTCCCCCGCCCTCCCCAAACACTTTTTTACACCGTTTCACCCCCTCGCGCGCCTTTTCCCGCCTCCCCCGCTCCTCTCCCCCTCACTTCCGGTTTCCGCCTCCCACTTCCGGGTTTCCGACTCCCACTTCCGGGTTCCAACAAATCCCCTCCCCGCCCTCCCCAAACACTTTTTGACACCGTTTCACCCCCTCGCACGCCTTTTCCCGCCTCCCCCGCTCCTCTCCCCCTCACTTCCGGTTTCCGCCTCCCACTTCCGGGTTTCCGCCTCCCACTTCCGGGTTCCAACAAATCCCCTCCCCGCCCTCCCCAAACACTTTTTTACACCCTTTCACCCCCTCGGGCGCCTTTTCCCGCCTCCCCCGCTCCTCTCCCCCTCACTTCCGGTTTCCGCCTCCCACTTCCGGGTTTCCGACTCCCACTTCCGGGTTCCAACAAATCCCCTCCCCGCCCTCCCCAAACACTTTTTGACACCGTTTCACCCCCTCGCACGCCTTTTCCCGCCTCCCCCGCTCCTCTCCCCCTCACTTCCGGTTTCCGCCTCCCACTTCCGGGTTTCCGACTCCCACTTCCGGGTTCCAACAAATCCCCTCCCTGCCCTCCCCAAACACTTTTTTACACCCTTTCACCCCCTCGGGCGCCTTTTCCCGCCTCCCCCGCTCCTCTCCCCCTCACTTCCGGTTTCCGCCTCCCACTTCCGGGTTTCCGCCTCCCACTTCCGGGTTCCAACAAATCCCCTCCCCGCCCTCCCCAAACACTTTTTGACACCGTTTCACCCCCTCGCACGCCTTTTCCCGCCTCCCCCGCTCCTCTCCCCCTCACTTCCGGTTTCCGCCTCCCACTTCCGGGTTTCCGACTCCCACTTCCGGGTTCCAACAAATCCCCTCCCCGCCCTCCCCAAACACTTTTTGACACCGTTTCACCCCCTCGGACGCCTTTTCCCGCCTCCCCCGCTCCTCTCCCCCTCACTTCCGGTTTCCGCCTCCCACTTCCGGGTTTCCGACTCCCACTTCCGGGTTCCAACAAATCCCCTCCCCGCCCTCCCCAAACACTTTTTTACACCGTTTCTCCCCCTCGGACGCCTTTTCCCGCCTCCCCCGCTCCTCTCCCCCTCACTTCCGGTTTCCGCCTCCCACTTCCGGGTTTCCGCCTCCCACTTCCGGGTTCCAACAAATCCCCTCCCCGCCCTCCCCAAACACTTTTTTACACCCTTTCACCCCCTCGCGCGCCTTTTCCCGCCTCCCCCGCTCCTCTCCCCCTCACTTCCGGTTTCCGCCTCCCACTTCCGGGTTTCCGACTCCCACTTCCGGGTTCCAACAAATCCCCTCCCCGCCCTCCCCAAACACTTTTTTACACCCTTTCACCCCCTCGCACGCCTTTTCCCGCCTCCCCCGCTCCTCTCCCCCTCACTTCCGGTTTCCGCCTCCCACTTCCGGGTTTCCGACTCCCACTTCCGGGTTCCAACAAATCCCCTCCCCGCCCTCCCCAAACACTTTTTGACACCGTTTCACCCCCTCGCACGCCTTTTCCCGCCTCCCCCGCTCCTCTCCCCCTCACTTCCGGTTTCCGCCTCCCACTTCCGGGTTTCCGACTCCCACTTCCGGGTTCCAACAAATCCCCTCCCCGCCCTCCCCAAACACTTTTTTACACCCTTTCACCCCCTCGCGCGCCTTTTCCCGCCTCCCCCGCTCCTCTCCCCCTCACTTCCGGTTTCCGCCTCCCACTTCCGGGTTTCCGACTCCCACTTCCGGGTTCCAACAAATCCCCTACCCCGCCCTCCCCAAACACTTTTTTACACCGTTTCTCCCCCTCGGGCGCCTTTTCCCGCCTCCCCCGCTCCTCTCCCCCTCACTTCCGGTTTCCGCCTCCCACTTCCGGGTTTCCGACTCCCACTTCCGGGTTCCAACAAATCCCCTCCCCGCCCTCCCCAAACACTTTTTTACACCGTTTCTCACCCTCGGGCGCCTTTTCCCGCCTCCCCCGCTCCTCTCCCCCTCACTTCCGGTTTCCGCCTCCCACTTCCGGGTTTCCGACTCCCACTTCCGGGTTCCAACAAATCCCCTCCCCGCCCTCCCCAAACACTTTTTTACACCGTTTCTCCCCCTCGGACGCCTTTTCCCGCCTCCCCCGCTCCTCTCCCCCTCACTTCCGGTTTCCGCCTCCCACTTCCGGGTTTCCGACTCCCACTTCCGGGTTCCAACAAATCCCCTCCCCGCCCTCCCCAAACACTTTTTTACACCCTTTCACCCCCTCGCACGCCTTTTCCCGCCTCCCCCGCTCCTCTCCCCCTCACTTCCGGTTTCCGCCTCCCACTTCCGGGTTTCCGACTCCCACTTCCGGGTTCCAACAAATCCCCTCCCCGCCCTCCCCAAACACTTTTTTACACCCTTTCACCCCCTCGGGCGCCTTTTCCCGCCTCCCCCGCTCCTCTCCCCCTCACTTCCGGTTTCCGCCTCCCACTTCCGGGTTTCCGACTCCCACTTCCGGGTTCCAACAAATCCCCTCCCCGCCCTCCCCAAACACTTTTTTACACCGTTTCTCCCCCTCGCGCGCCTTTTCCCGCCTCCCCCGCTCCTCTCCCCCTCACTTCCGGTTTCCGCCTCCCACTTCCGGGTTTCCGCCTCCCACTTCCGGGTTCCAACAAATCCCCTCCCCGCCCTCCCCAAACACTTTTTTACACCGTTTCTCCCCCTCGGGCGCCTTTTCCCGCCTCCCCCGCTCCTCTCCCCCTCACTTCCGGTTTCCGCCTCCCACTTCCGGTTTCCGCCTCCCACTTCCGGGTTCCAACAAATCCCCTCCCCGCCCTCCCCAAACACTTTTTGACACCGTTTCACCCCCTCGGACGCCTTTTCCCGCCTCCCCCGCTCCTCTCCCCCTCACTTCCGGTTTCCGCCTCCCACTTCCGGGTTTCCGCCTCCCACTTCCGGGTTCCAACAAATCCCCTCCCCGCCCTCCCCAAACACTTTTTTACACCCTTTCACCCCCTCGGGCGCCTTTTCCCGCCTCCCCCGCTCCTCTCCCCCTCACTTCCGGTTTCCGCCTCCCACTTCCGGGTTTCCGACTCCCACTTCCGGGTTCCAACAAATGCCCTCCCCGCCCTCCCCAAACACTTTTTGACACCGTTTCACCCCCTCGCACGCCTTTTCCCGCCTCCCCCGCTCCTCTCCCCCTCACTTCCGGTTTCCGCCTCCCACTTCCGGGTTTCCGACTCCCACTTCCGGGTTCCAACAAATCCCCTCCCCGCCCTCCCCAAACACTTTTTTACACCGTTTCACCCCCTCGGACGCCTTTTCCCGCCTCCCCCGCTCCTCTCCCCCTCACTTCCGGTTTCCGCCTCCCACTTCCGGGTTTCCGCCTCCCACTTCCGGGTTCCAACAAATCCCCTCCCCGCCCTCCCCAAACACTTTTTTACACCCTTTCACCCCCTCGGGCGCCTTTTCCCGCCTCCCCCGCTCCTCTCCCCCTCACTTCCGGTTTCCGCCTCCCACTTCCGGGTTTCCGCCTCCCACTTCCGGGTTCCAACAAATCCCCTCCCCGCCCTCCCCAAACACTTTTTTACACCCTTTCACCCCCTCGCACGCCTTTTCCCGCCTCCCCCGCTCCTCTCCCCCTCACTTCCGGTTTCCGCCTCCCACTTCCGGGTTTCCGCCTCCCACTTCCGGGTTCCAACAAATCCCCTCCCCGCCCTCCCCAAACACTTTTTTACACCCTTTCACCCCCTCGCGCGCCTTTTCCCGCCTCCCCCGCTCCTCTCCCCCTCACTTCCGGTTTCCGCCTCCCACTTCCGGGTTTCCGACTCCCACTTCCGGGTTCCAACAAATCCCCTCCCCGCCCTCCCCAAACACTTTTTTACACCCTTTCACCCCCTCGGGCGCCTTTTCCCGCCTCCCCCGCTCCTCTCCCCCTCACTTCCGGTTTCCGCCTCCCACTTCCGGGTTTCCGACTCCCACTTCCGGGTTCCAACAAATCCCCTCCCCGCCCTCCCCAAACACTTTTTTACACCCTTTCACCCCCTCGCGCGCCTTTTCCCGCCTCCCCCGCTCCTCTCCCCCTCACTTCCGGTTTCCGCCTCCCACTTCCGGGTTTCCGACTCCCACTTCCGGGTTCCAACAAATCCCCTCCCCGCCCTCCCCAAACACTTTTTGACACCGTTTCACCCCCTCGCGCGCCTTTTCCCGCCTCCCCCGCTCCTCTCCCCCTCACTTCCGGTTTCCGCCTCCCACTTCCGGGTTTCCGACTCCCACTTCCGGGTTCCAACAAATCCCCTCCCCGCCCTCCCCAAACACTTTTTTACACCCTTTCACCCCCTCGCACGCCTTTTCCCGCCTCCCCCGCTCCTCTCCCCCTCACTTCCGGTTTCCGCCTCCCACTTCCGGGTTTCCGCCTCCCACTTCCGGGTTCCAACAAATCCCCTCCCCGCCCTCCCCAAACACTTTTTTACACCCTTTCACCCCCTCGCACGCCTTTTCCCGCCTCCCCCGCTCCTCTCCCCCTCACTTCCGGTTTCCGCCTCCCACTTCCGGGTTTCCGACTCCCACTTCCGGGTTCCAACAAATCCCCTCCCCGCCCTCCCCAAACACTTTTTTACACCCTTTCACCCCCTCGGGCGCCTTTTCCCGCCTCCCCCGCTCCTCTCCCCCTCACTTCCGGTTTCCGCCTCCCACTTCCGGGTTTCCGCCTCCCACTTCCGGGTTCCAACAAATCCCCTCCCCGCCCTCCCCAAACACTTTTTGACACCGTTTCACCCCCTCGCACGCCTTTTCCCGCCTCCCCCGCTCCTCTCCCCCTCACTTCCGGTTTCCGCCTCCCACTTCCGGGTTTCCGACTCCCACTTCCGGGTTCCAACAAATCCCCTCCCCGCCCTCCCCAAACACTTTTTGACACCGTTTCACCCCCTCGCGCGCCTTTTCCCGCCTCCCCCGCTCCTCTCCCCCTCACTTCCGGTTTCCGCCTCCCACTTCCGGGTTTCCGACTCCCACTTCCGGGTTCCAACAAATCCCCTCCCCGCCCTCCCCAAACACTTTTTTACACCGTTTCTCCCCCTCGGACGCCTTTTCCCGCCTCCCCCGCTCCTCTCCCCCTCACTTCCGGTTTCCGCCTCCCACTTCCGGGTTTCCGCCTCCCACTTCCGGGTTCCAACAAATCCCCTCCCCGCCCTCCCCAAACACTTTTTTACACCCTTTCACCCCCTCGCGCGCCTTTTCCCGCCTCCCCCGCTCCTCTCCCCCTCACTTCCGGTTTCCGCCTCCCACTTCCGGGTTTCCGACTCCCACTTCCGGGTTCCAACAAATCCCCTCCCCGCCCTCCCCAAACACTTTTTTACACCCTTTCACCCCCTCGCACGCCTTTTCCCGCCTCCCCCGCTCCTCTCCCCCTCACTTCCGGTTTCCGCCTCCCACTTCCGGGTTTCCGACTCCCACTTCCGGGTTCCAACAAATCCCCTCCCCGCCCTCCCCAAACACTTTTTTACACCCTTTCACCCCCTCGGGCGCCTTTTCCCGCCTCCCCCGCTCCTCTCCCCCTCACTTCCGGTTTCCGCCTCCCACTTCCGGGTTTCCACCTCCCACTTCCGGGTTCCAACAAATCCCCTCCCCGCCCTCCCCAAACACTTTTTTACACCGTTTCTCCCCCTCGGGCGCCTTTTCCCGCCTCCCCCGCTCCTCTCCCCCTCACTTCCGGTTTCCGCCTCCCACTTCCGGGTTTCCGACTCCCACTTCCGGGTTCCAACAAATCCCCTACCCCGCCCTCCCCAAACACTTTTTTACACCGTTTCTCCCCCTCGCGCGCCTTTTCCCGCCTCCCCCGCTCCTCTCCCCCTCACTTCCGGTTTCCGCCTCCCACTTCCGGGTTTCCGACTCCCACTTCCGGGTTCCAACAAATCCCCTCCCCGCCCTCCCCAAACACTTTTTTACACCGTTTCTCACCCTCGGGCGCCTTTTCCCGCCTCCCCCGCTCCTCTCCCCCTCACTTCCGGTTTCCGCCTCCCACTTCCGGGTTTCCGACTCCCACTTCCGGGTTCCAACAAATCCCCTCCCCGCCCTCCCCAAACACTTTTTTACACCGTTTCTCCCCCTCGGACGCCTTTTCCCGCCTCCCCCGCTCCTCTCCCCCTCACTTCCGGTTTCCGCCTCCCACTTCCGGGTTTCCGACTCCCACTTCCGGGTTCCAACAAATCCCCTCCCCGCCCTCCCCAAACACTTTTTTACACCGTTTCACCCCCTCGCACGCCTTTTCCCGCCTCCCCCGCTCCTCTCCCCCTCACTTCCGGTTTCCGCCTCCCACTTCCGGGTTTCCGACTCCCACTTCCGGGTTCCAACAAATCCCCTCCCCGCCCTCCCCAAACACTTTTTTACACCGTTTCACCCCCTCGGACGCCTTTTCCCGCCTCCCCCGCTCCTCTCCCCCTCACTTCCGGTTTCCGCCTCCCACTTCCGGGTTTCCGCCTCCCACTTCCGGGTTCCAACAAATCCCCTCCCCGCCCTCCCCAAACACTTTTTTACACCCTTTCACCCCCTCGGGCGCCTTTTCCCGCCTCCCCCGCTCCTCTCCCCCTCACTTCCGGTTTCCGCCTCCCACTTCCGGGTTTCCGACTCCCACTTCCGGGTTCCAACAAATCCCCTCCCCGCCCTCCCCAAACACTTTTTTACACCCTTTCACCCCCTCGGGCGCCTTTTCCCGCCTCCCCCGCTCCTCTCCCCCTCACTTCCGGTTTCCGCCTCCCACTTCCGGGTTTCCGCCTCCCACTTCCGGGTTCCAACAAATCCCCTCCCCGCCCTCCCCAAACACTTTTTTACACCGTTTCACACCCTCGGACGCCTTTTCCCGCCTCCCCCGCTCCTCTCCCCCTCACTTCCGGTTTCCGCCTCCCACTTCCGGGTTTCCGCCTCCCACTTCCGGGTTCCAACAAATCCCCTCCCCGCCCTCCCCAAACACTTTTTTACACCGTTTCACCCCCTCGCACGCCTTTTCCCGCCTCCCCCGCTCCTCTCCCCCTCACTTCCGGTTTCCGCCTCCCACTTCCGGGTTTCCGCCTCCCACTTCCGGGTTCCAACAAATCCCCTCCCCGCCCTCCCCAAACACTTTTTTACACCGTTTCTCCCCCTCGCGCGCCTTTTCCCGCCTCCCCCGCTCCTCTCCCCCTCACTTCCGGTTTCCGCCTCCCACTTCCGGGTTTCCGACTCCCACTTCCGGGTTCCAACAAATCCCCTCCCCGCCCTCCCCAAACACTTTTTTACACCGTTTCACCCCCTCGGGCGCCTTTTCCCGCCTCCCCCGCTCCTCTCCCCCTCACTTCCGGTTTCCGCCTCCCACTTCCGGGTTTCCGCCTCCCACTTCCGGGTTCCAACAAATCCCCTCCCCGCCCTCCCCAAACACTTTTTTACACCCTTTCACCCCCTCGGGCGCCTTTTCCCGCCTCCCCCGCTCCTCTCCCCCTCACTTCCGGTTTCCGCCTCCCACTTCCGGTTTCCGCCTCCCACTTCCGGGTTCCAACAAATCCCCTCCCCGCCCTCCCCAAACACTTTTTGACACCGTTTCACCCCCTCGCACGCCTTTTCCCGCCTCCCCCGCTCCTCTCCCCCTCACTTCCGGTTTCCGCCTCCCACTTCCGGGTTTCCGCCTCCCACTTCCGGGTTCCAACAAATCCCCTCCCCGCCCTCCCCAAACACTTTTTGACACCGTTTCACCCCCTCGCACGCCTTTTCCCGCCTCCCCCGCTCCTCTCCCCCTCACTTCCGGTTTCCGCCTCCCACTTCCGGGTTTCCGACTCCCACTTCCGGGTTCCAACAAATCCCCTCCCCGCCCTCCCCAAACACTTTTTTACACCCTTTCACCCCCTCGGGCGCCTTTTCCCGCCTCCCCCGCTCCTCTCCCCCTCACTTCCGGTTTCCGCCTCCCACTTCCGGGTTTCCGACTCCCACTTCCGGGTTCCAACAAATCCCCTCCCCGCCCTCCCCAAACACTTTTTTACACCGTTTCTCCCCCTCGGACGCCTTTTCCCGCCTCCCCCGCTCCTCTCCCCCTCACTTCCGGTTTCCGCCTCCCACTTCCGGGTTTCCGACTCCCACTTCCGGGTTCCAACAAATCCCCTCCCCGCCCTCCCCAAACACTTTTTTACACCCTTTCACCCCCTCGGGCGCCTTTTCCCGCCTCCCCCGCTCCTCTCCCCCTCACTTCCGGTTTCCGCCTCCCACTTCCGGGTTTCCGACTCCCACTTCCGGGTTCCAACAAATCCCCTCCCCGCCCTCCCCAAACACTTTTTTACACCGTTTCACCCCCTCGGGCGCCTTTTCCCGCCTCCCCCGCTCCTCTCCCCCTCACTTCCGGTTTCCGCCTCCCACTTCCGGGTTTCCGACTCCCACTTCCGGGTTCCAACAAATCCCCTCCCCGCCCTCCCCAAACACTTTTTTACACCCTTTCACCCCCTCGCGCGCCTTTTCCCGCCTCCCCCGCTCCTCTCCCCCTCACTTCCGGTTTCCGCCTCCCACTTCCGGGTTTCCGACTCCCACTTCCGGGTTCCAACAAATCCCCTCCCCGCCCTCCCCAAACACTTTTTTACACCGTTTCTCCCCCTCGGGCGCCTTTTCCCGCCTCCCCCGCTCCTCTCCCCCTCACTTCCGGTTTACGCCTCCCACTTCCGGGTTTCCGACTCCCACTTCCGGGTTCCAACAAATCCCCTCCCCGCCCTCCCCAAACACTTTTTTACACCCTTTCACCCCCTCGCGCGCCTTTTCCCGCCTCCCCCGCTCCTCTCCCCCTCACTTCCGGTTTCCGCCTCCCACTTCCGGGTTTCCGCCTCCCACTTCCGGGTTCCAACAAATCCCCTCCCCGCCCTCCCCAAACACTTTTTTACACCCTTTCACCCCCTCGCACGCCTTTTCCCGCCTCCCCCGCTCCTCTCCCCCTCACTTCCGGTTTCCGCCTCCCACTTCCGGGTTTCCGACTCCCACTTCCGGGTTCCAACAAATCCCCTCCCCGCCCTCCCCAAACACTTTTTTACACCCTTTCACCCCCTCGGGCGCCTTTTCCCGCCTCCCCCGCTCCTCTCCCCCTCACTTCCGGTTTCCGCCTCCCACTTCCGGGTTTCCGCCTCCCACTTCCGGGTTCCAACAAATCCCCTCCCCGCCCTCCCCAAACACTTTTTGACACCGTTTCACCCCCTCGCACGCCTTTTCCCGCCTCCCCCGCTCCTCTCCCCCTCACTTCCGGTTTCCGCCTCCCACTTCCGGGTTTCCGACTCCCACTTCCGGGTTCCAACAAATCCCCTCCCCGCCCTCCCCAAACACTTTTTGACACCGTTTCACCCCCTCGCACGCCTTTTCCCGCCTCCCCCGCTCCTCTCCCCCTCACTTCCGGTTTCCGCCTCCCACTTCCGGGTTTCCGACTCCCACTTCCGGGTTCCAACAAATCCCCTCCCCGCCCTCCCCAAACACTTTTTTACACCGTTTCTCCCCCTCGGACGCCTTTTCCCGCCTCCCCCGCTCCTCTCCCCCTCACTTCCGGTTTCCGCCTCCCACTTCCGGGTTTCCGCCTCCCACTTCCGGGTTCCAACAAATCCCCTCCCCGCCCTCCCCAAACACTTTTTTACACCCTTTCACCCCCTCGCGCGCCTTTTCCCGCCTCCCCCGCTCCTCTCCCCCTCACTTCCGGTTTCCGCCTCCCACTTCCGGGTTTCCGACTCCCACTTCCGGGTTCCAACAAATCCCCTCCCCGCCCTCCCCAAACACTTTTTTACACCCTTTCACCCCCTCGCACGCCTTTTCCCGCCTCCCCCGCTCCTCTCCCCCTCACTTCCGGTTTCCGCCTCCCACTTCCGGGTTTCCGACTCCCACTTCCGGGTTCCAACAAATCCCCTCCCCGCCCTCCCCAAACACTTTTTTACACCCTTTCACCCCCTCGGGCGCCTTTTCCCGCCTCCCCCGCTCCTCTCCCCCTCACTTCCGGTTTCCGCCTCCCACTTCCGGGTTTCCGACTCCCACTTCCGGGTTCCAACAAATCCCCTCCCCGCCCTCCCCAAACACTTTTTTACACCCTTTCACCCCCTCGCGCGCCTTTTCCCGCCTCCCCCGCTCCTCTCCCCCTCACTTCCGGTTTCCGCCTCCCACTTCCGGGTTTCCGACTCCCACTTCCGGGTTCCAACAAATCCCCTACCCCGCCCTCCCCAAACACTTTTTTACACCGTTTCTCCCCCTCGGGCGCCTTTTCCCGCCTCCCCCGCTCCTCTCCCCCTCACTTCCGGTTTCCGCCTCCCACTTCCGGGTTTCCGCCTCCCACTTCCGGGTTCCAACAAATCCCCTCCCCGCCCTCCCCAAACACTTTTTTACACCGTTTCTCACCCTCGGGCGCCTTTTCCCGCCTCCCCCGCTCCTCTCCCCCTCACTTCCGGTTTCCGCCTCCCACTTCCGGGTTTCCGACTCCCACTTCCGGGTTCCAACAAATCCCCTCCCCGCCCTCCCCAAACACTTTTTTACACCGTTTCTCCCCCTCGGACGCCTTTTCCCGCCTCCCCCGCTCCTCTCCCCCTCACTTCCGGTTTCCGCCTCCCACTTCCGGGTTTCCGACTCCCACTTCCGGGTTCCAACAAATCCCCTCCCCGCCCTCCCCAAACACTTTTTTACACCCTTTCACCCCCTCGCACGCCTTTTCCCGCCTCCCCCGCTCCTCTCCCCCTCACTTCCGGTTTCCGCCTCCCACTTCCGGGTTTCCGCCTCCCACTTCCGGGTTCCAACAAATCCCCTCCCCGCCCTCCCCAAACACTTTTTTACACCGTTTCACCCCCTCGGACGCCTTTTCCCGCCTCCCCCGCTCCTCTCCCCCTCACTTCCGGTTTCCGCCTCCCACTTCCGGGTTTCCGCCTCCCACTTCCGGGTTCCAACAAATCCCCTCCCCGCCCTCCCCAAACACTTTTTTACACCCTTTCACCCCCTCGCACGCCTTTTCCCGCCTCCCCCGCTCCTCTCCCCCTCACTTCCGGTTTCCGCCTCCCACTTCCGGGTTTCCGACTCCCACTTCCGGGTTCCAACAAATCCCCTCCCCGCCCTCCCCAAACACTTTTTTACACCCTTTCACCCCCTCGGGCGCCTTTTCCCGCCTCCCCCGCTCCTCTCCCCCTCACTTCCGGTTTCCGCCTCCCACTTCCGGGTTTCCGCCTCCCACTTCCGGGTTCCAACAAATCCCCTCCCCGCCCTCCCCAAACACTTTTTTACACCCTTTCACCCCCTCGCACGCCTTTTCCCGCCTCCCCCGCTCCTCTCCCCCTCACTTCCGGTTTCCGCCTCCCACTTCCGGGTTTCCGCCTCCCACTTCCGGGTTCCAACAAATCCCCTCCCCGCCCTCCCCAAACACTTTTTTACACCCTTTCACCCCCTCGGGCGCCTTTTCCCGCCTCCCCCGCTCCTCTCCCCCTCACTTCCGGTTTCCGCCTCCCACTTCCGGGTTTCCGCCTCCCACTTCCGGGTTCCAACAAATCCCCTCCCCGCCCTCCCCAAACACTTTTTTACACCCTTTCACCCCCTCGGGCGCCTTTTCCCGCCTCCCCCGCTCCTCTCCCCCTCACTTCCGGTTTCCGCCTCCCACTTCCGGGTTTCCGCCTCCCACTTCCGGGTTCCAACAAATCCCCTCCCCGCCCTCCCCAAACACTTTTTTACACCGTTTCACCCCCTCGGGCGCCTTTTCCCGCCTCCCCCGCTCCTCTCCCCCTCACTTCCGGTTTCCGCCTCCCACTTCCGGGTTTCCGCCTCCCACTTCCGGGTTCCAACAAATCCCCTCCCCGCCCTCCCCAAACACTTTTTTACACCCTTTCACCCCCTCGCACGCCTTTTCCCGCCTCCCCCGCTCCTCTCCCCCTCACTTCCGGTTTCCGCCTCCCACTTCCGGGTTTCCGACTCCCACTTCCGGGTTCCAACAAATCCCCTCCCCGCCCTCCCCAAACACTTTTTTACACCCTTTCACCCCCTCGGGCGCCTTTTCCCGCCTCCCCCGCTCCTCTCCCCCTCACTTCCGGTTTCCGCCTCCCACTTCCGGGTTTCCGACTCCCACTTCCGGGTTCCAACAAATCCCCTCCCCGCCCTCCCCAAACACTTTTTTACACCCTTTCACCCCCTCGGGCGCCTTTTCCCGCCTCCCCCGCTCCTCTCCCCCTCACTTCCGGTTTCCGCCTCCCACTTCCGGGTTTCCGCCTCCCACTTCCGGGTTCCACCCAATCCCCTCCCCGCCCTCCCCAAACACTTTTTTACACCCTTTCACCCCCTCGGGCGCCTTTTCCCGCCTCCCCCGCTCCTCTCCCCCTCACTTCCGGTTTCCGCCTCCCACTTCCGGGTTTCCGACTCCCACTTCCGGGTTCCAACAAATCCCCTCCCCGCCCTCCCCAAACACTTTTTTACACCCTTTCACCCCCTCGCGCGCCTTTTCCCGCCTCCCCCGCTCCTCTCCCCCTCACTTCCGGTTTCCGCCTCCCACTTCCGGGTTTCCGACTCCCACTTCCGGGTTCCAACAAATCCCCTCCCCGCCCTCCCCAAACACTTTTTTACACCGTTTCTCCCCCTCGGGCGCCTTTTCCCGCCTCCCCCGCTCCTCTCCCCCTCACTTCCGGTTTCCGCCTCCCACTTCCGGGTTTCCGACTCCCACTTCCGGGTTCCAACAAATCCCCTCCCCGCCCTCCCCAAACACTTTTTGACACCGTTTCTCCCCCTCGGGCGCCTTTTCCCGCCTCCCCCGCTCCTCTCCCCCTCACTTCCGGTTTCCGCCTCCCACTTCCGGGTTTCCGACTCCCACTTCCGGGTTCCAACAAATCCCCTCCCCGCCCTCCCCAAACACTTTTTTACACCCTTTCACCCCCTCGGGCGCCTTTTCCCGCCTCCCCCGCTCCTCTCCCCCTCACTTCCGGTTTCCGCCTCCCACTTCCGGGTTTCCGACTCCCACTTCCGGGTTCCAACAAATCCCCTCCCCGCCCTCCCCAAACACTTTTTTACACCCTTTCACCCCCTCGCGCGCCTTTTCCCGCCTCCCCCGCTCCTCTCCCCCTCACTTCCGGTTTCCGCCTCCCACTTCCGGGTTTCCGACTCCCACTTCCGGGTTCCAACAAATCCCCTCCCCGCCCTCCCCAAACACTTTTTTACACCCTTTCACCCCCTCGGGCGCCTTTTCCCGCCTCCCCCGCTCCTCTCCCCCTCACTTCCGGTTTCCGCCTCCCACTTCCGGGTTTCCGCCTCCCACTTCCGGGTTCCAACAAATCCCCTCCCCGCCCTCCCCAAACACTTTTTTACACCGTTTCTCCCCCTCGGACGCCTTTTCCCGCCTCCCCCGCTCCTCTCCCCCTCACTTCCGGTTTCCGCCTCCCACTTCCGGGTTTCCGCCTCACACTTCCGGGTTCCAACAAATCCCCTCCCCGCCCTCCCCAAACACTTTTTTACACCCTTTCACCCCCTCACACGCCTTTTCCCGCCTCCCCCGCTCCTCTCCCCCTCACTTCCGGTTTCCGCCTCCCACTTCCGGTTTCCGCCTCCCACTTCCGGGTTCCAACAAATCCCCTCCCCGCCCTCCCCAAACACTTTTTGACACCGTTTCACCCCCTCGCACGCCTTTTCCCGCCTCCCCCGCTCCTCTCCCCCTCACTTCCGGTTTCCGCCTCCCACTTCCGGGTTTCCGCCTCCCACTTCCGGGTTCCAACAAATCCCCTCCCCGCCCTCCCCAAACACTTTTTGACACCGTTTCACCCCCTCGGACGCCTTTTCCCGCCTCCCCCGCTCCTCTCCCCCTCACTTCCGGTTTCCGCCTCCCACTTCCGGGTTTCCGACTCCCACTTCCGGGTTCCAACAAATCCCCTCCCCGCCCTCCCCAAACACTTTTTTACACCGTTTCACCCCCTCGGGCGCCTTTTCCCGCCTCCCCCGCTCCTCTCCCCCTCACTTCCGGTTTCCGCCTCCCACTTCCGGGTTTCCGCCTCCCACTTCCGGGTTCCAACAAATCCCCTCCCCGCCCTCCCCAAACACTTTTTTACACCCTTTCACCCCCTCGGGCGCCTTTTCCCGCCTCCCCCGCTCCTCTCCCCCTCACTTCCGGTTTCCGCCTCCCACTTCCGGGTTTCCGACTCCCACTTCCGGGTTCCAACAAATCCCCTCCCCGCCCTCCCCAAACACTTTTTTACACCCTTTCACCCCCTCGGGCGCCTTTTCCCGCCTCCCCCGCTCCTCTCCCCCTCACTTCCGGTTTCCGCCTCCCACTTCCGGGTTTCCGACTCCCACTTCCGGGTTCCAACAAATCCCCTCCCCGCCCTCCCCAAACACTTTTTTACACCCTTTCACCCCCTCGGGCGCCTTTTCCCGCCTCCCCCGCTCCTCTCCCCCTCACTTCCGGTTTCCGCCTCCCACTTCCGGGTTTCCGACTCCCACTTCCGGGTTCCAACAAATCCCCTCCCCGCCCTCCCCAAACACTTTTTTACACCGTTTCACCCCCTCGCACGCCTTTTCCCGCCTCCCCCGCTCCTCTCCCCCTCACTTCCGGTTTCCGCCTCCCACTTCCGGGTTTCCGACTCCCACTTCCGGGTTCCAACAAATCCCCTCCCCGCCCTCCCCAAACACTTTTTTACACCGTTTCTCCCCCTCGCGCGCCTTTTCCCGCCTCCCCCGCTCCTCTCCCCCTCACTTCCGGTTTCCGCCTCCCACTTCCGGGTTTCCGACTCCCACTTCCGGGTTCCAACAAATCCCCTCCCCGCCCTCCCCAAACACTTTTTTACACCGTTTCACCCCCTCGGGCGCCTTTTCCCGCCTCCCCCGCTCCTCTCCCCCTCACTTCCGGTTTCCGCCTCCCACTTCCGGGTTTCCGCCTCCCACTTCCGGGTTCCAACAAATCCCCTCCCCGCCCTCCCCAAACACTTTTTTACACCGTTTCACCCCCTCGCGCGCCTTTTCCCGCCTCCCCCGCTCCTCTCCCCCTCACTTCCGGTTTCCGCCTCCCACTTCCGGGTTTCCGACTCCCACTTCCGGGTTCCAACAAATCCCCTCCCCGCCCTCCCCAAACACTTTTTTACACCGTTTCTCCCCCTCGGGCGCCTTTTCCCGCCTCCCCCGCTCCTCTCCCCCTCACTTCCGGTTTCCGCCTCCCACTTCCGGGTTTCCGACTCCCACTTCCGGGTTCCAACAAATCCCCTCCCCGCCCTCCCCAAACACTTTTTTACACCGTTTCTCCCCCTCGGGCGCCTTTTCCCGCCTCCCCCGCTCCTCTCCCCCTCACTTCCGGTTTCCGCCTCCCACTTCCGGGTTTCCGACTCCCACTTCCGGGTTCCAACAAATCCCCTCCCCGCCCTCCCCAAACACTTTTTTACACCCTTTCACCCCCTCGGGCGCCTTTTCCCGCCTCCCCCGCTCCTCTCCCCCTCACTTCCGGTTTCCGCCTCCCACTTCCGGGTTTCCGACTCCCACTTCCGGGTTCCAACAAATCCCCTCCCCGCCCTCCCCAAACACTTTTTTACACCCTTTCACCCCCTCGCGCGCCTTTTCCCGCCTCCCCCGCTCCTCTCCCCCTCACTTCCGGTTTCCGCCTCCCACTTCCGGGTTTCCGACTCCCACTTCCGGGTTCCAACAAATCCCCTCCCCGCCCTCCCCAAACACTTTTTTACACCCTTTCACCCCCTCGGGCGCCTTTTCCCGCCTCCCCCGCTCCTCTCCCCCTCACTTCCGGTTTCCGCCTCCCACTTCCGGGTTTCCGCCTCCCACTTCCGGGTTCCAACAAATCCCCTCCCCGCCCTCCCCAAACACTTTTTTACACCGTTTCTCCCCCTCGGGCGCCTTTTCCCGCCTCCCCCGCTCCTCTCCCCCTCACTTCCGGTTTCCGCCTCCCACTTCCGGGTTTCCGCCTCACACTTCCGGGTTCCAACAAATCCCCTCCCCGCCCTCCCCAAACACTTTTTTACACCCTTTCACCCCCTCACACGCCTTTTCCCGCCTCCCCCGCTCCTCTCCCCCTCACTTCCGGTTTCCGCCTCCCACTTCCGGTTTCCGCCTCCCACTTCCGGGTTCCAACAAATCCCCTCCCCGCCCTCCCCAAACACTTTTTGACACCGTTTCACCCCCTCGCACGCCTTTTCCCGCCTCCCCCGCTCCTCTCCCCCTCACTTCCGGTTTCCGCCTCCCACTTCCGGGTTTCCGCCTCCCACTTCCGGGTTCCAACAAATCCCCTCCCCGCCCTCCCCAAACACTTTTTGACACCGTTTCACCCCCTCGGGCGCCTTTTCCCGCCTCCCCCGCTCCTCTCCCCCTCACTTCCGGTTTCCGCCTCCCACTTCCGGGTTTCCGACTCCCACTTCCGGGTTCCAACAAATCCCCTCCCCGCCCTCCCCAAACACTTTTTTACACCGTTTCACCCCCTCGGGCGCCTTTTCCCGCCTCCCCCGCTCCTCTCCCCCTCACTTCCGGTTTCCGCCTCCCACTTCCGGGTTTCCGCCTCCCACTTCCGGGTTCCAACAAATCCCCTCCCCGCCCTCCCCAAACACTTTTTTACACCCTTTCACCCCCTCGCGCGCCTTTTCCCGCCTCCCCCGCTCCTCTCCCCCTCACTTCCGGTTTCCGCCTCCCACTTCCGGGTTTCCGACTCCCACTTCCGGGTTCCAACAAATCCCCTCCCCGCCCTCCCCAAACACTTTTTTACACCCTTTCACCCCCTCGGACGCCTTTTCCCGCCTCCCCCGCTCCTCTCCCCCTCACTTCCGGTTTCCGCCTCCCACTTCCGGGTTTCCGACTCCCACTTCCGGGTTCCAACAAATCCCCTCCCCGCCCTCCCCATACACTTTTTTACACCCTTTCACCCCCTCGGGCGCCTTTTCCCGCCTCCCCCGCTCCTCTCCCCCTCACTTCCGGTTTCCGCCTCCCACTTCCGGGTTTCCGACTCCCACTTCCGGGTTCCAACAAATCCCCTCCCCGCCCTCCCCAAACACTTTTTTACACCGTTTCTCCCCCTCGGGCGCCTTTTCCCGCCTCCCCCGCTCCTCTCCCCCTCACTTCCGGTTTCCGCCTCCCACTTCCGGGTTTCCGACTCCCACTTCCGGGTTCCAACAAATCCCCTCCCCGCCCTCCCCAAACACTTTTTTACACCCTTTCACCCCCTCGGGCGCCTTTTCCCGCCTCCCCCGCTCCTCTCCCCCTCACTTCCGGTTTCCGCCTCCCACTTCCGGGTTTCCGACTCCCACTTCCGGGTTCCAACAAATCCCCTCCCCCGCCCTCCCCAAACACTTTTTTACACCGTTTCACCCCCTCGCGCGCCTTTTCCCGCCTCCCCCGCTCCTCTCCCCCTCACTTCCGGTTTCCGCCTCCCACTTCCGGGTTTCCGCCTCCCACTTCCGGGTTCCAACAAATCCCCTCCCCGCCCTCCCCAAACACTTTTTTACACCGTTTCACCCCCTCGCGCGCCTTTTCCCGCCTCCCCCGCTCCTCTCCCCCTCACTTCCGGTTTCCGCCTCCCACTTCCGGGTTTCCGCCTCCCACTTCCGGGTTCCAACAAATCCCCTCCCCGCCCTCCCCAAACACTTTTTTACACCCTTTCACCCCCTCGGGCGCCTTTTCCCGCCTCCCCCGCTCCTCTCCCCCTCACTTCCGGTTTCCGCCTCCCACTTCCGGGTTTCCGCCTCCCACTTCCGGGTTCCAACAAATCCCCTCCCCGCCCTCCCCAAACACTTTTTTACACCGTTTCACACCCTCGGACGCCTTTTCCCGCCTCCCCCGCTCCTCTCCCCCTCACTTCCGGTTTCCGCCTCCCACTTCCGGGTTTCCGCCTCCCACTTCCGGGTTCCAACAAATCCCCTCCCCGCCCTCCCCAAACACTTTTTTACACCGTTTCACCCCCTCGCACGCCTTTTCCCGCCTCCCCCGCTCCTCTCCCCCTCACTTCCGGTTTCCGCCTCCCACTTCCGGGTTTCCGCCTCCCACTTCCGGGTTCCAACAAATCCCCTCCCCGCCCTCCCCAAACACTTTTTTACACCCTTTCACCCCCTCGGGCGCCTTTTCCCGCGTCCCCCGCTCCTCTCCCCCTCACTTCCGGTTTCCGCCTCCCACTTCCGGGTTTCCGACTCCCACTTCCGGGTTCCAACAAATCCCCTACCCCGCCCTCCCCAAACACTTTTTTACACCGTTTCTCCCCCTCGGGCGCCTTTTCCCGCCTCCCCCGCTCCTCTCCCCCTCACTTCCGGTTTCCGCCTCCCACTTCCGGGTTTCCGCCTCCCACTTCCGGGTTCCAACAAATCCCCTCCCCGCCCTCCCCAAACACTTTTTTACACCGTTTCTCACCCTCGGGCGCCTTTTCCCGCCTCCCCCGCTCCTCTCCCCCTCACTTCCGGTTTCCGCCTCCCACTTCCGGGTTTCCGACTCCCACTTCCGGGTTCCAACAAATCCCCTCCCCGCCCTCCCCAAACACTTTTTTACACCCTTTCACCCCCTCGCACGCCTTTTCCCGCCTCCCCCGCTCCTCTCCCCCTCACTTCCGGTTTCCGCCTACCACTTCCGGGTTTCCGACTCCCACTTCCGGGTTCCAACAAATCCCCTCCCCGCCCTCCCCAAACACTTTTTTACACCCTTTCACCCCCTCGGGCGCCTTTTCCCGCCTCCCCCGCTCCTCTCCCCCTCACTTCCGGTTTCCGCCTCCCACTTCCGGGTTTCCGCCTCCCACTTCCGGGTTCCAACAAATCCCCTCCCCGCCCTCCCCAAACACTTTTTTACACCGTTTCACCCCCTCGGACGCCTTTTCCCGCCTCCCCCGCTCCTCTCCCCCTCACTTCCGGTTTCCGCCTCCCACTTCCGGGTTTCCGCCTCCCACTTCCGGGTTCCAACAAATCCCCTCCCCGCCCTCCCCAAACACTTTTTTACACCCTTTCACCCCCTCGGGCGCCTTTTCCCGCCTCCCCCGCTCCTCTCCCCCTCACTTCCGGTTTCCGCCTCCCACTTCCGGGTTTCCGCCTCCCACTTCCGGGTTCCAACAAATCCCCTCCCCGCCCTCCCCAAACACTTTTTTACACCCTTTCACCCCCTCGGGCGCCTTTTCCCGCCTCCCCCGCTCCTCTCCCCCTCACTTCCGGTTTCCGCCTCCCACTTCCGGGTTTCCGCCTCCCACTTCCGGGTTCCAACAAATCCCCTCCCCGCCCTCCCCGAACACTTTTTTACACCGTTTCTCACCCTCGGGCGCCTTTTCCCGCCTCCCCCGCTCCTCTCCCCCTCACTTCCGGTTTCCGCCTCCCACTTCCGGGTTTCCGCCTCCCACTTCCGGGTTCCAACAAATCCCCTCCCCGCCCTCCCCAAACACTTTTTTACACCGTTTCACCCCCTCGCACGCCTTTTCCCGCCTCCCCCGCTCCTCTCCCCCTCACTTCCGGTTTCCGCCTCCCACTTCCGGGTTTCCGCCTCCCACTTCCGGGTTCCAACAAATCCCCTCCCCGCCCTCCCCAAACACTTTTTTACACCGTTTCTCCCCCTCGCGCGCCTTTTCCCGCCTCCCCCGCTCCTCTCCCCCTCACTTCCGGTTTCCGCCTCCCACTTCCGGGTTTCCGACTCCCACTTCCGGGTTCCAACAAATCCCCTCCCCGCCCTCCCCAAACACTTTTTGACACCGTTTCACCCCCTCGCGCGCCTTTTCCCGCCTCCCCCGCTCCTCTCCCCCTCACTTCCGGTTTCCGCCTCCCACTTCCGGGTTTCCGACTCCCACTTCCGGGTTCCAACAAATCCCCTCCCCGCCCTCCCCAAACACTTTTTTACACCGTTTCACCCCCTCGGGCGCCTTTTCCCGCCTCCCCCGCTCCTCTCCCCCTCACTTCCGGTTTCCGCCTCCCACTTCCGGGTTTCCGCCTCCCACTTCCGGGTTCCAACAAATCCCCTCCCCGCCCTCCCCAAACACTTTTTTACACCCTTTCACCCCCTCGCGCGCCTTTTCCCGCCTCCCCCGCTCCTCTCCCCCTCACTTCCGGTTTCCGCCTCCCACTTCCGGGTTTCCGACTCCCACTTCCGGGTTCCAACAAATCCCCTCCCCGCCCTCCCCAAACACTTTTTTACACCCTTTCACCCCCTCGCGCGCCTTTTCCCGCCTCCCCCGCTCCTCTCCCCCTCACTTCCGGTTGCCGCCTCCCACTTCCGGGTTTCCGACTCCCACTTCCGGGTTCCAACAAATCCCCTCCCCGCCCTCCCCAAACACTTTTTTACACCGTTTCTCCCCCTCGGGCGCCTTTTCCCGCCTCCCCCGCTCCTCTCCCCCTCACTTCCGGTTTCCGCCTCCCACTTCCGGGTTTCCGACTCCCACTTCCGGGTTCCAACAAATCCCCTCCCCGCCCTCCCCAAACACTTTTTTACACCGTTTCTCCCCCTCGGGCGCCTTTTCCCGCCTCCCCCGCTCCTCTCCCCCTCACTTCCGGTTTCCGCCTCCCACTTCCGGGTTTCCGACTCCCACTTCCGGGTTCCAACAAATCCCCTCCCCGCCCTCCCCAAACACTTTTTTACACCCTTTCACCCCCTCGCGCGCCTTTTCCCGCCTCCCCCGCTCCTCTCCCCCTCACTTCCGGTTTCCGCCTCCCACTTCCGGGTTTCCGACTCCCACTTCCGGGTTCCAACAAATCCCCTCCCCGCCCTCCCCAAACACTTTTTTACACCCTTTCACCCCCTCGCGCGCCTTTTCCCGCCTCCCCCGCTCCTCTCCCCCTCACTTCCGGTTTCCGCCTCCCACTTCCGGGTTTCCGACTCCCACTTCCGGGTTCCAACAAATCCCCTCCCCGCCCTCCCCAAACACTTTTTTACACCCTTTCACCCCCTCGGGCGCCTTTTCCCGCCTCCCCCGCTCCTCTCCCCCTCACTTCCGGTTTCCGCCTCCCACTTCCGGGTTTCCGCCTCCCACTTCCGGGTTCCAACAAATCCCCTCCCCGCCCTCCCCAAACACTTTTTTACACCGTTTCTCCCCCTCGGACGCCTTTTCCCGCCTCCCCCGCTCCTCTCCCCCTCACTTCCGGTTTCCGCCTCCCACTTCCGGGTTTCCGCCTCACACTTCCGGGTTCCAACAAATCCCCTCCCCGCCCTCCCCAAACACTTTTTTACACCCTTTCACCCCCTCACACGCCTTTTCCCGCCTCCCCCGCTCCTCTCCCCCTCACTTCCGGTTTCCGCCTCCCACTTCCGGTTTCCGCCTCCCACTTCCGGGTTCCAACAAATCCCCTCCCCGCCCTCCCCAAACACTTTTTGACACCGTTTCACCCCCTCGGACGCCTTTTCCCGCCTCCCCCGCTCCTCTCCCCCTCACTTCCGGTTTCCGCCTCCCACTTCCGGGTTTCCGCCTCCCACTTCCGGGTTCCAACAAATCCCCTCCCCGCCCTCCCCAAACACTTTTTGACACCGTTTCACCCCCTCGCACGCCTTTTCCCGCCTCCCCCGCTCCTCTCCCCCTCACTTCCGGTTTCCGCCTCCCACTTCCGGGTTTCCGACTCCCACTTCCGGGTTCCAACAAATCCCCTCCCCGCCCTCCCCAAACACTTTTTTACACCGTTTCACCCCCTCGGGCGCCTTTTCCCGCCTCCCCCGCTCCTCTCCCCCTCACTTCCGGTTTCCGCCTCCCACTTCCGGGTTTCCGCCTCCCACTTCCGGGTTCCAACAAATCCCCTCCCCGCCCTCCCCAAACACTTTTTTACACCCTTTCACCCCCTCGCGCGCCTTTTCCCGCCTCCCCCGCTCCTCTCCCCCTCACTTCCGGTTTCCGCCTCCCACTTCCGGGTTTCCGACTCCCACTTCCGGGTTCCAACAAATCCCCTCCCCGCCCTCCCCAAACACTTTTTTACACCCTTTCACCCCCTCGGGCGCCTTTTCCCGCCTCCCCCGCTCCTCTCCCCCTCACTTCCGGTTTCCGCCTCCCACTTCCGGGTTTCCGACTCCCACTTCCGGGTTCCAACAAATCCCCTCCCCGCCCTCCCCAAACACTTTTTTACACCCTTTCACCCCCTCGCGCGCCTTTTCCCGCCTCCCCCGCTCCTCTCCCCCTCACTTCCGGTTTCCGCCTCCCACTTCCGGGTTTCCGACTCCCACTTCCGGGTTCCAACAAATCCCCTCCCCGCCCTCCCCAAACACTTTTTTACACCGTTTCTCCCCCTCGGGCGCCTTTTCCCGCCTCCCCCGCTCCTCTCCCCCTCACTTCCGGTTTCCGCCTCCCACTTCCGGGTTTCCGACTCCCACTTCCGGGTTCCAACAAATCCCCTCCCCGCCCTCCCCAAACACTTTTTTACACCCTTTCACCCCCTCGGGCGCCTTTTCCCGCCTCCCCCGCTCCTCTCCCCCTCACTTCCGGTTTCCGCCTCCCACTTCCGGGTTTCCGACTCCCACTTCCGGGTTCCAACAAATCCCCTCCCCCGCCCTCCCCAAACACTTTTTTACACCGTTTCACCCCCTCGCGCGCCTTTTCCCGCCTCCCCCGCTCCTCTCCCCCTCACTTCCGGTTTCCGCCTCCCACTTCCGGGTTTCCGACTCCCACTTCCGGGTTCCAACAAATCCCCTCCCCGCCCTCCCCAAACACTTTTTTACACCGTTTCACCCCCTCGCGCGCCTTTTCCCGCCTCCCCCGCTCCTCTCCCCCTCACTTCCGGTTTCCGCCTCCCACTTCCGGTTTCCGACTCCCACTTCCGGGTTTCCGCCTCCCACTTCCGGGTTCCAACAAATCCCCTCCCCGCCCTCCCCAAACACTTTTTTACACCGTTTCACACCCTCGGACGCCTTTTCCCGCCTCCCCCGCTCCTCTCCCCCTCACTTCCGGTTTCCGCCTCCCACTTCCGGGTTTCCGACTCCCACTTCCGGGTTCCAACAAATCCCCTCCCCGCCCTCCCCAAACACTTTTTTACACCCTTTCACCCCCTCGCACGCCTTTTCCCGCCTCCCCCGCTCCTCTCCCCCTCACTTCCGGTTTCCGCCTCCCACTTCCGGGTTTCCGCCTCCCACTTCCGGGTTCCAACAAATCCCCTCCCCGCCCTCCCCAAACACTTTTTTACACCGTTTCTCCCCCTCGCGCGCCTTTTCCCGCCTCCCCCGCTCCTCTCCCCCTCACTTCCGGTTTCCGCCTCCCACTTCCGGGTTTCCGCCTCCCACTTCCGGGTTCCAACAAATCCCCTCCCCGCCCTCCCCAAACACTTTTTTACACCGTTTCACCCCCTCGGGCGCCTTTTCCCGCCTCCCCCGCTCCTCTCCCCCTCACTTCCGGTTTCCGCCTCCCACTTCCGGGTTTCCGACTCCCACTTCCGGGTTCCAACAAATCCCCTCCCCGCCCTCCCCAAACACTTTTTTACACCCTTTCACCCCCTCGCGCGCCTTTTCCCGCCTCCCCCGCTCCTCTCCCCCTCACTTCCGGTTTCCGCCTCCCACTTCCGGGTTTCCGCCTCCCACTTCCGGGTTCCAACAAATCCCCTCCCCGCCCTCCCCAAACACTTTTTTACACCGTTTCACCCCCTCGCACGCCTTTTCCCGCCTCCCCCGCTCCTCTCCCCCTCACTTCCGGTTTCCGCCTCCCACTTCCGGGTTTCCGCCTCCCACTTCCGGGTTCCAACAAATCCCCTCCCCGCCCTCCCCAAACACTTTTTTACACCCTTTCACCCCCTCGGGCGCCTTTTCCCGCCTCCCCCGCTCCTCTCCCCCTCACTTCCGGTTTCCGCCTCCCACTTCCGGGTTTCCGCCTCCCACTTCCGGGTTCCAACAAATCCCCTCCCCGCCCTCCCCAAACACTTTTTTACACCCTTTCACCCCCTCGGGCGCCTTTTCCCGCCTCCCCCGCTCCTCTCCCCCTCACTTCCGGTTTCCGCCTCCCACTTCCGGGTTTCCGCCTCCCACTTCCGGGTTCCAACAAATCCCCTCCCCGCCCTCCCCGAACACTTTTTTACACCGTTTCTCCCCCTCGGACGCCTTTTCCCGCCTCCCCCGCTCCTCTCCCCCTCACTTCCGGTTTCCGCCTCCCACTTCCGGGTTTCCGCCTCCCACTTCCGGGTTCCAACAAATCCCCTCCCCGCCCTCCCCAAACACTTTTTTACACCGTTTCACCCCCTCGCACGCCTTTTCCCGCCTCCCCCGCTCCTCTCCCCCTCACTTCCGGTTTCCGCCTCCCACTTCCGGGTTTCCGCCTCCCACTTCCGGGTTCCAACAAATCCCCTCCCCGCCCTCCCCAAACACTTTTTTACACCGTTTCTCCCCCTCGCGCGCCTTTTCCCGCCTCCCCCGCTCCTCTCCCCCTCACTTCCGGTTTCCGCCTCCCACTTCCGGGTTTCCGACTCCCACTTCCGGGTTCCAACAAATCCCCTCCCCGCCCTCCCCAAACACTTTTTGACACCGTTTCACCCCCTCGCGCGCCTTTTCCCGCCTCCCCCGCTCCTCTCCCCCTCACTTCCGGTTTCCGCCTCCCACTTCCGGGTTTCCGACTCCCACTTCCGGGTTCCAACAAATCCCCTCCCCGCCCTCCCCAAACACTTTTTTACACCGTTTCACCCCCTCGGGCGCCTTTTCCCGCCTCCCCCGCTCCTCTCCCCCTCACTTCCGGTTTCCGCCTCCCACTTCCGGGTTTCCGCCTCCCACTTCCGGGTTCCAACAAATCCCCTCCCCGCCCTCCCCAAACACTTTTTTACACCCTTTCACCCCCTCGCGCGCCTTTTCCCGCCTCCCCCGCTCCTCTCCCCCTCACTTCCGGTTTCCGCCTCCCACTTCCGGGTTTCCGACTCCCACTTCCGGGTTCCAACAAATCCCCTCCCCGCCCTCCCCAAACACTTTTTTACACCCTTTCACCCCCTCGCGCGCCTTTTCCCGCCTCCCCCGCTCCTCTCCCCCTCACTTCCGGTTTCCGCCTCCCACTTCCGGGTTTACGACTCCCACTTCCGGGTTCCAACAAATCCCCTCCCCGCCCTCCCCAAACACTTTTTTACACCGTTTCTCCCCCTCGGGCGCCTTTTCCCGCCTCCCCCGCTCCTCTCCCCCTCACTTCCGGTTTCCGCCTCCCACTTCCGGGTTTCCGACTCCCACTTCCGGGTTCCAACAAATCCCCTCCCCGCCCTCCCCAAACACTTTTTTACACCGTTTCTCCCCCTCGGGCGCCTTTTCCCGCCTCCCCCGCTCCTCTCCCCCTCACTTCCGGTTTCCGCCTCCCACTTCCGGGTTTCCGACTCCCACTTCCGGGTTCCAACAAATCCCCTCCCCGCCCTCCCCAAACACTTTTTTACACCCTTTCACCCCCTCGCGCGCCTTTTCCCGCCTCCCCCGCTCCTCTCCCCCTCACTTCCGGTTTCCGCCTCCCACTTCCGGGTTTCCGACTCCCACTTCCGGGTTCCAACAAATCCCCTCCCCGCCCTCCCCAAACACTTTTTTACACCCTTTCACCCCCTCGCGCGCCTTTTCCCGCCTCCCCCGCTCCTCTCCCCCTCACTTCCGGTTTCCGCCTCCCACTTCCGGGTTTCCGACTCCCACTTCCGGGTTCCAACAAATCCCCTCCCCGCCCTCCCCAAACACTTTTTTACACCCTTTCACCCCCTCGCGCGCCTTTTCCCGCCTCCCCCGCTCCTCTCCCCCTCACTTCCGGTTTCCGCCTCCCACTTCCGGGTTTACGACTCCCACTTCCGGGTTCCAACAAATCCCCTCCCCGCCCTCCCCAAACACTTTTTTACACCGTTTCTCCCCCTCGGACGCCTTTTCCCGCCTCCCCCGCTCCTCTCCCCCTCACTTCCGGTTTCCGCCTCCCACTTCCGGGTTTCCGCCTCACACTTCCGGGTTCCAACAAATCCCCTCCCCGCCCTCCCCAAACACTTTTTTACACCCTTTCACCCCCTCACACGCCTTTTCCCGCCTCCCCCGCTCCTCTCCCCCTCACTTCCGGTTTCCGCCTCCCACTTCCGGTTTCCGCCTCCCACTTCCGGGTTCCAACAAATCCCCTCCCCGCCCTCCCCAAACACTTTTTGACACCGTTTCACCCCCTCGGACGCCTTTTCCCGCCTCCCCCGCTCCTCTCCCCCTCACTTCCGGTTTCCGCCTCCCACTTCCGGGTTTCCGCCTCCCACTTCCGGGTTCCAACAAATCCCCTCCCCGCCCTCCCCAAACACTTTTTGACACCGTTTCACCCCCTCGCACGCCTTTTCCCGCCTCCCCCGCTCCTCTCCCCCTCACTTCCGGTTTCCGCCTCCCACTTCCGGGTTTCCGACTCCCACTTCCGGGTTCCAACAAATCCCCTCCCCGCCCTCCCCAAACACTTTTTTACACCGTTTCACCCCCTCGGGCGCCTTTTCCCGCCTCCCCCGCTCCTCTCCCCCTCACTTCCGGTTTCCGCCTCCCACTTCCGGGTTTCCGCCTCCCACTTCCGGGTTCCAACAAATCCCCTCCCCGCCCTCCCCAAACACTTTTTTACACCCTTTCACCCCCTCGCGCGCCTTTTCCCGCCTCCCCCGCTCCTCTCCCCCTCACTTCCGGTTTCCGCCTCCCACTTCCGGGTTTCCGACTCCCACTTCCGGGTTCCAACAAATCCCCTCCCCGCCCTCCCCAAACACTTTTTTACACCCTTTCACCCCCTCGGGCGCCTTTTCCCGCCTCCCCCGCTCCTCTCCCCCTCACTTCCGGTTTCCGCCTCCCACTTCCGGGTTTCCGACTCCCACTTCCGGGTTCCAACAAATCCCCTCCCCGCCCTCCCCAAACACTTTTTTACACCCTTTCACCCCCTCGCGCGCCTTTTCCCGCCTCCCCCGCTCCTCTCCCCCTCACTTCCGGTTTCCGCCTCCCACTTCCGGGTTTCCGACTCCCACTTCCGGGTTCCAACAAATCCCCTCCCCGCCCTCCCCAAACACTTTTTTACACCGTTTCTCCCCCTCGGGCGCCTTTTCCCGCCTCCCCCGCTCCTCTCCCCCTCACTTCCGGTTTCCGCCTCCCACTTCCGGGTTTCCGACTCCCACTTCCGGGTTCCAACAAATCCCCTCCCCGCCCTCCCCAAACACTTTTTTACACCCTTTCACCCCCTCGGGCGCCTTTTCCCGCCTCCCCCGCTCCTCTCCCCCTCACTTCCGGTTTCCGCCTCCCACTTCCGGGTTTCCGACTCCCACTTCCGGGTTCCAACAAATCCCCTCCCCCGCCCTCCCCAAACACTTTTTTACACCGTTTCACCCCCTCGCGCGCCTTTTCCCGCCTCCCCCGCTCCTCTCCCCCTCACTTCCGGTTTCCGCCTCCCACTTCCGGGTTTCCGACTCCCACTTCCGGGTTCCAACAAATCCCCTCCCCGCCCTCCCCAAACACTTTTTTACACCGTTTCACCCCCTCGCGCGCCTTTTCCCGCCTCCCCCGCTCCTCTCCCCCTCACTTCCGGTTTCCGCCTCCCACTTCCGGTTTCCGCCTCCCACTTCCGGGTTTCCGCCTCCCACTTCCGGGTTCCAACAAATCCCCTCCCCGCCCTCCCCAAACACTTTTTTACACCGTTTCACACCCTCGGACGCCTTTTCCCGCCTCCCCCGCTCCTCTCCCCCTCACTTCCGGTTTCCGCCTCCCACTTCCGGGTTTCCGCCTCCCACTTCCGGGTTCCAACAAATCCCCTCCCCGCCCTCCCCAAACACTTTTTTACACCGTTTCACCCCCTCGCACGCCTTTTCCCGCCTCCCCCGCTCCTCTCCCCCTCACTTCCGGTTTCCGCCTCCCACTTCCGGGTTTCCGCCTCCCACTTCCGGGTTCCAACAAATCCCCTCCCCGCCCTCCCCAAACACTTTTTTACACCGTTTCTCCCCCTCGCGCGCCTTTTCCCGCCTCCCCCGCTCCTCTCCCCCTCACTTCCGGTTTCCGCCTCCCACTTCCGGGTTTCCGCCTCCCACTTCCGGGTTCCAACAAATCCCCTCCCCGCCCTCCCCAAACACTTTTTTACACCGTTTCACCCCCTCGGGCGCCTTTTCCCGCCTCCCCCGCTCCTCTCCCCCTCACTTCCGGTTTCCGCCTCCCACTTCCGGGTTTCCGCCTCCCACTTCCAGGTTCCAACAAATCCCCTCCCCGCCCTCCCCAAACACTTTTTTACACCGTTTCACCCCCTCGCGCGCCTTTTCCCGCCTCCCCCGCTCCTCTCCCCCTCACTTCCGGTTTCCGCCTCCCACTTCCGGGTTTCCGCCTCCCACTTCCGGGTTCCAACAAATCCCCTCCCCGCCCTCCCCAAACACTTTTTTACACCCTTTCACCCCCTCGGGCGCCTTTTCCCGCCTCCCCCGCTCCTCTCCCCCTCACTTCCGGTTTCCGCCTCCCACTTCCGGGTTTCCGACTCCCACTTCCGGGTTCCAACAAATCCCCTCCCCGCCCTCCCCAAACACTTTTTTACACCCTTTCACCCCCTCGCGCGCCTTTTCCCGCCTCCCCCGCTCCTCTCCCCCTCACTTCCGGTTTCCGCCTCCCACTTCCGGGTTTCCGACTCCCACTTCCGGGTTCCAACAAATCCCCTCCCCGCCCTCCCCAAACACTTTTTTACACCCTTTCACCCCCTCGCGCGCCTTTTCCCGCCTCCCCCGCTCCTCTCCCCCTCACTTCCGGTTTCCGCCTCCCACTTCCGGGTTTCCGACTCCCACTTCCGGGTTCCAACAAATCCCCTCCCCGCCCTCCCCAAACACTTTTTTACACCCTTTCACCCCCTCGGGCGCCTTTTCCCGCCTCCCCCGCTCCTCTCCCCCTCACTTCCGGTTTCCGCCTCCCACTTCCGGGTTTCCGCCTCCCACTTCCGGGTTCCAACAAATCCCCTCCCCGCCCTCCCCAAACACTTTTTTACACCGTTTCTCCCCCTCGGACGCCTTTTCCCGCCTCCCCCGCTCCTCTCCCCCTCACTTCCGGTTTCCGCCTCCCACTTCCGGGTTTCCGCCTCCCACTTCCGGGTTCCAACAAATCCCCTCCCCGCCCTCCCCAAACACTTTTTTACACCCTTTCACCCCCTCGCACGCCTTTTCCCGCCTCCCCCGCTCCTCTCCCCCTCACTTCCGGTTTCCGCCTCCCACTTCCGGGTTTCCGCCTCCCACTTCCGGGTTCCAACAAATCCCCTCCCCGCCCTCCCCAAACACTTTTTTACACCGTTTCACCCCCTCGCACGCCTTTTCCCGCCTCCCCCGCTCCTCTCCCCCTCACTTCCGGTTTCCGCCTCCCACTTCCGGGTTTCCGACTCCCACTTCCGGGTTCCAACAAATCCCCTCCCCGCCCTCCCCAAACACTTTTTGACACCGTTTCACCCCCTCGGACGCCTTTTCCCGCCTCCCCCGCTCCTCTCCCCCTCACTTCCGGTTTCCGCCTCCCACTTCCGGGTTTCCGACTCCCACTTCCGGGTTCCAACAAATCCCCTCCCCGCCCTCCCCAAACACTTTTTTACACCCTTTCACCCCCTCGCGCGCCTTTTCCCGCCTCCCCCGCTCCTCTCCCCCTCACTTCCGGTTTCCGCCTCCCACTTCCGGGTTTCCGACTCCCACTTCCGGGTTCCAACAAATCCCCTCCCCCGCCCTCCCCAAACACTTTTTTACACCGTTTCACCCCCTCGCGCGCCTTTTCCCGCCTCCCCCGCTCCTCTCCCCCTCACTTCCGGTTTCCGCCTCCCACTTCCGGGTTTCCGCCTCCCACTTCCGGGTTCCAACAAATCCCCTCCCCGCCCTCCCCAAACACTTTTTTACACCGTTTCACCCCCTCGCGCGCCTTTTCCCGCCTCCCCCGCTCCTCTCCCCCTCACTTCCGGTTTCCGCCTCCCACTTCCGGGTTTCCGCCTCCCACTTCCGGGTTCCAACAAATCCCCTCCCCGCCCTCCCCAAACACTTTTTTACACCCTTTCACCCCCTCGGGCGCCTTTTCCCGCCTCCCCCGCTCCTCTCCCCCTCACTTCCGGTTTCCGCCTCCCACTTCCGGGTTTCCGCCTCCCACTTCCGGGTTCCAACAAATCCCCTCCCCGCCCTCCCCAAACACTTTTTTACACCGTTTCACACCCTCGGACGCCTTTTCCCGCCTCCCCCGCTCCTCTCCCCCTCACTTCCGGTTTCCGCCTCCCACTTCCGGGTTTCCGCCTCCCACTTCCGGGTTCCAACAAATCCCCTCCCCGCCCTCCCCAAACACTTTTTTACACCGTTTCACCCCCTCGCACGCCTTTTCCCGCCTCCCCCGCTCCTCTCCCCCTCACTTCCGGTTTCCGCCTCCCACTTCCGGGTTTCCGACTCCCACTTCCGGGTTCCAACAAATCCCCTCCCCGCCCTCCCCAAACACTTTTTTACACCCTTTCACCCCCTCGGGCGCCTTTTCCCGCGTCCCCCGCTCCTCTCCCCCTCACTTCCGGTTTCCGCCTCCCACTTCCGGGTTTCCGACTCCCACTTCCGGGTTCCAACAAATCCCCTACCCCGCCCTCCCCAAACACTTTTTTACACCGTTTCTCCCCCTCGGGCGCCTTTTCCCGCCTCCCCCGCTCCTCTCCCCCTCACTTCCGGTTTCCGCCTCCCACTTCCGGGTTTCCGCCTCCCACTTCCGGGTTCCAACAAATCCCCTCCCCGCCCTCCCCAAACACTTTTTTACACCGTTTCTCACCCTCGGGCGCCTTTTCCCGCCTCCCCCGCTCCTCTCCCCCTCACTTCCGGTTTCCGCCTCCCACTTCCGGGTTTCCGACTCCCACTTCCGGGTTCCAACAAATCCCCTCCCCGCCCTCCCCAAACACTTTTTTACACCGTTTCTCCCCCTCGGACGCCTTTTCCCGCCTCCCCCGCTCCTCTCCCCCTCACTTCCGGTTTCCGCCTCCCACTTCCGGGTTTCCGACTCCCACTTCCGGGTTCCAACAAATCCCCTCCCCGCCCTCCCCAAACACTTTTTTACACCCTTTCACCCCCTCGGGCGCCTTTTCCCGCCTCCCCCGCTCCTCTCCCCCTCACTTCCGGTTTCCGCCTCCCACTTCCGGGTTTCCGCCTCCCACTTCCGGGTTCCAACAAATCCCCTCCCCGCCCTCCCCAAACACTTTTTTACACCGTTTCACCCCCTCGGACGCCTTTTCCCGCCTCCCCCGCTCCTCTCCCCCTCACTTCCGGTTTCCGCCTCCCACTTCCGGGTTTCCGCCTCCCACTTCCGGGTTCCAACAAATCCCCTCCCCGCCCTCCCCAAACACTTTTTTACACCCTTTCACCCCCTCGGGCGCCTTTTCCCGCCTCCCCCGCTCCTCTCCCCCTCACTTCCGGTTTCCGCCTCCCACTTCCGGGTTTCCGACTCCCACTTCCGGGTTCCAACAAATCCCCTCCCCGCCCTCCCCAAACACTTTTTTACACCCTTTCACCCCCTCGGGCGCCTTTTCCCGCCTCCCCCGCTCCTCTCCCCCTCACTTCCGGTTTCCGCCTCCCACTTCCGGGTTTCCGCCTCCCACTTCCGGGTTCCAACAAATCCCCTCCCCGCCCTCCCCAAACACTTTTTTACACCGTTTCTCCCCCTCGGACGCCTTTTCCCGCCTCCCCCGCTCCTCTCCCCCTCACTTCCGGTTTCCGCCTCCCACTTCCGGGTTTCCGCCTCCCACTTCCGGGTTCCAACAAATCCCCTCCCCGCCCTCCCCAAACACTTTTTTACACCGTTTCACCCCCTCGCACGCCTTTTCCCGCCTCCCCCGCTCCTCTCCCCCTCACTTCCGGTTTCCGCCTCCCACTTCCGGGTTTCCGCCTCCCACTTCCGGGTTCCAACAAATCCCCTCCCCGCCCTCCCCAAACACTTTTTTACACCGTTTCTCCCCCTCGCGCGCCTTTTCCCGCCTCCCCCGCTCCTCTCCCCCTCACTTCCGGTTTCCGCCTCCCACTTCCGGGTTTCCGCCTCCCACTTCCGGGTTCCAACAAATCCCCTCCCCGCCCTCCCCAAACACTTTTTGACACCGTTTCACCCCCTCGCGCGCCTTTTCCCGCCTCCCCCGCTCCTCTCCCCCTCACTTCCGGTTTCCGCCTCCCACTTCCGGGTTTCCGACTCCCACTTCCGGGTTCCAACAAATCCCCTCCCCGCCCTCCCCAAACACTTTTTTACACCGTTTCACCCCCTCGCGCGCCTTTTCCCGCCTCCCCCGCTCCTCTCCCCCTCACTTCCGGTTTCCGCCTCCCACTTCCGGGTTTCCGACTCCCACTTCCGGGTTCCAACAAATCCCCTCCCCGCCCTCCCCAAACACTTTTTTACACCCTTTCACCCCCTCGCGCGCCTTTTCCCGCCTCCCCCGCTCCTCTCCCCCTCACTTCCGGTTTCCGCCTCCCACTTCCGGGTTTCCGACTCCCACTTCCGGGTTCCAACAAATCCCCTCCCCGCCCTCCCCAAACACTTTTTTACACCCTTTCACCCCCTCGCGCGCCTTTTCCCGCCTCCCCCGCTCCTCTCCCCCTCACTTCCGGTTTCCGCCTCCCACTTCCGGGTTTCCGACTCCCACTTCCGGGTTCCAACAAATCCCCTCCCCGCCCTCCCCAAACACTTTTTTACACCGTTTCTCCCCCTCGGGCGCCTTTTCCCGCCTCCCCCGCTCCTCTCCCCCTCACTTCCGGTTTCCGCCTCCCACTTCCGGGTTTCCGACTCCCACTTCCGGGTTCCAACAAATCCCCTCCCCGCCCTCCCCAAACACTTTTTTACACCGTTTCTCCCCCTCGGGCGCCTTTTCCCGCCTCCCCCGCTCCTCTCCCCCTCACTTCCGGTTTCCGCCTCCCACTTCCGGGTTTCCGACTCCCACTTCCGGGTTCCAACAAATCCCCTCCCCGCCCTCCCCAAACACTTTTTTACACCCTTTCACCCCCTCGGGCGCCTTTTCCCGCCTCCCCCGCTCCTCTCCCCCTCACTTCCGGTTTCCGCCTCCCACTTCCGGGTTTCCGACTCCCACTTCCGGGTTCCAACAAATCCCCTCCCCGCCCTCCCCAAACACTTTTTTACACCCTTTCACCCCCTCGCGCGCCTTTTCCCGCCTCCCCCGCTCCTCTCCCCCTCACTTCCGGTTTCCGCCTCCCACTTCCGGGTTTCCGACTCCCACTTCCGGGTTCCAACAAATCCCCTCCCCGCCCTCCCCAAACACTTTTTTACACCCTTTCACCCCCTCGGGCGCCTTTTCCCGCCTCCCCCGCTCCTCTCCCCCTCACTTCCGGTTTCCGCCTCCCACTTCCGGGTTTCCGCCTCCCACTTCCGGGTTCCAACAAATCCCCTCCCCGCCCTCCCCAAACACTTTTTTACACCGTTTCTCCCCCTCGGACGCCTTTTCCCGCCTCCCCCGCTCCTCTCCCCCTCACTTCCGGTTTCCGCCTCCCACTTCCGGGTTTCCGCCTCACACTTCCGGGTTCCAACAAATCCCCTCCCCGCCCTCCCCAAACACTTTTTTACACCCTTTCACCCCCTCACACGCCTTTTCCCGCCTCCCCCGCTCCTCTCCCCCTCACTTCCGGTTTCCGCCTCCCACTTCCGGGTTTCCGCCTCCCACTTCCGGGTTCCAACAAATCCCCTCCCCGCCCTCCCCAAACACTTTTTTACACCGTTTCACCCCCTCGGACGCCTTTTCCCGCCTCCCCCGCTCCTCTCCCCCTCACTTCCGGTTTCCGCCTCCCACTTCCGGGTTTCCGCCTCCCACTTCCGGGTTCCAACAAATCCCCTCCCCGCCCTCCCCAAACACTTTTTGACACCGTTTCACCCCCTCGCACGCCTTTTCCCGCCTCCCCCGCTCCTCTCCCCCTCACTTCCGGTTTCCGCCTCCCACTTCCGGGTTTCCGACTCCCACTTCCGGGTTCCAACAAATCCCCTCCCCGCCCTCCCCAAACACTTTTTTACACCGTTTCACCCCCTCGGGCGCCTTTTCCCGCCTCCCCCGCTCCTCTCCCCCTCACTTCCGGTTTCCGCCTCCCACTTCCGGGTTTCCGCCTCCCACTTCCGGGTTCCAACAAATCCCCTCCCCGCCCTCCCCAAACACTTTTTTACACCCTTTCACCCCCTCGCGCGCCTTTTCCCGCCTCCCCCGCTCCTCTCCCCCTCACTTCCGGTTTCCGCCTCCCACTTCCGGGTTTCCGACTCCCACTTCCGGGTTCCAACAAATCCCCTCCCCGCCCTCCCCAAACACTTTTTTACACCCTTTCACCCCCTCGCGCGCCTTTTCCCGCCTCCCCCGCTCCTCTCCCCCTCACTTCCGGTTTCCGCCTCCCACTTCCGGGTTTCCGACTCCCACTTCCGGGTTCCAACAAATCCCCTCCCCGCCCTCCCCAAACACTTTTTTACACCCTTTCACCCCCTCGGGCGCCTTTTCCCGCGTCCCCCGCTCCTCTCCCCCTCACTTCCGGTTTCCGCCTCCCACTTCCGGGTTTCCGACTCCCACTTCCGGGTTCCAACAAATCCCCTCCCCGCCCTCCCCAAACACTTTTTTACACCGTTTCTCCCCCTCGGGCGCCTTTTCCCGCCTCCCCCGCTCCTCTCCCCCTCACTTCCGGTTTCCGCCTCCCACTTCCGGGTTTCCGACTCCCACTTCCGGGTTCCAACAAATCCCCTCCCCGCCCTCCCCAAACACTTTTTTACACCCTTTCACCCCCTCGGGCGCCTTTTCCCGCCTCCCCCGCTCCTCTCCCCCTCACTTCCGGTTTCCGCCTCCCACTTCCGGGTTTCCGACTCCCACTTCCGGGTTCCAACAAATCCCCTCCCCCGCCCTCCCCAAACACTTTTTTACACCCTTTCACCCCCTCGCGCGCCTTTTCCCGCCTCCCCCGCTCCTCTCCCCCTCACTTCCGGTTTCCGCCTCCCACTTCCGGGTTTCCGACTCCCACTTCCGGGTTCCAACAAATCCCCTCCCCGCCCTCCCCAAACACTTTTTTACACCGTTTCACCCCCTCGCGCGCCTTTTCCCGCCTCCCCCGCTCCTCTCCCCCTCACTTCCGGTTTCCGCCTCCCACTTCCGGTTTCCGCCTCCCACTTCCGGGTTTCCGCCTCCCACTTCCGGGTTCCAACAAATCCCCTCCCCGCCCTCCCCAAACACTTTTTTACACCGTTTCACACCCTCGGACGCCTTTTCCCGCCTCCCCCGCTCCTCTCCCCCTCACTTCCGGTTTCCGCCTCCCACTTCCGGGTTTCCGCCTCCCACTTCCGGGTTCCAACAAATCCCCTCCCCGCCCTCCCCAAACACTTTTTGACACCGTTTCACCCCCTCGGACGCCTTTTCCCGCCTCCCCCGCTCCTCTCCCCCTCACTTCCGGTTTCCGCCTCCCACTTCCGGGTTTCCGCCTCCCACTTCCGGGTTCCAACAAATCCCCTCCCCGCCCTCCCCAAACACTTTTTTACACCGTTTCACCCCCTCGCACGCCTTTTCCCGCCTCCCCCGCTCCTCTCCCCCTCACTTCCGGTTTCCGCCTCCCACTTCCGGGTTTCCGCCTCCCACTTCCGGGTTCCAACAAATCCCCTCCCCGCCCTCCCCAAACACTTTTTTACACCGTTTCTCCCCCTCGCGCGCCTTTTCCCGCCTCCCCCGCTCCTCTCCCCCTCACTTCCGGTTTCCGCCTCCCACTTCCGGGTTTCCGACTCCCACTTCCGGGTTCCAACAAATCCCCTCCCCGCCCTCCCCAAACACTTTTTGACACCGTTTCACCCCCTCGCGCGCCTTTTCCCGCCTCCCCCGCTCCTCTCCCCCTCACTTCCGGTTTCCGCCTCCCACTTCCGGGTTTCCGACTCCCACTTCCGGGTTCCAACAAATCCCCTCCCCGCCCTCCCCAAACACTTTTTTACACCGTTTCACCCCCTCGCGCGCCTTTTCCCGCCTCCCCCGCTCCTCTCCCCCTCACTTCCGGTTTCCGCCTCCCACTTCCGGGTTTCCGACTCCCACTTCCGGGTTCCAACAAATCCCCTCCCCGCCCTCCCCAAACACTTTTTTACACCCTTTCACCCCCTCGCGCGCCTTTTCCCGCCTCCCCCGCTCCTCTCCCCCTCACTTCCGGTTTCCGCCTCCCACTTCCGGGTTTCCGACTCCCACTTCCGGGTTCCAACAAATCCCCTCCCCGCCCTCCCCAAACACTTTTTTACACCCTTTCACCCCCTCGCGCGCCTTTTCCCGCCTCCCCCGCTCCTCTCCCCCTCACTTCCGGTTTCCGCCTCCCACTTCCGGGTTTCCGACTCCCACTTCCGGGTTCCAACAAATCCCCTCCCCGCCCTCCCCAAACACTTTTTTACACCGTTTCTCCCCCTCGGGCGCCTTTTCCCGCCTCCCCCGCTCCTCTCCCCCTCACTTCCGGTTTCCGCCTCCCACTTCCGGGTTTCCGACTCCCACTTCCGGGTTCCAACAAATCCCCTCCCCGCCCTCCCCAAACACTTTTTTACACCGTTTCTCCCCCTCGGGCGCCTTTTCCCGCCTCCCCCGCTCCTCTCCCCCTCACTTCCGGTTTCCGCCTCCCACTTCCGGGTTTCCGACTCCCACTTCCGGGTTCCAACAAATCCCCTCCCCGCCCTCCCCAAACACTTTTTTACACCCTTTCACCCCCTCGGGCGCCTTTTCCCGCCTCCCCCGCTCCTCTCCCCCTCACTTCCGGTTTCCGCCTCCCACTTCCGGGTTTCCGACTCCCACTTCCGGGTTCCAACAAATCCCCTCCCCGCCCTCCCCAAACACTTTTTTACACCCTTTCACCCCCTCGCGCGCCTTTTCCCGCCTCCCCCGCTCCTCTCCCCCTCACTTCCGGTTTCCGCCTCCCACTTCCGGGTTTCCGACTCCCACTTCCGGGTTCCAACAAATCCCCTCCCCGCCCTCCCCAAACACTTTTTTACACCCTTTCACCCCCTCGGGCGCCTTTTCCCGCCTCCCCCGCTCCTCTCCCCCTCACTTCCGGTTTCCGCCTCCCACTTCCGGGTTTCCGACTCCCACTTCCGGGTTCCAACAAATCCCCTCCCCCGCCCTCCCCAAACACTTTTTTACACCGTTTCACCCCCTCGCGCGCCTTTTCCCGCCTCCCCCGCTCCTCTCCCCCTCACTTCCGGTTTCCGCCTCCCACTTCCGGGTTTCCGACTCCCACTTCCGGGTTCCAACAAATCCCCTCCCCGCCCTCCCCAAACACTTTTTTACACCGTTTCACCCCCTCGCGCGCCTTTTCCCGCCTCCCCCGCTCCTCTCCCCCTCACTTCCGGTTTCCGCCTCCCACTTCCGGTTTCCGCCTCCCACTTCCGGGTTTCCGCCTCCCACTTCCGGGTTCCAACAAATCCCCTCCCCGCCCTCCCCAAACACTTTTTTACACCGTTTCACACCCTCGGACGCCTTTTCCCGCCTCCCCCGCTCCTCTCCCCCTCACTTCCGGTTTCCGCCTCCCACTTCCGGGTTTCCGCCTCCCACTTCCGGGTTCCAACAAATCCCCTCCCCGCCCTCCCCAAACACTTTTTGACACCGTTTCACCCCCTCGGACGCCTTTTCCCGCCTCCCCCGCTCCTCTCCCCCTCACTTCCGGTTTCCGCCTCCCACTTCCGGGTTTCCGCCTCCCACTTCCGGGTTCCAACAAATCCCCTCCCCGCCCTCCCCAAACACTTTTTTACACCGTTTCTCCCCCTCGCGCGCCTTTTCCCGCCTCCCCCGCTCCTCTCCCCCTCACTTCCGGTTTCCGCCTCCCACTTCCGGGTTTCCGCCTCCCACTTCCGGGTTCCAACAAATCCCCTCCCCGCCCTCCCCAAACACTTTTTTACACCGTTTCACCCCCTCGGGCGCCTTTTCCCGCCTCCCCCGCTCCTCTCCCCCTCACTTCCGGTTTCCGCCTCCCACTTCCGGGTTTCCGCCTCCCACTTCCGGGTTCCAACAAATCCCCTCCCCGCCCTCCCCAAACACTTTTTTACACCGTTTCACCCCCTCGCGCGCCTTTTCCCGCCTCCCCCGCTCCTCTCCCCCTCACTTCCGGTTTCCGCCTCCCACTTCCGGGTTTCCGCCTCCCACTTCCGGGTTCCAACAAATCCCCTCCCCGCCCTCCCCAAACACTTTTTTACACCCTTTCACCCCCTCGGGCGCCTTTTCCCGCCTCCCCCGCTCCTCTCCCCCTCACTTCCGGTTTCCGCCTCCCACTTCCGGGTTTCCGACTCCCACTTCCGGGTTCCAACAAATCCCCTCCCCGCCCTCCCCAAACACTTTTTTACACCCTTTCACCCCCTCGCGCGCCTTTTCCCGCCTCCCCCGCTCCTCTCCCCCTCACTTCCGGTTTCCGCCTCCCACTTCCGGGTTTCCGACTCCCACTTCCGGGTTCCAACAAATCCCCTCCCCGCCCTCCCCAAACACTTTTTTACACCCTTTCACCCCCTCACACGCCTTTTCCCGCCTCCCCCGCTCCTCTCCCCCTCACTTCCGGTTTCCGCCTCCCACTTCCGGGTTTCCGACTCCCACTTCCGGGTTCCAACAAATCCCCTCCCCGCCCTCCCCAAACACTTTTTTACACCCTTTCACCCCCTCGCGCGCCTTTTCCCGCCTCCCCCGCTCCTCTCCCCCTCACTTCCGGTTTCCGCCTCCCACTTCCGGGTTTCCGACTCCCACTTCCGGGTTCCAACAAATCCCCTCCCCGCCCTCCCCAAACACTTTTTTACACCCTTTCACCCCCTCGGGCGCCTTTTCCCGCCTCCCCCGCTCCTCTCCCCCTCACTTCCGGTTTCCGCCTCCCACTTCCGGGTTTCCGCCTCCCACTTCCGGGTTCCAACAAATCCCCTCCCCGCCCTCCCCAAACACTTTTTTACACCGTTTCTCCCCCTCGGACGCCTTTTCCCGCCTCCCCCGCTCCTCTCCCCCTCACTTCCGGTTTCCGCCTCCCACTTCCGGGTTTCCGACTCCCACTTCCGGGTTCCAACAAATCCCCTCCCCGCCCTCCCCAAACACTTTTTTACACCCTTTCACCCCCTCACACGCCTTTTCCCGCCTCCCCCGCTCCTCTCCCCCTCACTTCCGGTTTCCGCCTCCCACTTCCGGTTTCCGCCTCCCACTTCCGGGTTCCAACAAATCCCCTCCCCGCCCTCCCCAAACACTTTTTGACACCGTTTCACCCCCTCGCACGCCTTTTCCCGCCTCCCCCGCTCCTCTCCCCCTCACTTCCGGTTTCCGCCTCCCACTTCCGGGTTTCCGACTCCCACTTCCGGGTTCCAACAAATCCCCTCCCCGCCCTCCCCAAACACTTTTTGACACCGTTTCACCCCCTCGGGCGCCTTTTCCCGCCTCCCCCGCTCCTCTCCCCCTCACTTCCGGTTTCCGCCTCCCACTTCCGGGTTTCCGACTCCCACTTCCGGGTTCCAACAAATCCCCTCCCCGCCCTCCCCAAACACTTTTTTACACCCTTTCACCCCCTCGCGCGCCTTTTCCCGCCTCCCCCGCTCCTCTCCCCCTCACTTCCGGTTTCCGCCTCCCACTTCCGGGTTTCCGCCTCCCACTTCCGGGTTCCAACAAATCCCCTCCCCGCCCTCCCCAAACACTTTTTTACACCCTTTCACCCCCTCGCGCGCCTTTTCCCGCCTCCCCCGCTCCTCTCCCCCTCACTTCCGGTTTCCGCCTCCCACTTCCGGGTTTCCGACTCCCACTTCCGGGTTCCAACAAATCCCCTCCCCGCCCTCCCCAAACACTTTTTGACACCGTTTCACCCCCTCGGGCGCCTTTTCCCGCCTCCCCCGCTCCTCTCCCCCTCACTTCCGGTTTCCGCCTCCCACTTCCGGGTTTCCGACTCCCACTTCCGGGTTCCAACAAATCCCCTCCCCGCCCTCCCCAAACACTTTTTTACACCCTTTCACCCCCTCGCGCGCCTTTTCCCGCCTCCCCCGCTCCTCTCCCCCTCACTTCCGGTTTCCGCCTCCCACTTCCGGGTTTCCGACTCCCACTTCCGGGTTCCAACAAATCCCCTCCCCGCCCTCCCCAAACACTTTTTTACACCGTTTCTCCCCCTCGGGCGCCTTTTCCCGCCTCCCCCGCTCCTCTCCCCCTCACTTCCGGTTTCCGCCTCCCACTTCCGGGTTTCCGACTCCCACTTCCGGGTTCCAACAAATCCCCTCCCCGCCCTCCCCAAACACTTTTTTACACCCTTTCACCCCCTCGCACGCCTTTTCCCGCCTCCCCCGCTCCTCTCCCCCTCACTTCCGGTTTCCGCCTCCCACTTCCGGGTTTCCGACTCCCACTTCCGGGTTCCAACAAATCCCCTCCCCCGCCCTCCCCAAACACTTTTTTACACCGTTTCACCCCCTCGCGCGCCTTTTCCCGCCTCCCCCGCTCCTCTCCCCCTCACTTCCGGTTTCCGCCTCCCACTTCCGGGTTTCCGACTCCCACTTCCGGGTTCCAACAAATCCCCTCCCCGCCCTCCCCAAACACTTTTTTACACCCTTTCACCCCCTCGCGCGCCTTTTCCCGCCTCCCCCGCTCCTCTCCCCCTCACTTCCGGTTTCCGCCTCCCACTTCCGGGTTTCCGACTCCCACTTCCGGGTTCCAACAAATCCCCTCCCCGCCCTCCCCAAACACTTTTTTACACCCTTTCACCCCCTCGGGCGCCTTTTCCCGCCTCCCCCGCTCCTCTCCCCCTCACTTCCGGTTTCCGCCTCCCACTTCCGGGTTTCCGACTCCCACTTCCGGGTTCCAACAAATCCCCTCCCCGCCCTCCCCAAACACTTTTTGACACCGTTTCTCCCCCTCGCGCGCCTTTTCCCGCCTCCCCCGCTCCTCTCCCCCTCACTTCCGGTTTCCGCCTCCCACTTCCGGGTTTCCGACTCCCACTTCCGGGTTCCAACAAATCCCCTCCCCGCCCTCCCCAAACACTTTTTTACACCCTTTCACCCCCTCGCACGCCTTTTCCCGCCTCCCCCGCTCCTCTCCCCCTCACTTCCGGTTTCCGCCTCCCACTTCCGGTTTCCGCCTCCCACTTCCGGGTTCCAACAAATCCCCTCCCCGCCCTCCCCAAACACTTTTTTACACCGTTTCACCCCCTCGCACGCCTTTTCCCGCCTCCCCCGCTCCTCTCCCCCTCACTTCCGGTTTCCGCCTCCCACTTCCGGGTTTCCGCCTCCCACTTCCGGGTTCCAACAAATCCCCTCCCCGCCCTCCCCAAACACTTTTTTACACCCTTTCACCCCCTCGGGCGCCTTTTCCCGCCTCCCCCGCTCCTCTCCCCCTCACTTCCGGTTTCCGCCTCCCACTTCCGGGTTTCCGCCTCCCACTTCCGGGTTCCAACAAATCCCCTCCCCGCCCTCCCCAAACACTTTTTGACACCGTTTCACCCCCTCGCACGCCTTTTCCCGCCTCCCCCGCTCCTCTCCCCCTCACTTCCGGTTTCCGCCTCCCACTTCCGGGTTTCCGCCTCCCACTTCCGGGTTCCAACAAATCCCCTCCCCGCCCTCCCCAAACACTTTTTGACACCGTTTCACCCCCTCGGACGCCTTTTCCCGCCTCCCCCGCTCCTCTCCCCCTCACTTCCGGTTTCCGCCTCCCACTTCCGGGTTTCCGACTCCCACTTCCGGGTTCCAACAAATCCCCTCCCCGCCCTCCCCAAACACTTTTTTACACCCTTTCACCCCCTCGCACGCCTTTTCCCGCCTCCCCCGCTCCTCTCCCCCTCACTTCCGGTTTCCGCCTCCCACTTCCGGGTTTCCGACTCCCACTTCCGGGTTCCAACAAATCCCCTCCCCGCCCTCCCCAAACACTTTTTTACACCCTTTCACCCCCTCGCGCGCCTTTTCCCGCCTCCCCCGCTCCTCTCCCCCTCACTTCCGGTTTCCGCCTCCCACTTCCGGGTTTCCGACTCCCACTTCCGGGTTCCAACAAATCCCCTCCCCGCCCTCCCCAAACACTTTTTTACACCCTTTCACCCCCTCGCACGCCTTTTCCCGCCTCCCCCGCTCCTCTCCCCCTCACTTCCGGTTTCCGCCTCCCACTTCCGGGTTTCCGACTCCCACTTCCGGGTTCCAACAAATCCCCTCCCCGCCCTCCCCAAACACTTTTTTACACCCTTTCACCCCCTCGGGCGCCTTTTCCCGCCTCCCCCGCTCCTCTCCCCCTCACTTCCGGTTTCCGCCTCCCACTTCCGGGTTTCCGACTCCCACTTCCGGGTTCCAACAAATCCCCTCCCCGCCCTCCCCAAACACTTTTTTACACCCTTTCACCCCCTCGCGCGCCTTTTCCCGCCTCCCCCGCTCCTCTCCCCCTCACTTCCGGTTTCCGCCTCCCACTTCCGGGTTTCCGCCTCCCACTTCCGGGTTCCAACAAATCCCCTCCCCGCCCTCCCCAAACACTTTTTTACACCCTTTCACCCCCTCGCACGCCTTTTCCGGCCTCCCCCGCTCCTCTCCCCCTCACTTCCGGTTTCCGCCTCCCACTTCCGGGTTTCCGCCTCCCACTTCCGGGTTCCAACAAATCCCCTCCCCGCCCTCCCCAAACACTTTTTGACACCCTTTCACCCCCTCGGACGCCTTTTCCCGCCTCCCCCGCTCCTCTCCCCCTCACTTCCGGTTTCCGCCTCCCACTTCCGGGTTTCCGACTCCCACTTCCGGGTTCCAACAAATCCCCTCCCCGCCCTCCCCAAACACTTTTTTACACCCTTTCACCCCCTCGGGCGCCTTTTCCCGCCTCCCCCGCTCCTCTCCCCCTCACTTCCGGTTTCCGCCTCCCACTTCCGGGTTTCCGCCTCCCACTTCCGGGTTCCAACAAATCCCCTCCCCGCCCTCCCCAAACACTTTTTTACACCCTTTCACCCCCTCGCGCGCCTTTTCCCGCCTCCCCCGCTCCTCTCCCCCTCACTTCCGGTTTCCGCCTCCCACTTCCGGGTTTCCGACTCCCACTTCCGGGTTCCAACAAATCCCCTCCCCGCCCTCCCCAAACACTTTTTTACACCCTTTCACCCCCTCGGGCGCCTTTTCCCGCCTCCCCCGCTCCTCTCCCCCTCACTTCCGGTTTCCGCCTCCCACTTCCGGGTTTCCGACTCCCACTTCCGGGTTCCAACAAATCCCCTCCCCGCCCTCCCCAAACACTTTTTTACACCCTTTCACCCCCTCGCGCGCCTTTTCCCGCCTCCCCCGCTCCTCTCCCCCTCACTTCCGGTTTCCGCCTCCCACTTCCGGGTTTCCGACTCCCACTTCCGGGTTCCAACAAATCCCCTCCCCGCCCTCCCCAAACACTTTTTTACACCGTTTCTCCCCCTCGGGCGCCTTTTCCCGCCTCCCCCGCTCCTCTCCCCCTCACTTCCGGTTTCCGCCTCCCACTTCCGGGTTTCCGCCTCCCACTTCCGGGTTCCAACAAATCCCCTCCCCGCCCTCCCCAAACACTTTTTTACACCCTTTCACCCCCTCGGGCGCCTTTTCCCGCCTCCCCCGCTCCTCTCCCCCTCACTTCCGGTTTCCGCCTCCCACTTCCGGGTTTCCGACTCCCACTTCCGGGTTCCAACAAATCCCCTCCCCCGCCCTCCCCAAACACTTTTTTACACCGTTTCACCCCCTCGCGCGCCTTTTCCCGCCTCCCCCGCTCCTCTCCCCCTCACTTCCGGTTTCCGCCTCCCACTTCCGGGTTTCCGACTCCCACTTCCGGGTTCCAACAAATCCCCTCCCCGCCCTCCCCAAACACTTTTTTACACCCTTTCACCCCCTCGCGCGCCTTTTCCCGCCTCCCCCGCTCCTCTCCCCCTCACTTCCGGTTTCCGCCTCCCACTTCCGGGTTTCCGACTCCCACTTCCGGGTTCCAACAAATCCCCTCCCCGCCCTCCCCATACACTTTTTTACACCCTTTCACCCCCTCGGGCGCCTTTTCCCGCCTCCCCCGCTCCTCTCCCCCTCACTTCCGGTTTCCGCCTCCCACTTCCGGGTTTCCGACTCCCACTTCCGGGTTCCAACAAATCCCCTCCCCGCCCTCCCCAAACACTTTTTTACACCGTTTCTCCCCCTCGCGCGCCTTTTCCCGCCTCCCCCGCTCCTCTCCCCCTCACTTCCGGTTTCCGCCTCCCACTTCCGGGTTTCCGCCTCCCACTTCCGGGTTCCAACAAATCCCCTCCCCGCCCTCCCCAAGCACTTTTTTACACCCTTTCACCCCCTCGGGCGCCTTTTCCCGCCTCCCCCGCTCCTCTCCCCCTCACTTCCGGTTTCCGCCTCCCACTTCCGGGTTTCCGACTCCCACTTCCGGGTTCCAACAAATCCCCTCCCCGCCCTCCCCAAACACTTTTTTACACCGTTTCTCCCCCTCGCGCGCCTTTTCCCGCCTCCCCCGCTCCTCTCCCCCTCACTTCCGGTTTCCGCCTCCCACTTTCGGGTTTCCGCCTCCCACTTCCGGGTTCCAACAAATCCCCTCCCCGCCCTCCCCAAACACTTTTTTACACCGTTTCTCCCCCTCGGGCGCCTTTTCCCGCCTCCCCCGCTCCTCTCCCCCTCACTTCCGGTTTCCGCCTCCCACTTCCGGTTTCCGCCTCCCACTTCCGGGTTCCAACAAATCCCCTCCCCGCCCTCCCCAAACACTTTTTGACACCGTTTCACCCCCTCGCACGCCTTTTCCCGCCTCCCCCGCTCCTCTCCCCCTCACTTCCGGTTTCCGCCTCCCACTTCCGGGTTTCCGCCTCCCACTTCCGGGTTCCAACAAATCCCCTCCCCGCCCTCCCCAAACACTTTTTTACACCCTTTCACCCCCTCGCGCGCCTTTTCCCGCCTCCCCCGCTCCTCTCCCCCTCACTTCCGGTTTCCGCCTCCCACTTCCGGGTTTCCGCCTCCCACTTCCGGGTTCCAACAAATCCCCTCCCCGCCCTCCCCAAACACTTTTTGACACCGTTTCACCCCCTCGCACGCCTTTTCCCGCCTCCCCCGCTCCTCTCCCCCTCACTTCCGGTTTCCGCCTCCCACTTCCGGGTTTCCGCCTCCCACTTCCGGGTTCCAACAAATCCCCTCCCCGCCCTCCCCAAACACTTTTTGACACCGTTTCACCCCCTCGGACGCCTTTTCCCGCCTCCCCCGCTCCTCTCCCCCTCACTTCCGGTTTCCGCCTCCCACTTCCGGGTTTCCGACTCCCACTTCCGGGTTCCAACAAATCCCCTCCCCGCCCTCCCCAAACACTTTTTTACACCCTTTCACCCCCTCGCACGCCTTTTCCCGCCTCCCCCGCTCCTCTCCCCCTCACTTCCGGTTTCCGCCTCCCACTTCCGGGTTTCCGCCTCCCACTTCCGGGTTCCAACAAATCCCCTCCCCGCCCTCCCCAAACACTTTTTTACACCCTTTCACCCCCTCGCGCGCCTTTTCCCGCCTCCCCCGCTCCTCTCCCCCTCACTTCCGGTTTCCGCCTCCCACTTCCGGGTTTCCGACTCCCACTTCCGGGTTCCAACAAATCCCCTCCCCGCCCTCCCCAAACACTTTTTTACACCCTTTCACCCCCTCGCACGCCTTTTCCCGCCTCCCCCGCTCCTCTCCCCCTCACTTCCGGTTTCCGCCTCCCACTTCCGGGTTTCCGACTCCCACTTCCGGGTTCCAACAAATCCCCTCCCCGCCCTCCCCAAACACTTTTTTACACCCTTTCACCCCCTCGGGCGCCTTTTCCCGCCTCCCCCGCTCCTCTCCCCCTCACTTCCGGTTTCCGCCTCCCACTTCCGGGTTTCCGACTCCCACTTCCGGGTTCCAACAAATCCCCTCCCCGCCCTCCCCAAACACTTTTTTACACCCTTTCACCCCCTCGCGCGCCTTTTCCCGCCTCCCCCGCTCCTCTCCCCCTCACTTCCGGTTTCCGCCTCCCACTTCCGGGTTTCCGCCTCCCACTTCCGGGTTCCAACAAATCCCCTCCCCGCCCTCCCCAAACACTTTTTTACACCCTTTCACCCCCTCGCACGCCTTTTCCCGCCTCCCCCGCTCCTCTCCCCCTCACTTCCGGTTTCCGCCTCCCACTTCCGGGTTTCCGCCTCCCACTTCCGGGTTCCAACAAATCCCCTCCCCGCCCTCCCCAAACACTTTTTGACACCCTTTCACCCCCTCGGACGCCTTTTCCCGCCTCCCCCGCTCCTCTCCCCCTCACTTCCGGTTTCCGCCTCCCACTTCCGGGTTTCCGACTCCCACTTCCGGGTTCCAACAAATCCCCTCCCCGCCCTCCCCAAACACTTTTTTACACCGTTTCACCCCCTCGGGCGCCTTTTCCCGCCTCCCCCGCTCCTCTCCCCCTCACTTCCGGTTTCCGCCTCCCACTTCCGGGTTTCCGCCTCCCACTTCCGGGTTCCAACAAATCCCCTCCCCGCCCTCCCCAAACACTTTTTTACACCCTTTCACCCCCTCGCGCGCCTTTTCCCGCCTCCCCCGCTCCTCTCCCCCTCACTTCCGGTTTCCGCCTCCCACTTCCGGGTTTCCGACTCCCACTTCCGGGTTCCAACAAATCCCCTCCCCGCCCTCCCCAAACACTTTTTGACACCGTTTCACCCCCTCGGGCGCCTTTTCCCGCCTCCCCCGCTCCTCTCCCCCTCACTTCCGGTTTCCGCCTCCCACTTCCGGGTTTCCGACTCCCACTTCCGGGTTCCAACAAATCCCCTCCCCGCCCTCCCCAAACACTTTTTTACACCCTTTCACCCCCTCGCGCGCCTTTTCCCGCCTCCCCCGCTCCTCTCCCCCTCACTTCCGGTTTCCGCCTCCCACTTCCGGGTTTCCGCCTCCCACTTCCGGGTTCCAACAAATCCCCTCCCCGCCCTCCCCAAACACTTTTTTACACCGTTTCTCCCCCTCGGGCGCCTTTTCCCGCCTCCCCCGCTCCTCTCCCCCTCACTTCCGGTTTCCGCCTCCCACTTCCGGGTTTCCGACTCCCACTTCCGGGTTCCAACAAATCCCCTCCCCGCCCTCCCCAAACACTTTTTTACACCCTTTCACCCCCTCGGGCGCCTTTTCCCGCCTCCCCCGCTCCTCTCCCCCTCACTTCCGGTTTCCGCCTCCCACTTCCGGGTTTCCGACTCCCACTTCCGGGTTCCAACAAATCCCCTCCCCGCCCTCCCCAAACACTTTTTTACACCCTTTCACCCCCTCGCGCGCCTTTTCCCGCCTCCCCCGCTCCTCTCCCCCTCACTTCCGGTTTCCGCCTCCCACTTCCGGGTTTCCGACTCCCACTTCCGGGTTCCAACAAATCCCCTCCCCGCCCTCCCCAAACACTTTTTTACACCCTTTCACCCCCTCGGGCGCCTTTTCCCGCCTCCCCCGCTCCTCTCCCCCTCACTTCCGGTTTCCGCCTCCCACTTCCGGGTTTCCGACTCCCACTTCCGGGTTCCAACAAATCCCCTCCCCGCCCTCCCCAAACACTTTTTTACACCGTTTCTCCCCCTCGCGCGCCTTTTCCCGCCTCCCCCGCTCCTCTCCCCCTCACTTCCGGTTTCCGCCTCCCACTTCCGGGTTTCCGCCTCCCACTTCCGGGTTCCAACAAATCCCCTCCCCGCCCTCCCCAAACACTTTTTTACACCGTTTCTCCCCCTCGGGCGCCTTTTCCCGCCTCCCCCGCTCCTCTCCCCCTCACTTCCGGTTTCCGCCTCCCACTTCCGGTTTCCGCCTCCCACTTCCGGGTTCCAACAAATCCCCTCCCCGCCCTCCCCAAACACTTTTTGACACCGTTTCACCCCCTCGCACGCCTTTTCCCGCCTCCCCCGCTCCTCTCCCCCTCACTTCCGGTTTCCGCCTCCCACTTCCGGGTTTCCGCCTCCCACTTCCGGGTTCCAACAAATCCCCTCCCCGCCCTCCCCAAACACTTTTTTACACCCTTTCACCCCCTCGGGCGCCTTTTCCCGCCTCCCCCGCTCCTCTCCCCCTCACTTCCGGTTTCCGCCTCCCACTTCCGGGTTTCCGCCTCCCACTTCCGGGTTCCAACAAATCCCCTCCCCGCCCTCCCCAAACACTTTTTGACACCGTTTCACCCCCTCGCACGCCTTTTCCCGCCTCCCCCGCTCCTCTCCCCCTCACTTCCGGTTTCCGCCTCCCACTTCCGGGTTTCCGCCTCCCACTTCCGGGTTCCAACAAATCCCCTCCCCGCCCTCCCCAAACACTTTTTGACACCGTTTCACCCCCTCGGACGCCTTTTCCCGCCTCCCCCGCTCCTCTCCCCCTCACTTCCGGTTTCCGCCTCCCACTTCCGGGTTTCCGACTCCCACTTCCGGGTTCCAACAAATCCCCTCCCCGCCCTCCCCAAACACTTTTTTACACCCTTTCACCCCCTCGCACGCCTTTTCCCGCCTCCCCCGCTCCTCTCCCCCTCACTTCCGGTTTCCGCCTCCCACTTCCGGGTTTCCGCCTCCCACTTCCGGGTTCCAACAAATCCCCTCCCCGCCCTCCCCAAACACTTTTTTACACCCTTTCACCCCCTCGCGCGCCTTTTCCCGCCTCCCCCGCTCCTCTCCCCCTCACTTCCGGTTTCCGCCTCCCACTTCCGGGTTTCCGACTCCCACTTCCGGGTTCCAACAAATCCCCTCCCCGCCCTCCCCAAACACTTTTTTACACCCTTTCACCCCCTCGCACGCCTTTTCCCGCCTCCCCCGCTCCTCTCCCCCTCACTTCCGGTTTCCGCCTCCCACTTCCGGGTTTCCACCTCCCACTTCCGGGTTCCAACAAATCCCCTCCCCGCCCTCCCCAAACACTTTTTTACACCGTTTCACCCCCTCGCGCGCCTTTTCCCGCCTCCCCCGCTCCTCTCCCCCTCACTTCCGGTTTCCGCCTCCCACTTCCGGGTTTCCGACTCCCACTTCCGGGTTCCAACAAATCCCCTCCCCGCCCTCCCCAAACACTTTTTTACACCCTTTCACCCCCTCGCGCGCCTTTTCCCGCCTCCCCCGCTCCTCTCCCCCTCACTTCCGGTTTCCGCCTCCCACTTCCGGGTTTCCGCCTCCCACTTCCGGGTTCCAACAAATCCCCTCCCCGCCCTCCCCAAACACTTTTTTACACCCTTTCACCCCCTCGCACGCCTTTTCCGGCCTCCCCCGCTCCTCTCCCCCTCACTTCCGGTTTCCGCCTCCCACTTCCGGGTTTCCGCCTCCCACTTCCGGGTTCCAACAAATCCCCTCCCCGCCCTCCCCAAACACTTTTTGACACCCTTTCACCCCCTCGGACGCCTTTTCCCGCCTCCCCCGCTCCTCTCCCCCTCACTTCCGGTTTCCGCCTCCCACTTCCGGGTTTCCGACTCCCACTTCCGGGTTCCAACAAATCCCCTCCCCGCCCTCCCCAAACACTTTTTTACACCCTTTCACCCCCTCGGGCGCCTTTTCCCGCCTCCCCCGCTCCTCTCCCCCTCACTTCCGGTTTCCGCCTCCCACTTCCGGGTTTCCGCCTCCCACTTCCGGGTTCCAACAAATCCCCTCCCCGCCCTCCCCAAACACTTTTTTACACCCTTTCACCCCCTCGCGCGCCTTTTCCCGCCTCCCCCGCTCCTCTCCCCCTCACTTCCGGTTTCCGCCTCCCACTTCCGGGTTTCCGACTCCCACTTCCGGGTTCCAACAAATCCCCTCCCCGCCCTCCCCAAACACTTTTTGACACCGTTTCACCCCCTCGGGCGCCTTTTCCCGCCTCCCCCGCTCCTCTCCCCCTCACTTCCGGTTTCCGCCTCCCACTTCCGGGTTTCCGACTCCCACTTCCGGGTTCCAACAAATCCCCTCCCCGCCCTCCCCAAACACTTTTTTACACCGTTTCACCCCCTCGCGCGCCTTTTCCCGCCTCCCCCGCTCCTCTCCCCCTCACTTCCGGTTTCCGCCTCCCACTTCCGGGTTTCCGCCTCCCACTTCCGGGTTCCAACAAATCCCCTCCCCGCCCTCCCCAAACACTTTTTTACACCGTTTCTCCCCCTCGGGCGCCTTTTCCCGCCTCCCCCGCTCCTCTCCCCCTCACTTCCGGTTTCCGCCTCCCACTTCCGGGTTTCCGACTCCCACTTCCGGGTTCCAACAAATCCCCTCCCCGCCCTCCCCAAACACTTTTTTACACCCTTTCACCCCCTCGGGCGCCTTTTCCCGCCTCCCCCGCTCCTCTCCCCCTCACTTCCGGTTTCCGCCTCCCACTTCCGGGTTTCCGACTCCCACTTCCGGGTTCCAACAAATCCCCTCCCCCGCCCTCCCCAAACACTTTTTTACACCGTTTCACCCCCTCGCGCGCCTTTTCCCGCCTCCCCCGCTCCTCTCCCCCTCACTTCCGGTTTCCGCCTCCCACTTCCGGGTTTCCGACTCCCACTTCCGGGTTCCAACAAATCCCCTCCCCGCCCTCCCCAAACACTTTTTTACACCCTTTCACCCCCTCGCGCGCCTTTTCCCGCCTCCCCCGCTCCTCTCCCCCTCACTTCCGGTTTCCGCCTCCCACTTCCGGGTTTCCGACTCCCACTTCCGGGTTCCAACAAATCCCCTCCCCGCCCTCCCCATACACTTTTTTACACCCTTTCACCCCCTCGGGCGCCTTTTCCCGCCTCCCCCGCTCCTCTCCCCCTCACTTCCGGTTTCCGCCTCCCACTTCCGGGTTTCCGACTCCCACTTCCGGGTTCCAACAAATCCCCTCCCCGCCCTCCCCAAACACTTTTTTACACCGTTTCTCCCCCTCGCGCGCCTTTTCCCGCCTCCCCCGCTCCTCTCCCCCTCACTTCCGGTTTCCGCCTCCCACTTCCGGGTTTCCGCCTCCCACTTCCGGGTTCCAACAAATCCCCTCCCCGCCCTCCCCAAGCACTTTTTTACACCCTTTCACCCCCTCGGGCGCCTTTTCCCGCCTCCCCCGCTCCTCTCCCCCTCACTTCCGGTTTCCGCCTCCCACTTCCGGGTTTCCGCCTCCCACTTCCGGGTTCCAACAAATCCCCTCCCCGCCCTCCCCAAACACTTTTTTACACCGTTTCTCCCCCTCGCGCGCCTTTTCCCGCCTCCCCCGCTCCTCTCCCCCTCACTTCCGGTTTCCGCCTCCCACTTCCGGGTTTCCGCCTCCCACTTCCGGGTTCCAACAAATCCCCTCCCCGCCCTCCCCAAACACTTTTTTACACCGTTTCTCCCCCTCGGGCGCCTTTTCCCGCCTCCCCCGCTCCTCTCCCCCTCACTTCCGGTTTCCGCCTCCCACTTCCGGTTTCCGCCTCCCACTTCCGGGTTCCAACAAATCCCCTCCCCGCCCTCCCCAAACACTTTTTGACACCGTTTCACCCCCTCGCACGCCTTTTCCCGCCTCCCCCGCTCCTCTCCCCCTCACTTCCGGTTTCCGCCTCCCACTTCCGGGTTTCCGCCTCCCACTTCCGGGTTCCAACAAATCCCCTCCCCGCCCTCCCCAAACACTTTTTTACACCCTTTCACCCCCTCGGGCGCCTTTTCCCGCCTCCCCCGCTCCTCTCCCCCTCACTTCCGGTTTCCGCCTCCCACTTCCGGGTTTCCGCCTCCCACTTCCGGGTTCCAACAAATCCCCTCCCCGCCCTCCCCAAACACTTTTTGACACCGTTTCACCCCCTCGCACGCCTTTTCCCGCCTCCCCCGCTCCTCTCCCCCTCACTTCCGGTTTCCGCCTCCCACTTCCGGGTTTCCGCCTCCCACTTCCGGGTTCCAACAAATCCCCTCCCCGCCCTCCCCAAACACTTTTTGACACCGTTTCACCCCCTCGGACGCCTTTTCCCGCCTCCCCCGCTCCTCTCCCCCTCACTTCCGGTTTCCGCCTCCCACTTCCGGGTTTCCGACTCCCACTTCCGGGTTCCAACAAATCCCCTCCCCGCCCTCCCCAAACACTTTTTTACACCCTTTCACCCCCTCGCACGCCTTTTCCCGCCTCCCCCGCTCCTCTCCCCCTCACTTCCGGTTTCCGCCTCCCACTTCCGGGTTTCCGCCTCCCACTTCCGGGTTCCAACAAATCCCCTCCCCGCCCTCCCCAAACACTTTTTTACACCCTTTCACCCCCTCGCGCGCCTTTTCCCGCCTCCCCCGCTCCTCTCCCCCTCACTTCCGGTTTCCGCCTCCCACTTCCGGGTTTCCGACTCCCACTTCCGGGTTCCAACAAATCCCCTCCCCGCCCTCCCCAAACACTTTTTTACACCCTTTCACCCCCTCGCACGCCTTTTCCCGCCTCCCCCGCTCCTCTCCCCCTCACTTCCGGTTTCCGCCTCCCACTTCCGGGTTTCCGACTCCCACTTCCGGGTTCCAACAAATCCCCTCCCCGCCCTCCCCAAACACTTTTTTACACCCTTTCACCCCCTCGGGCGCCTTTTCCCGCCTCCCCCGCTCCTCTCCCCCTCACTTCCGGTTTCCGCCTCCCACTTCCGGGTTTCCGCCTCCCACTTCCGGGTTCCAACAAATCCCCTCCCCGCCCTCCCCAAACACTTTTTTACACCCTTTCACCCCCTCGCGCGCCTTTTCCCGCCTCCCCCGCTCCTCTCCCCCTCACTTCCGGTTTCCGCCTCCCACTTCCGGGTTTCCGCCTCCCACTTCCGGGTTCCAACAAATCCCCTCCCCGCCCTCCCCAAACACTTTTTTACACCCTTTCACCCCCTCGCACGCCTTTTCCCGCCTCCCCCGCTCCTCTCCCCCTCACTTCCGGTTTCCGCCTCCCACTTCCGGGTTTCCGCCTCCCACTTCCGGGTTCCAACAAATCCCCTCCCCGCCCTCCCCAAACACTTTTTGACACCCTTTCACCCCCTCGGACGCCTTTTCCCGCCTCCCCCGCTCCTCTCCCCCTCACTTCCGGTTTCCGCCTCCCACTTCCGGGTTTCCGACTCCCACTTCCGGGTTCCAACAAATCCCCTCCCCGCCCTCCCCAAACACTTTTTTACACCGTTTCACCCCCTCGGGCGCCTTTTCCCGCCTCCCCCGCTCCTCTCCCCCTCACTTCCGGTTTCCGCCTCCCACTTCCGGGTTTCCGACTCCCACTTCCGGGTTCCAACAAATCCCCTCCCCGCCCTCCCCAAACACTTTTTGACACCGTTTCACCCCCTCGGGCGCCTTTTCCCGCCTCCCCCGCTCCTCTCCCCCTCACTTCCGGTTTCCGCCTCCCACTTCCGGGTTTCCGACTCCCACTTCCGGGTTCCAACAAATCCCCTCCCCGCCCTCCCCAAACACTTTTTTACACCCTTTCACCCCCTCGCGCGCCTTTTCCCGCCTCCCCCGCTCCTCTCCCCCTCACTTCCGGTTTCCGCCTCCCACTTCCGGGTTTCCGCCTCCCACTTCCGGGTTCCAACAAATCCCCTCCCCGCCCTCCCCAAACACTTTTTTACACCGTTTCTCCCCCTCGGGCGCCTTTTCCCGCCTCCCCCGCTCCTCTCCCCCTCACTTCCGGTTTCCGCCTCCCACTTCCGGGTTTCCGACTCCCACTTCCGGGTTCCAACAAATCCCCTCCCCGCCCTCCCCAAACACTTTTTTACACCCTTTCACCCCCTCGGGCGCCTTTTCCCGCCTCCCCCGCTCCTCTCCCCCTCACTTCCGGTTTCCGCCTCCCACTTCCGGGTTTCCGACTCCCACTTCCGGGTTCCAACAAATCCCCTCCCCCGCCCTCCCCAAACACTTTTTTACACCGTTTCACCCCCTCGCGCGCCTTTTCCCGCCTCCCCCGCTCCTCTCCCCCTCACTTCCGGTTTCCGCCTCCCACTTCCGGGTTTCCGACTCCCACTTCCGGGTTCCAACAAATCCCCTCCCCGCCCTCCCCAAACACTTTTTTACACCCTTTCACCCCCTCGCGCGCCTTTTCCCGCCTCCCCCGCTCCTCTCCCCCTCACTTCCGGTTTCCGCCTCCCACTTCCGGGTTTCCGACTCCCACTTCCGGGTTCCAACAAATCCCCTCCCCGCCCTCCCCATACACTTTTTTACACCCTTTCACCCCCTCGGGCGCCTTTTCCCGCCTCCCCCGCTCCTCTCCCCCTCACTTCCGGTTTCCGCCTCCCACTTCCGGGTTTCCGACTCCCACTTCCGGGTTCCAACAAATCCCCTCCCCGCCCTCCCCAAACACTTTTTTACACCCTTTCACCCCCTCGCGCGCCTTTTCCCGCCTCCCCCGCTCCTCTCCCCCTCACTTCCGGTTTCCGCCTCCCACTTCCGGGTTTCCGACTCCCACTTCCGGGTTCCAACAAATCCCCTCCCCGCCCTCCCCAAACACTTTTTTACACCGTTTCTCCCCCTCGCGCGCCTTTTCCCGCCTCCCCCGCTCCTCTCCCCCTCACTTCCGGTTTCCGCCTCCCACTTCCGGGTTTCCGCCTCCCACTTCCGGGTTCCAACAAATCCCCTCCCCGCCCTCCCCAAGCACTTTTTTACACCCTTTCACCCCCTCGGGCGCCTTTTCCCGCCTCCCCCGCTCCTCTCCCCCTCACTTCCGGTTTCCGCCTCCCACTTCCGGGTTTCCGACTCCCACTTCCGGGTTCCAACAAATCCCCTCCCCGCCCTCCCCAAACACTTTTTTACACCCTTTCACCCCCTCGGGCGCCTTTTCCCGCCTCCCCCGCTCCTCTCCCCCTCACTTCCGGTTTCCGCCTCCCACTTCCGGGTTTCCGCCTCCCACTTCCGGGTTCCAACAAATCCCCTCCCCGCCCTCCCCAAACACTTTTTTACACCGTTTCTCCCCCTCGGGCGCCTTTTCCCGCCTCCCCCGCTCCTCTCCCCCTCACTTCCGGTTTCCGCCTCCCACTTCCGGTTTCCGCCTCCCACTTCCGGGTTCCAACAAATCCCCTCCCCGCCCTCCCCAAACACTTTTTGACACCGTTTCACCCCCTCGCACGCCTTTTCCCGCCTCCCCCGCTCCTCTCCCCCTCACTTCCGGTTTCCGCCTCCCACTTCCGGGTTTCCGACTCCCACTTCCGGGTTCCAACAAATCCCCTCCCCCGCCCTCCCCAAACACTTTTTTACACCGTTTCACCCCCTCGCGCGCCTTTTCCCGCCTCCCCCGCTCCTCTCCCCCTCACTTCCGGTTTCCGCCTCCCACTTCCGGGTTTCCGACTCCCACTTCCGGGTTCCAACAAATCCCCTCCCCGCCCTCCCCAAACACTTTTTGACACCGTTTCACCCCCTCGGACGCCTTTTCCCGCCTCCCCCGCTCCTCTCCCCCTCACTTCCGGTTTCCGCCTCCCACTTCCGGGTTTCCGACTCCCACTTCCGGGTTCCAACAAATCCCCTCCCCGCCCTCCCCAAACACTTTTTTACACCCTTTCACCCCCTCGCACGCCTTTTCCCGCCTCCCCCGCTCCTCTCCCCCTCACTTCCGGTTTCCGCCTCCCACTTCCGGGTTTCCGCCTCCCACTTCCGGGTTCCAACAAATCCCCTCCCCGCCCTCCCCAAACACTTTTTTACACCCTTTCACCCCCTCGCGCGCCTTTTCCCGCCTCCCCCGCTCCTCTCCCCCTCACTTCCGGTTTCCGCCTCCCACTTCCGGGTTTCCGACTCCCACTTCCGGGTTCCAACAAATCCCCTCCCCGCCCTCCCCAAACACTTTTTTACACCCTTTCACCCCCTCGCACGCCTTTTCCCGCCTCCCCCGCTCCTCTCCCCCTCACTTCCGGTTTCCGCCTCCCACTTCCGGGTTTCCGACTCCCACTTCCGGGTTCCAACAAATCCCCCTCCCCGCCCTCCCCAAACACTTTTTTACACCCTTTCACCCCCTCGGGCGCCTTTTCCCGCCTCCCCCGCTCCTCTCCCCCTCACTTCCGGTTTCCGCCTCCCACTTCCGGGTTTCCGACTCCCACTTCCGGGTTCCAACAAATCCCCTCCCCGCCCTCCCCAAACACTTTTTTACACCCTTTCACCCCCTCGCGCGCCTTTTCCCGCCTCCCCCGCTCCTCTCCCCCTCACTTCCGGTTTCCGCCTCCCACTTCCGGGTTTCCGCCTCCCACTTCCGGGTTCCAACAAATCCCCTCCCCGCCCTCCCCAAACACTTTTTTACACCCTTTCACCCCCTCGCACGCCTTTTCCCGCCTCCCCCGCTCCTCTCCCCCTCACTTCCGGTTTCCGCCTCCCACTTCCGGGTTTCCGACTCCCACTTCCGGGTTCCAACAAATCCCCTCCCCGCCCTCCCCAAACACTTTTTGACACCCTTTCACCCCCTCGGACGCCTTTTCCCGCCTCCCCCGCTCCTCTCCCCCTCACTTCCGGTTTCCGCCTCCCACTTCCGGGTTTCCGACTCCCACTTCCGGGTTCCAACAAATCCCCTCCCCGCCCTCCCCAAACACTTTTTTACACCGTTTCACCCCCTCGGGCGCCTTTTCCCGCCTCCCCCGCTCCTCTCCCCCTCACTTCCGGTTTCCGCCTCCCACTTCCGGGTTTCCGCCTCCCACTTCCGGGTTCCAACAAATCCCCTCCCCGCCCTCCCCAAACACTTTTTTACACCCTTTCACCCCCTCGCGCGCCTTTTCCCGCCTCCCCCGCTCCTCTCCCCCTCACTTCCGGTTTCCGCCTCCCACTTCCGGGTTTCCGACTCCCACTTCCGGGTTCCAACAAATCCCCTCCCCGCCCTCCCCAAACACTTTTTGACACCGTTTCACCCCCTCGGGCGCCTTTTCCCGCCTCCCCCGCTCCTCTCCCCCTCACTTCCGGTTTCCGCCTCCCACTTCCGGGTTTCCGACTCCCACTTCCGGGTTCCAACAAATCCCCTCCCCGCCCTCCCCAAACACTTTTTTACACCCTTTCACCCCCTCGCGCGCCTTTTCCCGCCTCCCCCGCTCCTCTCCCCCTCACTTCCGGTTTCCGCCTCCCACTTCCGGGTTTCCGACTCCCACTTCCGGGTTCCAACAAATCCCCTCCCCGCCCTCCCCAAACACTTTTTTACACCGTTTCTCCCCCTCGGGCGCCTTTTCCCGCCTCCCCCGCTCCTCTCCCCCTCACTTCCGGTTTCCGCCTCCCACTTCCGGGTTTCCGACTCCCACTTCCGGGTTCCAACAAATCCCCTCCCCGCCCTCCCCAAACACTTTTTTACACCCTTTCACCCCCTCGGACGCCTTTTCCCGCCTCCCCCGCTCCTCTCCCCCTCACTTCCGGTTTCCGCCTCCCACTTCCGGGTTTCCGACTCCCACTTCCGGGTTCCAACAAATCCCCTCCCCCGCCCTCCCCAAACACTTTTTTACACCGTTTCACCCCCTCGCGCGCCTTTTCCCGCCTCCCCCGCTCCTCTCCCCCTCACTTCCGGTTTCCGCCTCCCACTTCCGGGTTTCCGACTCCCACTTCCGGGTTCCAACAAATCCCCTCCCCGCCCTCCCCAAACACTTTTTTACACCCTTTCACCCCCTCGCGCGCCTTTTCCCGCCTCCCCCGCTCCTCTCCCCCTCACTTCCGGTTTCCGCCTCCCACTTCCGGGTTTCCGACTCCCACTTCCGGGTTCCAACAAATCCCCTCCCCGCCCTCCCCATACACTTTTTTACACCGTTTCACCCCCTCGCACGCCTTTTCCCGCCTCCCCCGCTCCTCTCCCCCTCACTTCCGGTTTCCGCCTCCCACTTCCGGGTTTCCGACTCCCACTTCCGGGTTCCAACAAATCCCCTCCCCGCCCTCCCCAAACACTTTTTTACACCGTTTCTCCCCCTCGCGCGCCTTTTCCCGCCTCCCCCGCTCCTCTCCCCCTCACTTCCGGTTTCCGCCTCCCACTTCCGGGTTTCCGCCTCCCACTTCCGGGTTCCAACAAATCCCCTCCCCGCCCTCCCCAAACACTTTTTTACACCCTTTCACCCCCTCGCACGCCTTTTCCCGCCTCCCCCGCTCCTCTCCCCCTCACTTCCGGTTTCCGCCTCCCACTTCCGGGTTTCCGACTCCCACTTCCGGGTTCCAACAAATCCCCTCCCCGCCCTCCCCAAACACTTTTTTACACCCTTTCACCCCCTCACACGCCTTTTCCCGCCTCCCCCGCTCCTCTCCCCCTCACTTCCGGTTTCCGCCTCCCACTTCCGGTTTCCGCCTCCCACTTCCGGGTTCCAACAAATCCCCTCCCCGCCCTCCCCAAACACTTTTTTACACCCTTTCACCCCCTCGCGCGCCTTTTCCCGCCTCCCCCGCTCCTCTCCCCCTCACTTCCGGTTTCCGCCTCCCACTTCCGGGTTTCCGCCTCCCACTTCCGGGTTCCAACAAATCCCCTCCCCGCCCTCCCCAAACACTTTTTGACACCGTTTCACCCCCTCGCACGCCTTTTCCCGCCTCCCCCGCTCCTCTCCCCCTCACTTCCGGTTTCCGCCTCCCACTTCCGGGTTTCCGACTCCCACTTCCGGGTTCCAACAAATCCCCTCCCCGCCCTCCCCAAACACTTTTTTACACCGTTTCACCCCCTCGGACGCCTTTTCCCGCCTCCCCCGCTCCTCTCCCCCTCACTTCCGGTTTCCGCCTCCCACTTCCGGGTTTCCGACTCCCACTTCCGGGTTCCAACAAATCCCCTCCCCGCCCTCCCCAAACACTTTTTTACACCGTTTCTCCCCCTCGGGCGCCTTTTCCCGCCTCCCCCGCTCCTCTCCCCCTCACTTCCGGTTTCCGCCTCCCACTTCCGGGTTTCCGCCTCCCACTTCCGGGTTCCAACAAATCCCCTCCCCGCCCTCCCCAAACACTTTTTTACACCCTTTCACCCCCTCGCGCGCCTTTTCCCGCCTCCCCCGCTCCTCTCCCCCTCACTTCCGGTTTCCGCCTCCCACTTCCGGGTTTCCGCCTCCCACTTCCGGGTTCCAACAAATCCCCTCCCCGCCCTCCCCAAACACTTTTTTACACCCTTTCACCCCCTCGCACGCCTTTTCCCGCCTCCCCCGCTCCTCTCCCCCTCACTTCCGGTTTCCGCCTCCCACTTCCGGGTTTCCGACTCCCACTTCCGGGTTCCAACAAATCCCCTCCCCGCCCTCCCCAAACACTTTTTTACACCCTTTCACCCCCTCGCGCGCCTTTTCCCGCCTCCCCCGCTCCTCTCCCCCTCACTTCCGGTTTCCGCCTCCCACTTCCGGGTTTCCGACTCCCACTTCCGGGTTCCAACAAATCCCCTCCCCGCCCTCCCCAAACACTTTTTTACACCCTTTCACCCCCTCGCGCGCCTTTTCCCGCCTCCCCCGCTCCTCTCCCCCTCACTTCCGGTTTCCGCCTCCCACTTCCGGGTTTCCGCCTCCCACTTCCGGGTTCCAACAAATCCCCTCCCCGCCCTCCCCAAACACTTTTTTACACCCTTTCACCCCCTCGCACGCCTTTTCCCGCCTCCCCCGCTCCTCTCCCCCTCACTTCCGGTTTCCGCCTCCCACTTCCGGTTTCCGCCTCCCACTTCCGGGTTCCAACAAATCCCCTCCCCGCCCTCCCCAAACACTTTTTTACACCCTTTCACCCCCTCGCACGCCTTTTCCCGCCTCCCCCGCTCCTCTCCCCCTCACTTCCGGTTTCCGCCTCCCACTTCCGGGTTTCCGCCTCCCACTTCCGGGTTCCAACAAATCCCCTCCCCGCCCTCCCCAAACACTTTTTTACACCCTTTCACCCCCTCGGGCGCCTTTTCCCGCCTCCCCCGCTCCTCTCCCCCTCACTTCCGGTTTCCGCCTCCCACTTCCGGGTTTCCGACTCCCACTTCCGGGTTCCAACAAATCCCCTCCCCGCCCTCCCCAAACACTTTTTTACACCCTTTCACCCCCTCGCGCGCCTTTTCCCGCCTCCCCCGCTCCTCTCCCCCTCACTTCCGGTTTCCGCCTCCCACTTCCGGGTTTCCGCCTCCCACTTCCGGGTTCCAACAAATCCCCTCCCCGCCCTCCCCAAACACTTTTTTACACCCTTTCACCCCCTCGCGCGCCTTTTCCCGCCTCCCCCGCTCCTCTCCCCCTCACTTCCGGTTTCCGCCTCCCACTTTCGGGTTTCCGCCTCCCACTTCCGGGTTCCAACAAATCCCCTCCCCGCCCTCCCCAAACACTTTTTTACACCGTTTCTCACCCTCGGGCGCCTTTTCCCGCCTCCCCCGCTCCTCTCCCCCTCACTTCCGGTTTCCGCCTCCCACTTCCGGGTTTCCGACTCCCACTTCCGGGTTCCAACAAATCCCCTCCCCGCCCTCCCCAAACACTTTTTTACACCGTTTCTCCCCCTCGGACGCCTTTTCCCGCCTCCCCCGCTCCTCTCCCCCTCACTTCCGGTTTCCGCCTCCCACTTCCGGGTTTCCGACTCCCACTTCCGGGTTCCAACAAATCCCCTCCCCGCCCTCCCCAAACACTTTTTTACACCCTTTCACCCCCTCGGGCGCCTTTTCCCGCCTCCCCCGCTCCTCTCCCCCTCACTTCCGGTTTCCGCCTCCCACTTCCGGGTTTCCGACTCCCACTTCCGGGTTCCAACAAATCCCCTCCCCGCCCTCCCCAAACACTTTTTTACACCGTTTCACCCCCTCGGACGCCTTTTCCCGCCTCCCCCGCTCCTCTCCCCCTCACTTCCGGTTTCCGCCTCCCACTTCCGGGTTTCCGCCTCCCACTTCCGGGTTCCAACAAATCCCCTCCCCGCCCTCCCCAAACACTTTTTTACACCCTTTCACCCCCTCGGGCGCCTTTTCCCGCCTCCCCCGCTCCTCTCCCCCTCACTTCCGGTTTCCGCCTCCCACTTCCGGGTTTCCGACTCCCACTTCCGGGTTCCAACAAATCCCCTCCCCGCCCTCCCCAAACACTTTTTTACACCGTTTCACCCCCTCGCGCGCCTTTTCCCGCCTCCCCCGCTCCTCTCCCCCTCACTTCCGGTTTCCGCCTCCCACTTCCGGGTTTCCGACTCCCACTTCCGGGTTCCAACAAATCCCCTCCCCGCCCTCCCCAAACACTTTTTTACACCGTTTCACACCCTCGGACGCCTTTTCCCGCCTCCCCCGCTCCTCTCCCCCTCACTTCCGGTTTCCGCCTCCCACTTCCGGGTTTCCGCCTCCCACTTCCGGGTTCCAACAAATCCCCTCCCCGCCCTCCCCAAACACTTTTTTACACCCTTTCACCCCCTCGCACGCCTTTTCCCGCCTCCCCCGCTCCTCTCCCCCTCACTTCCGGTTTCCGCCTCCCACTTCCGGGTTTCCGCCTCCCACTTCCGGGTTCCAACAAATCCCCTCCCCGCCCTCCCCAAACACTTTTTTACACCGTTTCTCCCCCTCGGGCGCCTTTTCCCGCCTCCCCCGCTCCTCTCCCCCTCACTTCCGGTTTCCGCCTCCCACTTCCGGGTTTCCGACTCCCACTTCCGGGTTCCAACAAATCCCCTCCCCGCCCTCCCCAAACACTTTTTTACACCGTTTCTCCCCCTCGGGCGCCTTTTCCCGCCTCCCCCGCTCCTCTCCCCCTCACTTCCGGTTTCCGCCTCCCACTTCCGGGTTTCCGCCTCCCACTTCCGGGTTCCAACAAATCCCCTCCCCGCCCTCCCCAAACACTTTTTTACACCCTTTCACCCCCTCGGGCGCCTTTTCCCGCCTCCCCCGCTCCTCTCCCCCTCACTTCCGGTTTCCGCCTCCCACTTCCGGGTTTCCGACTCCCACTTCCGGGTTCCAACAAATCCCCTCCCCCGCCCTCCCCAAACACTTTTTTACACCGTTTCACCCCCTCGCGCGCCTTTTCCCGCCTCCCCCGCTCCTCTCCCCCTCACTTCCGGTTTCCGCCTCCCACTTCCGGGTTTCCGACTCCCACTTCCGGGTTCCAACAAATCCCCTCCCCGCCCTCCCCAAACACTTTTTTACACCCTTTCACCCCCTCGCGCGCCTTTTCCCGCCTCCCCCGCTCCTCTCCCCCTCACTTCCGGTTTCCGCCTCCCACTTCCGGGTTTCCGACTCCCACTTCCGGGTTCCAACAAATCCCCTCCCCGCCCTCCCCAAACACTTTTTTACACCCTTTCACCCCCTCGCGCGCCTTTTCCCGCCTCCCCCGCTCCTCTCCCCCTCACTTCCGGTTTCCGCCTCCCACTTCCGGGTTTCCGCCTCCCACTTCCGGGTTCCAACAAATCCCCTCCCCGCCCTCCCCAAACACTTTTTTACACCGTTTCTCCCCCTCGGACGCCTTTTCCCGCCTCCCCCGCTCCTCTCCCCCTCACTTCCGGTTTCCGCCTCCCACTTCCGGGTTTCCGCCTCCCACTTCCGGGTTCCAACAAATCCCCTCCCCGCCCTCCCCAAACACTTTTTTACACCCTTTCACCCCCTCACACGCCTTTTCCCGCCTCCCCCGCTCCTCTCCCCCTCACTTCCGGTTTCCGCCTCCCACTTCCGGTTTCCGCCTCCCACTTCCGGGTTCCAACAAATCCCCTCCCCGCCCTCCCCAAACACTTTTTGACACCGTTTCACCCCCTCGCACGCCTTTTCCCGCCTCCCCCGCTCCTCTCCCCCTCACTTCCGGTTTCCGCCTCCCACTTCCGGGTTTCCGCCTCCCACTTCCGGGTTCCAACAAATCCCCTCCCCGCCCTCCCCAAACACTTTTTTACACCGTTTCACCCCCTCGGACGCCTTTTCCCGCCTCCCCCGCTCCTCTCCCCCTCACTTCCGGTTTCCGCCTCCCACTTCCGGGTTTCCGACTCCCACTTCCGGGTTCCAACAAATCCCCTCCCCGCCCTCCCCAAACACTTTTTTACACCCTTTCACCCCCTCGGGCGCCTTTTCCCGCCTCCCCCGCTCCTCTCCCCCTCACTTCCGGTTTCCGCCTCCCACTTCCGGGTTTCCGCCTCCCACTTCCGGGTTCCAACAAATCCCCTCCCCGCCCTCCCCAAACACTTTTTTACACCCTTTCACCCCCTCGCGCGCCTTTTCCCGCCTCCCCCGCTCCTCTCCCCCTCACTTCCGGTTTCCGCCTCCCACTTCCGGGTTTCCGACTCCCACTTCCGGGTTCCAACAAATCCCCTCCCCGCCCTCCCCAAACACTTTTTGACACCGTTTCACCCCCTCGGGCGCCTTTTCCCGCCTCCCCCGCTCCTCTCCCCCTCACTTCCGGTTTCCGCCTCCCACTTCCGGGTTTCCGACTCCCACTTCCGGGTTCCAACAAATCCCCTCCCCGCCCTCCCCAAACACTTTTTTACACCCTTTCACCCCCTCGCGCGCCTTTTCCCGCCTCCCCCGCTCCTCTCCCCCTCACTTCCGGTTTCCGCCTCCCACTTCCGGGTTTCCGACTCCCACTTCCGGGTTCCAACAAATCCCCTCCCCGCCCTCCCCAAACACTTTTTTACACCGTTTCTCCCCCTCGGGCGCCTTTTCCCGCCTCCCCCGCTCCTCTCCCCCTCACTTCCGGTTTCCGCCTCCCACTTCCGGGTTTCCGACTCCCACTTCCGGGTTCCAACAAATCCCCTCCCCGCCCTCCCCAAACACTTTTTTACACCCTTTCACCCCCTCGGGCGCCTTTTCCCGCCTCCCCCGCTCCTCTCCCCCTCACTTCCGGTTTCCGCCTCCCACTTCCGGGTTTCCGACTCCCACTTCCGGGTTCCAACAAATCCCCTCCCCCGCCCTCCCCAAACACTTTTTTACACCGTTTCACCCCCTCGCGCGCCTTTTCCCGCCTCCCCCGCTCCTCTCCCCCTCACTTCCGGTTTCCGCCTCCCACTTCCGGGTTTCCGACTCCCACTTCCGGGTTCCAACAAATCCCCTCCCCGCCCTCCCCAAACACTTTTTTACACCCTTTCACCCCCTCGCGCGCCTTTTCCCGCCTCCCCCGCTCCTCTCCCCCTCACTTCCGGTTTCCGCCTCCCACTTCCGGGTTTCCGACTCCCACTTCCGGGTTCCAACAAATCCCCTCCCCGCCCTCCCCAAACACTTTTTTACACCCTTTCACCCCCTCGGGCGCCTTTTCCCGCCTCCCCCGCTCCTCTCCCCCTCACTTCCGGTTTCGGCCTCCCACTTCCGGGTTTCCGCCTCCCACTTCCGGGTTCCAACAAATCCCCTCCCCGCCCTCCCCAAACACTTTTTTACACCGTTTCTCCCCCTCGGGCGCCTTTTCCCGCCTCCCCCGCTCCTCTCCCCCTCACTTCCGGTTTCCGCCTCCCACTTCCGGGTTTCCGACTCCCACTTCCGGGTTCCAACAAATCCCCTCCCCGCCCTCCCCAAACACTTTTTTACACCCTTTCACCCCCTCACACGCCTTTTCCCGCCTCCCCCGCTCCTCTCCCCCTCACTTCCGGTTTCCGCCTCCCACTTCCGGGTTTCCGACTCCCACTTCCGGGTTCCAACAAATCCCCTCCCCCGCCCTCCCCAAACACTTTTTTACACCGTTTCACCCCCTCGCGCGCCTTTTCCCGCCTCCCCCGCTCCTCTCCCCCTCACTTCCGGTTTCCGCCTCCCACTTCCGGGTTTCCGACTCCCACTTCCGGGTTCCAACAAATCCCCTCCCCGCCCTCCCCAAACACTTTTTTACACCCTTTCACCCCCTCGCGCGCCTTTTCCCGCCTCCCCCGCTCCTCTCCCCCTCACTTCCGGTTTCCGCCTCCCACTTCCGGGTTTCCGACTCCCACTTCCGGGTTCCAACAAATCCCCTCCCCGCCCTCCCCAAACACTTTTTTACACCCTTTCACCCCCTCGCGCGCCTTTTCCCGCCTCCCCCGCTCCTCTCCCCCTCACTTCCGGTTTCCGCCTCCCACTTCCGGGTTTCCGCCTCCCACTTCCGGGTTCCAACAAATCCCCTCCCCGCCCTCCCCAAACACTTTTTTACACCGTTTCTCCCCCTCGGGCGCCTTTTCCCGCCTCCCCCGCTCCTCTCCCCCTCACTTCCGGTTTCCGCCTCCCACTTCCGGGTTTCCGCCTCCCACTTCCGGGTTCCAACAAATCCCCTCCCCGCCCTCCCCAAACACTTTTTTACACCGTTTCACCCCCTCGCACGCCTTTTCCCGCCTCCCCCGCTCCTCTCCCCCTCACTTCCGGTTTCCGCCTCCCACTTCCGGGTTTCCGCCTCCCACTTCCGGGTTCCAACAAATCCCCTCCCCGCCCTCCCCAAACACTTTTTTACACCCTTTCACCCCCTCGCGCGCCTTTTCCCGCCTCCCCCGCTCCTCTCCCCCTCACTTCCGGTTTCCGCCTCCCACTTCCGGGTTTCCGACTCCCACTTCCGGGTTCCAACAAATCCCCTCCCCGCCCTCCCCAAACACTTTTTTACACCCTTTCACCCCCTCGGGCGCCTTTTCCCGCCTCCCCCGCTCCTCTCCCCCTCACTTCCGGTTTCCGCCTCCCACTTCCGGTTTCCGACTCCCACTTCCGGGTTTCCGCCTCCCACTTCCGGGTTCCAACAAATCCCCTCCCCGCCCTCCCCAAACACTTTTTTACACCGTTTCACACCCTCGGACGCCTTTTCCCGCCTCCCCCGCTCCTCTCCCCCTCACTTCCGGTTTCCGCCTCCCACTTCCGGGTTTCCGACTCCCACTTCCGGGTTCCAACAAATCCCCTCCCCGCCCTCCCCAAACACTTTTTTACACCCTTTCACCCCCTCGCACGCCTTTTCCCGCCTCCCCCGCTCCTCTCCCCCTCACTTCCGGTTTCCGCCTCCCACTTCCGGGTTTCCGCCTCCCACTTCCGGGTTCCAACAAATCCCCTCCCCGCCCTCCCCAAACACTTTTTTACACCGTTTCACCCCCTCGGGCGCCTTTTCCCGCCTCCCCCGCTCCTCTCCCCCTCACTTCCGGTTTCCGCCTCCCACTTCCGGGTTTCCGCCTCCCACTTCCGGGTTCCAACAAATCCCCTCCCCGCCCTCCCCAAACACTTTTTTACACCGTTTCTCCCCCTCGGACGCCTTTTCCCGCCTCCCCCGCTCCTCTCCCCCTCACTTCCTGTTTCCGCCTCCCACTTCCGGGTTTCCGACTCCCACTTCCGGGTTCCAACAAATCCCCTCCCCGCCCTCCCCAAACACTTTTTTACACCCTTTCACCCCCTCGGGCGCCTTTTCCCGCCTCCCCCGCTCCTCTCCCCCTCACTTCCGGTTTCGGCCTCCCACTTCCGGGTTTCCGCCTCCCACTTCCGGGTTCCAACAAATCCCCTCCCCGCCCTCCCCAAACACTTTTTTACACCGTTTCACCCCCTCGGACGCCTTTTCCCGCCTCCCCCGCTCCTCTCCCCCTCACTTCCGGTTTCCGCCTCCCACTTCCGGGTTTCCGACTCCCACTTCCGGGTTCCAACAAATCCCCTCCCCGCCCTCCCCAAACACTTTTTTACACCCTTTCACCCCCTCGCGCGCCTTTTCCCGCCTCCCCCGCTCCTCTCCCCCTCACTTCCGGTTTCCGCCTCCCACTTCCGGGTTTCCGACTCCCACTTCCGGGTTCCAACAAATCCCCTCCCCGCCCTCCCCAAACACTTTTTTACACCGTTTCACCCCCTCGGGCGCCTTTTCCCGCCTCCCCCGCTCCTCTCCCCCTCACTTCCGGTTTCCGCCTCCCACTTCCGGGTTTCCGCCTCCCACTTCCGGGTTCCAACAAATCCCCTCCCCGCCCTCCCCAAACACTTTTTTACACCGTTTCACACCCTCGGACGCCTTTTCCCGCCTCCCCCGCTCCTCTCCCCCTCACTTCCGGTTTCCGCCTCCCACTTCCGGGTTTCCGACTCCCACTTCCGGGTTCCAACAAATCCCCTCCCCGCCCTCCCCAAACACTTTTTTACACCGTTTCACCCCCTCGCACGCCTTTTCCCGCCTCCCCCGCTCCTCTCCCCCTCACTTCCGGTTTCCGCCTCCCACTTCCGGGTTTCCGACTCCCACTTCCGGGTTCCAACAAATCCCCTCCCCGCCCTCCCCAAACACTTTTTTACACCGTTTCTCCCCCTCGCGCGCCTTTTCCCGCCTCCCCCGCTCCTCTCCCCCTCACTTCCGGTTTCCGCCTCCCACTTCCGGGTTTCCGACTCCCACTTCCGGGTTCCAACAAATCCCCTCCCCGCCCTCCCCAAACACTTTTTTACACCGTTTCACCCCCTCGGGCGCCTTTTCCCGCCTCCCCCGCTCCTCTCCCCCTCACTTCCGGTTTCCGCCTCCCACTTCCGGGTTTCCGCCTCCCACTTCCGGGTTCCAACAAATCCCCTCCCCGCCCTCCCCAAACACTTTTTTACACCGTTTCACCCCCTCGCGCGCCTTTTCCCGCCTCCCCCGCTCCTCTCCCCCTCACTTCCGGTTTCCGCCTCCCACTTCCGGGTTTCCGCCTCCCACTTCCGGGTTCCAACAAATCCCCTCCCCGCCCTCCCCAAACACTTTTTTACACCCTTTCACCCCCTCGGGCGCCTTTTCCCGCCTCCCCCGCTCCTCTCCCCCTCACTTCCGGTTTCCGCCTCCCACTTCCGGGTTTCCGACTCCCACTTCCGGGTTCCAACAAATCCCCTCCCCGCCCTCCCCAAACACTTTTTTACACCCTTTCACCCCCTCGCGCGCCTTTTCCCGCCTCCCCCGCTCCTCTCCCCCTCACTTCCGGTTTCCGCCTCCCACTTCCGGGTTTCCGACTCCCACTTCCGGGTTCCAACAAATCCCCTCCCCGCCCTCCCCAAACACTTTTTTACACCGTTTCTCCCCCTCGGGCGCCTTTTCCCGCCTCCCCCGCTCCTCTCCCCCTCACTTCCGGTTTCCGCCTCCCACTTCCGGGTTTCCGACTCCCACTTCCGGGTTCCAACAAATCCCCTCCCCGCCCTCCCCAAACACTTTTTTACACCCTTTCACCCCCTCGGGCGCCTTTTCCCGCCTCCCCCGCTCCTCTCCCCCTCACTTCCGGTTTCCGCCTCCCACTTCCGGGTTTCCGACTCCCACTTCCGGGTTCCAACAAATCCCCTCCCCCGCCCTCCCCAAACACTTTTTTACACCGTTTCACCCCCTCGCGCGCCTTTTCCCGCCTCCCCCGCTCCTCTCCCCCTCACTTCCGGTTTCCGCCTCCCACTTCCGGGTTTCCGACTCCCACTTCCGGGTTCCAACAAATCCCCTCCCCGCCCTCCCCAAACACTTTTTTACACCGTTTCTCCCCCTCGGGCGCCTTTTCCCGCCTCCCCCGCTCCTCTCCCCCTCACTTCCGGTTTCCGCCTCCCACTTCCGGGTTTCCGACTCCCACTTCCGGGTTCCAACAAATCCCCTCCCCGCCCTCCCCAAACACTTTTTTACACCGTTTCTCCCCCTCGGACGCCTTTTCCCGCCTCCCCCGCTCCTCTCCCCCTCACTTCCGGTTTCCGCCTCCCACTTCCGGGTTTCCGACTCCCACTTCCGGGTTCCAACAAATCCCCTCCCCGCCCTCCCCAAACACTTTTTTACACCCTTTCACCCCCTCGCACGCCTTTTCCCGCCTCCCCCGCTCCTCTCCCCCTCACTTCCGGTTTCCGCCTCCCACTTCCGGGTTTCCGACTCCCACTTCCGGGTTCCAACAAATCCCCTCCCCCGCCCTCCCCAAACACTTTTTTACACCGTTTCACCCCCTCGCGCGCCTTTTCCCGCCTCCCCCGCTCCTCTCCCCCTCACTTCCGGTTTCCGCCTCCCACTTCCGGGTTTCCGCCTCCCACTTCCGGGTTCCAACAAATCCCCTCCCCGCCCTCCCCAAACACTTTTTTACACCGTTTCACCCCCTCGCGCGCCTTTTCCCGCCTCCCCCGCTCCTCTCCCCCTCACTTCCGGTTTCCGCCTCCCACTTCCGGGTTTCCGCCTCCCACTTCCGGGTTCCAACAAATCCCCTCCCCGCCCTCCCCAAACACTTTTTTACACCCTTTCACCCCCTCGGGCGCCTTTTCCCGCCTCCCCCGCTCCTCTCCCCCTCACTTCCGGTTTCCGCCTCCCACTTCCGGGTTTCCGCCTCCCACTTCCGGGTTCCAACAAATCCCCTCCCCGCCCTCCCCAAACACTTTTTTACACCCTTTCACCCCCTCGCGCGCCTTTTCCCGCCTCCCCCGCTCCTCTCCCCCTCACTTCCGGTTTCCGCCTCCCACTTCCGGGTTTCCGACTCCCACTTCCGGGTTCCAACAAATCCCCTCCCCGCCCTCCCCAAACACTTTTTGACACCGTTTCACCCCCTCGGGCGCCTTTTCCCGCCTCCCCCGCTCCTCTCCCCCTCACTTCCGGTTTCCGCCTCCCACTTCCGGGTTTCCGACTCCCACTTCCGGGTTCCAACAAATCCCCTCCCCGCCCTCCCCAAACACTTTTTTACACCCTTTCACCCCCTCGGGCGCCTTTTCCCGCCTCCCCCGCTCCTCTCCCCCTCACTTCCGGTTTCGGCCTCCCACTTCCGGGTTTCCGCCTCCCACTTCCGGGTTCCAACAAATCCCCTCCCCGCCCTCCCCAAACACTTTTTTACACCGTTTCACCCCCTCGGACGCCTTTTCCCGCCTCCCCCGCTCCTCTCCCCCTCACTTCCGGTTTCCGCCTCCCACTTCCGGGTTTCCGCCTCCCACTTCCGGGTTCCAACAAATCCCCTCCCCGCCCTCCCCAAACACTTTTTTACACCCTTTCACCCCCTCGCGCGCCTTTTCCCGCCTCCCCCGCTCCTCTCCCCCTCACTTCCGGTTTCCGCCTCCCACTTCCGGGTTTCCGACTCCCACTTCCGGGTTCCAACAAATCCCCTCCCCGCCCTCCCCAAACACTTTTTTACACCGTTTCACCCCCTCGCGCGCCTTTTCCCGCCTCCCCCGCTCCTCTCCCCCTCACTTCCGGTTTCCGCCTCCCACTTCCGGGTTTCCGCCTCCCACTTCCGGGTTCCAACAAATCCCCTCCCCGCCCTCCCCAAACACTTTTTTACACCGTTTCACACCCTCGGGCGCCTTTTCCCGCCTCCCCCGCTCCTCTCCCCCTCACTTCCGGTTTCCGCCTCCCACTTCCGGGTTTCCGCCTCCCACTTCCGGGTTCCAACAAATCCCCTCCCCGCCCTCCCCAAACACTTTTTTACACCGTTTCACCCCCTCGCACGCCTTTTCCCGCCTCCCCCGCTCCTCTCCCCCTCACTTCCGGTTTCCGCCTCCCACTTCCGGGTTTCCGCCTCCCACTTCCGGGTTCCAACAAATCCCCTCCCCGCCCTCCCCAAACACTTTTTTACACCGTTTCTCCGCCTCGCGCGCCTTTTCCCGCCTCCCCCGCTCCTCTCCCCCTCACTTCCGGTTTCCGCCTCCCACTTCCGGGTTTCCGACTCCCACTTCCGGGTTCCAACAAATCCCCTCCCCGCCCTCCCCAAACACTTTTTTACACCGTTTCACCCCCTCGGGCGCCTTTTCCCGCCTCCCCCGCTCCTCTCCCCCTCACTTCCGGTTTCCGCCTCCCACTTCCGGGTTTCCGACTCCCACTTCCGGGTTCCAACAAATCCCCTCCCCGCCCTCCCCAAACACTTTTTTACACCGTTTCACCCCCTCGCGCGCCTTTTCCCGCCTCCCCCGCTCCTCTCCCCCTCACTTCCGGTTTCCGCCTCCCACTTCCGGGTTTCCGACTCCCACTTCCGGGTTCCAACAAATCCCCTCCCCGCCCTCCCCAAACACTTTTTTACACCCTTTCACCCCCTCGCGCGCCTTTTCCCGCCTCCCCCGCTCCTCTCCCCCTCACTTCCGGTTTCCGCCTCCCACTTCCGGGTTTCCGACTCCCACTTCCGGGTTCCAACAAATCCCCTCCCCGCCCTCCCCAAACACTTTTTTACACCCTTTCACCCCCTCGGGCGCCTTTTCCCGCCTCCCCCGCTCCTCTCCCCCTCACTTCCGGTTTCCGCCTCCCACTTCCGGGTTTCCGACTCCCACTTCCGGGTTCCAACAAATCCCCTCCCCGCCCTCCCCAAACACTTTTTTACACCCTTTCACCCCCTCGCGCGCCTTTTCCCGCCTCCCCCGCTCCTCTCCCCCTCACTTCCGGTTTCCGCCTCCCACTTCCGGGTTTCCGACTCCCACTTCCGGGTTCCAACAAATCCCCTCCCCGCCCTCCCCAAACACTTTTTTACACCCTTTCACCCCCTCGGGCGCCTTTTCCCGCCTCCCCCGCTCCTCTCCCCCTCACTTCCGGTTTCCGCCTCCCACTTCCGGGTTTCCGACTCCCACTTCCGGGTTCCAACAAATCCCCTCCCCCGCCCTCCCCAAACACTTTTTTACACCGTTTCACCCCCTCGCGCGCCTTTTCCCGCCTCCCCCGCTCCTCTCCCCCTCACTTCCGGTTTCCGCCTCCCACTTCCGGGTTTCCGACTCCCACTTCCGGGTTCCAACAAATCCCCTCCCCGCCCTCCCCAAACACTTTTTTACACCGTTTCACCCCCTCGCGCGCCTTTTCCCGCCTCCCCCGCTCCTCTCCCCCTCACTTCCGGTTTCCGCCTCCCACTTCCGGGTTTCCGACTCCCACTTCCGGGTTCCAACAAATCCCCTCCCCGCCCTCCCCAAACACTTTTTTACACCCTTTCACCCCCTCGGGCGCCTTTTCCCGCCTCCCCCGCTCCTCTCCCCCTCACTTCCGGTTTCCGCCTCCCACTTCCGGGTTTCCGACTCCCACTTCCGGGTTCCAACAAATCCCCTCCCCGCCCTCCCCAAACACTTTTTTACACCCTTTCACCCCCTCGCGCGCCTTTTCCCGCCTCCCCCGCTCCTCTCCCCCTCACTTCCGGTTTCCGCCTCCCACTTCCGGGTTTCCGACTCCCACTTCCGGGTTCCAACAAATCCCCTCCCCGCCCTCCCCAAACACTTTTTTACACCGTTTCTCCCCCTCGGGCGCCTTTTCCCGCCTCCCCCGCTCCTCTCCCCCTCACTTCCGGTTTCCGCCTCCCACTTCCGGGTTTCCGACTCCCACTTCCGGGTTCCAACAAATCCCCTCCCCGCCCTCCCCAAACACTTTTTTACACCCTTTCACCCCCTCGGGCGCCTTTTCCCGCCTCCCCCGCTCCTCTCCCCCTCACTTCCGGTTTCCGCCTCCCACTTCCGGGTTTCCGACTCCCACTTCCGGGTTCCAACAAATCCCCTCCCCCGCCCTCCCCAAACACTTTTTTACACCGTTTCACCCCCTCGCGCGCCTTTTCCCGCCTCCCCCGCTCCTCTCCCCCTCACTTCCGGTTTCCGCCTCCCACTTCCGGGTTTCCGACTCCCACTTCCGGGTTCCAACAAATCCCCTCCCCGCCCTCCCCAAACACTTTTTTACACCCTTTCACCCCCTCGCGCGCCTTTTCCCGCCTCCCCCGCTCCTCTCCCCCTCACTTCCGGTTTCCGCCTCCCACTTCCGGGTTTCCGCCTCCCACTTCCGGGTTCCAACAAATCCCCTCCCCGCCCTCCCCAAACACTTTTTTACACCCTTTCACCCCCTCGCGCGCCTTTTCCCGCCTCCCCCGCTCCTCTCCCCCTCACTTCCGGTTTCCGCCTCCCACTTCCGGGTTTCCGACTCCCACTTCCGGGTTCCAACAAATCCCCTCCCCGCCCTCCCCAAACACTTTTTTACACCGTTTCTCCCCCTCGGACGCCTTTTCCCGCCTCCCCCGCTCCTCTCCCCCTCACTTCCGGTTTCCGCCTCCCACTTCCGGGTTTCCGCCTCCCACTTCCGGGTTCCAACAAATCCCCTCCCCGCCCTCCCCAAACACTTTTTTACACCCTTTCACCCCCTCACACGCCTTTTCCCGCCTCCCCCGCTCCTCTCCCCCTCACTTCCGGTTTCCGCCTCCCACTTCCGGGTTTCCGCCTCCCACTTCCGGGTTCCAACAAATCCCCTCCCCGCCCTCCCCAAACACTTTTTGACACCGTTTCACCCCCTCGCACGCCTTTTCCCGCCTCCCCCGCTCCTCTCCCCCTCACTTCCGGTTTCCGCCTCCCACTTCCGGGTTTCCGCCTCCCACTTCCGGGTTCCAACAAATCCCCTCCCCGCCCTCCCCAAACACTTTTTGACACCGTTTCACCCCCTCGGACGCCTTTTCCCGCCTCCCCCGCTCCTCTCCCCCTCACTTCCGGTTTCCGCCTCCCACTTCCGGGTTTCCGACTCCCACTTCCGGGTTCCAACAAATCCCCTCCCCGCCCTCCCCAAACACTTTTTTACACCCTTTCACCCCCTCGGGCGCCTTTTCCCGCCTCCCCCGCTCCTCTCCCCCTCACTTCCGGTTTCCGCCTCCCACTTCCGGGTTTCCGCCTCCCACTTCCGGGTTCCAACAAATCCCCTCCCCGCCCTCCCCAAACACTTTTTTACACCCTTTCACCCCCTCGCGCGCCTTTTCCCGCCTCCCCCGCTCCTCTCCCCCTCACTTCCGGTTTCCGCCTCCCACTTCCGGGTTTCCGACTCCCACTTCCGGGTTCCAACAAATCCCCTCCCCGCCCTCCCCAAACACTTTTTGACACCGTTTCACCCCCTCGGGCGCCTTTTCCCGCCTCCCCCGCTCCTCTCCCCCTCACTTCCGGTTTCCGCCTCCCACTTCCGGGTTTCCGACTCCCACTTCCGGGTTCCAACAAATCCCCTCCCCGCCCTCCCCAAACACTTTTTTACACCCTTTCACCCCCTCGCGCGCCTTTTCCCGCCTCCCCCGCTCCTCTCCCCCTCACTTCCGGTTTCCGCCTCCCACTTCCGGGTTTCCGACTCCCACTTCCGGGTTCCAACAAATCCCCTCCCCGCCCTCCCCAAACACTTTTTTACACCCTTTCACCCCCTCGCGCGCCTTTTCCCGCCTCCCCCGCTCCTCTCCCCCTCACTTCCGGTTTCCGCCTCCCACTTCCGGGTTTCCGACTCCCACTTCCGGGTTCCAACAAATCCCCTCCCCGCCCTCCCCAAACACTTTTTGACACCGTTTCACCCCCTCGGGCGCCTTTTCCCGCCTCCCCCGCTCCTCTCCCCCTCACTTCCGGTTTCCGCCTCCCACTTCCGGGTTTCCGACTCCCACTTCCGGGTTCCAACAAATCCCCTCCCCGCCCTCCCCAAACACTTTTTTACACCCTTTCACCCCCTCGGGCGCCTTTTCCCGCCTCCCCCGCTCCTCTCCCCCTCACTTCCGGTTTCGGCCTCCCACTTCCGGGTTTCCGCCTCCCACTTCCGGGTTCCAACAAATCCCCTCCCCGCCCTCCCCAAACACTTTTTTACACCGTTTCACCCCCTCGGACGCCTTTTCCCGCCTCCCCCGCTCCTCTCCCCCTCACTTCCGGTTTCCGCCTCCCACTTCCGGGTTTCCGCCTCCCACTTCCGGGTTCCAACAAATCCCCTCCCCGCCCTCCCCAAACACTTTTTTACACCCTTTCACCCCCTCGCGCGCCTTTTCCCGCCTCCCCCGCTCCTCTCCCCCTCACTTCCGGTTTCCGCCTCCCACTTCCGGGTTTCCGACTCCCACTTCCGGGTTCCAACAAATCCCCTCCCCGCCCTCCCCAAACACTTTTTTACACCGTTTCACCCCCTCGCGCGCCTTTTCCCGCCTCCCCCGCTCCTCTCCCCCTCACTTCCGGTTTCCGCCTCCCACTTCCGGGTTTCCGCCTCCCACTTCCGGGTTCCAACAAATCCCCTCCCCGCCCTCCCCAAACACTTTTTTACACCGTTTCACACCCTCGGGCGCCTTTTCCCGCCTCCCCCGCTCCTCTCCCCCTCACTTCCGGTTTCCGCCTCCCACTTCCGGGTTTCCGCCTCCCACTTCCGGGTTCCAACAAATCCCCTCCCCGCCCTCCCCAAACACTTTTTTACACCGTTTCACCCCCTCGCACGCCTTTTCCCGCCTCCCCCGCTCCTCTCCCCCTCACTTCCGGTTTCCGCCTCCCACTTCCGGGTTTCCGCCTCCCACTTCCGGGTTCCAACAAATCCCCTCCCCGCCCTCCCCAAACACTTTTTTACACCGTTTCTCCGCCTCGCGCGCCTTTTCCCGCCTCCCCCGCTCCTCTCCCCCTCACTTCCGGTTTCCGCCTCCCACTTCCGGGTTTCCGACTCCCACTTCCGGGTTCCAACAAATCCCCTCCCCGCCCTCCCCAAACACTTTTTTACACCGTTTCACCCCCTCGGGCGCCTTTTCCCGCCTCCCCCGCTCCTCTCCCCCTCACTTCCGGTTTCCGCCTCCCACTTCCGGGTTTCCGACTCCCACTTCCGGGTTCCAACAAATCCCCTCCCCGCCCTCCCCAAACACTTTTTTACACCGTTTCACCCCCTCGCGCGCCTTTTCCCGCCTCCCCCGCTCCTCTCCCCCTCACTTCCGGTTTCCGCCTCCCACTTCCGGGTTTCCGACTCCCACTTCCGGGTTCCAACAAATCCCCTCCCCGCCCTCCCCAAACACTTTTTTACACCCTTTCACCCCCTCGGGCGCCTTTTCCCGCCTCCCCCGCTCCTCTCCCCCTCACTTCCGGTTTCCGCCTCCCACTTCCGGGTTTCCGCCTCCCACTTCCGGGTTCCAACAAATCCCCTCCCCGCCCTCCCCAAACACTTTTTTACACCCTTTCACCCCCTCGCGCGCCTTTTCCCGCCTCCCCCGCTCCTCTCCCCCTCACTTCCGGTTTCCGCCTCCCACTTCCGGGTTTCCGACTCCCACTTCCGGGTTCCAACAAATCCCCTCCCCGCCCTCCCCAAACACTTTTTTACACCCTTTCACCCCCTCGGGCGCCTTTTCCCGCCTCCCCCGCTCCTCTCCCCCTCACTTCCGGTTTCCGCCTCCCACTTCCGGGTTTCCGACTCCCACTTCCGGGTTCCAACAAATCCCCTCCCCGCCCTCCCCAAACACTTTTTTACACCCTTTCACCCCCTCGGGCGCCTTTTCCCGCCTCCCCCGCTCCTCTCCCCCTCACTTCCGGTTTCCGCCTCCCACTTCCGGGTTTCCGACTCCCACTTCCGGGTTCCAACAAATCCCCTCCCCCGCCCTCCCCAAACACTTTTTTACACCGTTTCACCCCCTCGCGCGCCTTTTCCCGCCTCCCCCGCTCCTCTCCCCCTCACTTCCGGTTTCCGCCTCCCACTTCCGGGTTTCCGACTCCCACTTCCGGGTTCCAACAAATCCCCTCCCCGCCCTCCCCAAACACTTTTTTACACCGTTTCACCCCCTCGCGCGCCTTTTCCCGCCTCCCCCGCTCCTCTCCCCCTCACTTCCGGTTTCCGCCTCCCACTTCCGGGTTTCCGACTCCCACTTCCGGGTTCCAACAAATCCCCTCCCCGCCCTCCCCAAACACTTTTTTACACCCTTTCACCCCCTCGGGCGCCTTTTCCCGCCTCCCCCGCTCCTCTCCCCCTCACTTCCGGTTTCCGCCTCCCACTTCCGGGTTTCCGACTCCCACTTCCGGGTTCCAACAAATCCCCTCCCCGCCCTCCCCAAACACTTTTTTACACCCTTTCACCCCCTCGCGCGCCTTTTCCCGCCTCCCCCGCTCCTCTCCCCCTCACTTCCGGTTTCCGCCTCCCACTTCCGGGTTTCCGACTCCCACTTCCGGGTTCCAACAAATCCCCTCCCCGCCCTCCCCAAACACTTTTTTACACCGTTTCTCCCCCTCGGGCGCCTTTTCCCGCCTCCCCCGCTCCTCTCCCCCTCACTTCCGGTTTCCGCCTCCCACTTCCGGGTTTCCGACTCCCACTTCCGGGTTCCAACAAATCCCCTCCCCGCCCTCCCCAAACACTTTTTTACACCCTTTCACCCCCTCGGGCGCCTTTTCCCGCCTCCCCCGCTCCTCTCCCCCTCACTTCCGGTTTCCGCCTCCCACTTCCGGGTTTCCGACTCCCACTTCCGGGTTCCAACAAATCCCCTCCCCCGCCCTCCCCAAACACTTTTTTACACCGTTTCACCCCCTCGCGCGCCTTTTCCCGCCTCCCCCGCTCCTCTCCCCCTCACTTCCGGTTTCCGCCTCCCACTTCCGGGTTTCCGACTCCCACTTCCGGGTTCCAACAAATCCCCTCCCCGCCCTCCCCAAACACTTTTTTACACCCTTTCACCCCCTCGCGCGCCTTTTCCCGCCTCCCCCGCTCCTCTCCCCCTCACTTCCGGTTTCCGCCTCCCACTTCCGGGTTTCCGCCTCCCACTTCCGGGTTCCAACAAATCCCCTCCCCGCCCTCCCCAAACACTTTTTTACACCCTTTCACCCCCTCGCGCGCCTTTTCCCGCCTCCCCCGCTCCTCTCCCCCTCACTTCCGGTTTCCGCCTCCCACTTCCGGGTTTCCGACTCCCACTTCCGGGTTCCAACAAATCCCCTCCCCGCCCTCCCCAAACACTTTTTTACACCGTTTCTCCCCCTCGGACGCCTTTTCCCGCCTCCCCCGCTCCTCTCCCCCTCACTTCCGGTTTCCGCCTCCCACTTCCGGGTTTCCGCCTCCCACTTCCGGGTTCCAACAAATCCCCTCCCCGCCCTCCCCAAACACTTTTTTACACCCTTTCACCCCCTCACACGCCTTTTCCCGCCTCCCCCGCTCCTCTCCCCCTCACTTCCGGTTTCCGCCTCCCACTTCCGGGTTTCCGACTCCCACTTCCGGGTTCCAACAAATCCCCTCCCCGCCCTCCCCAAACACTTTTTGACACCGTTTCACCCCCTCGCACGCCTTTTCCCGCCTCCCCCGCTCCTCTCCCCCTCACTTCCGGTTTCCGCCTCCCACTTCCGGGTTTCCGCCTCCCACTTCCGGGTTCCAACAAATCCCCTCCCCGCCCTCCCCAAACACTTTTTGACACCGTTTCACCCCCTCGGACGCCTTTTCCCGCCTCCCCCGCTCCTCTCCCCCTCACTTCCGGTTTCCGCCTCCCACTTCCGGGTTTCCGACTCCCACTTCCGGGTTCCAACAAATCCCCTCCCCGCCCTCCCCAAACACTTTTTTACACCCTTTCACCCCCTCGGGCGCCTTTTCCCGCCTCCCCCGCTCCTCTCCCCCTCACTTCCGGTTTCCGCCTCCCACTTCCGGGTTTCCGCCTCCCACTTCCGGGTTCCAACAAATCCCCTCCCCGCCCTCCCCAAACACTTTTTTACACCCTTTCACCCCCTCGCGCGCCTTTTCCCGCCTCCCCCGCTCCTCTCCCCCTCACTTCCGGTTTCCGCCTCCCACTTCCGGGTTTCCGACTCCCACTTCCGGGTTCCAACAAATCCCCTCCCCGCCCTCCCCAAACACTTTTTGACACCGTTTCACCCCCTCGGGCGCCTTTTCCCGCCTCCCCCGCTCCTCTCCCCCTCACTTCCGGTTTCCGCCTCCCACTTCCGGGTTTCCGACTCCCACTTCCGGGTTCCAACAAATCCCCTCCCCGCCCTCCCCAAACACTTTTTTACACCCTTTCACCCCCTCGCGCGCCTTTTCCCGCCTCCCCCGCTCCTCTCCCCCTCACTTCCGGTTTCCGCCTCCCACTTCCGGGTTTCCGACTCCCACTTCCGGGTTCCAACAAATCCCCTCCCCGCCCTCCCCAAACACTTTTTTACACCGTTTCTCCCCCTCGGGCGCCTTTTCCCGCCTCCCCCGCTCCTCTCCCCCTCACTTCCGGTTTCCGCCTCCCACTTCCGGGTTTCCGACTCCCACTTCCGGGTTCCAACAAATCCCCTCCCCGCCCTCCCCAAACACTTTTTTACACCCTTTCACCCCCTCGGGCGCCTTTTCCCGCCTCCCCCGCTCCTCTCCCCCTCACTTCCGGTTTCCGCCTCCCACTTCCGGGTTTCCGACTCCCACTTCCGGGTTCCAACAAATCCCCTCCCCCGCCCTCCCCAAACACTTTTTTACACCGTTTCACCCCCTCGCGCGCCTTTTCCCGCCTCCCCCGCTCCTCTCCCCCTCACTTCCGGTTTCCGCCTCCCACTTCCGGGTTTCCGACTCCCACTTCCGGGTTCCAACAAATCCCCTCCCCGCCCTCCCCAAACACTTTTTTACACCCTTTCACCCCCTCGCGCGCCTTTTCCCGCCTCCCCCGCTCCTCTCCCCCTCACTTCCGGTTTCCGCCTCCCACTTCCGGGTTTCCGACTCCCACTTCCGGGTTCCAACAAATCCCCTCCCCGCCCTCCCCAAACACTTTTTTACACCCTTTCACCCCCTCGGGCGCCTTTTCCCGCCTCCCCCGCTCCTCTCCCCCTCACTTCCGGTTTCCGCCTCCCACTTCCGGGTTTCCGACTCCCACTTCCGGGTTCCAACAAATCCCCTCCCCGCCCTCCCCAAACACTTTTTTACACCGTTTCTCCCCCTCGCGCGCCTTTTCCCGCCTCCCCCGCTCCTCTCCCCCTCACTTCCGGTTTCCGCCTCCCACTTCCGGGTTTCCGCCTCCCACTTCCGGGTTCCAACAAATCCCCTCCCCGCCCTCCCCAAACACTTTTTTACACCGTTTCACCCCCTCGCGCGCCTTTTCCCGCCTCCCCCGCTCCTCTCCCCCTCACTTCCGGTTTCCGCCTCCCACTTCCGGGTTTCCGACTCCCACTTCCGGGTTCCAACAAATCCCCTCCCCGCCCTCCCCAAACACTTTTTTACACCCTTTCACCCCCTCGGGCGCCTTTTCCCGCCTCCCCCGCTCCTCTCCCCCTCACTTCCGGTTTCCGCCTCCCACTTCCGGGTTTCCGCCTCCCACTTCCGGGTTCCAACAAATCCCCTCCCCGCCCTCCCCAAACACTTTTTTACACCCTTTCACCCCCTCGGGCGCCTTTTCCCGCCTCCCCCGCTCCTCTCCCCCTCACTTCCGGTTTCCGCCTCCCACTTCCGGGTTTCCGCCTCCCACTTCCGGGTTCCAACAAATCCCCTCCCCGCCCTCCCCAAACACTTTTTTACACCCTTTCACCCCCTCGGGCGCCTTTTCCCGCCTCCCCCGCTCCTCTCCCCCTCACTTCCGGTTTCCGCCTCCCACTTCCGGGTTTCCGCCTCCCACTTCCGGGTTCCAACAAATCCCCTCCCCGCCCTCCCCAAACACTTTTTGACACCGTTTCACCCCCTCGGACGCCTTTTCCCGCCTCCCCCGCTCCTCTCCCCCTCACTTCCGGTTTCCGCCTCCCACTTCCGGGTTTCCGACTCCCACTTCCGGGTTCCAACAAATCCCCTCCCCGCCCTCCCCAAGCACTTTTTTACACCCTTTCACCCCCTCGGGCGCCTTTTCCCGCCTCCCCCGCTCCTCTCCCCCTCACTTCCGGTTTCCGCCTCCCACTTCCGGGTTTCCGCCTCCCACTTCCGGGTTCCAACAAATCCCCTCCCCGCCCTCCCCAAACACTTTTTTACACCCTTTCACCCCCTCGCGCGCCTTTTCCCGCCTCCCCCGCTCCTCTCCCCCTCACTTCCGGTTTCCGCCTCCCACTTCCGGGTTTCCGACTCCCACTTCCGGGTTCCAACAAATCCCCTCCCCGCCCTCCCCAAACACTTTTTTACACCCTTTCACCCCCTCGCGCGCCTTTTCCCGCCTCCCCCGCTCCTCTCCCCCTCACTTCCGGTTTCCGCCTCCCACTTCCGGGTTTCCGACTCCCACTTCCGGGTTCCAACAAATCCCCTCCCCGCCCTCCCCAAACACTTTTTTACACCGTTTCACCCCCTCGGACGCCTTTTCCCGCCTCCCCCGCTCCTCTCCCCCTCACTTCCGGTTTCCGCCTCCCACTTCCGGGTTTCCGACTCCCACTTCCGGGTTCCAACAAATCCCCTCCCCCGCCCTCCCCAAACACTTTTTTACACCGTTTCACCCCCTCGCGCGCCTTTTCCCGCCTCCCCCGCTCCTCTCCCCCTCACTTCCGGTTTCCGCCTCCCACTTCCGGGTTTCCGACTCCCACTTCCGGGTTCCAACAAATCCCCTCCCCGCCCTCCCCAAACACTTTTTTACACCCTTTCACCCCCTCGCGCGCCTTTTCCCGCCTCCCCCGCTCCTCTCCCCCTCACTTCCGGTTTCCGCCTCCCACTTCCGGGTTTCCGACTCCCACTTCCGGGTTCCAACAAATCCCCTCCCCGCCCTCCCCAAACACTTTTTTACACCCTTTCACCCCCTCGGGCGCCTTTTCCCGCCTCCCCCGCTCCTCTCCCCCTCACTTCCGGTTTCCGCCTCCCACTTCCGGGTTTCCGCCTCCCACTTCCGGGTTCCAACAAATCCCCTCCCCGCCCTCCCCAAACACTTTTTTACACCGTTTCACCCCCTCGCACGCCTTTTCCCGCCTCCCCCGCTCCTCTCCCCCTCACTTCCGGTTTCCGCCTCCCACTTCCGGGTTTCCGCCTCCCACTTCCGGGTTCCAACAAATCCCCTCCCCGCCCTCCCCAAACACTTTTTTACACCCTTTCACCCCCTCGCACGCCTTTTCCCGCCTCCCCCGCTCCTCTCCCCCTCACTTCCGGTTTCCGCCTCCCACTTCCGGGTTTCCGACTCCCACTTCCGGGTTCCAACAAATCCCCTCCCCGCCCTCCCCAAACACTTTTTTACACCCTTTCACCCCCTCGCGCGCCTTTTCCCGCCTCCCCCGCTCCTCTCCCCCTCACTTCCGGTTTCCGCCTCCCACTTCCGGGTTTCCGCCTCCCACTTCCGGGTTCCAACAAATCCCCTCCCCGCCCTCCCCAAACACTTTTTTACACCGTTTCACCCCCTCGGACGCCTTTTCCCGCCTCCCCCGCTCCTCTCCCCCTCACTTCCGGTTTCCGCCTCCCACTTCCGGGTTTCCGACTCCCACTTCCGGGTTCCAACAAATCCCCTCCCCGCCCTCCCCAAACACTTTTTTACACCCTTTCACCCCCTCGCGCGCCTTTTCCCGCCTCCCCCGCTCCTCTCCCCCTCACTTCCGGTTTCCGCCTCCCACTTCCGGGTTTCCGACTCCCACTTCCGGGTTCCAACAAATCCCCTCCCCGCCCTCCCCAAACACTTTTTTACACCCTTTCACCCCCTCGGGCGCCTTTTCCCGCCTCCCCCGCTCCTCTCCCCCTCACTTCCGGTTTCCGCCTCCCACTTCCGGGTTTCCGACTCCCACTTCCGGGTTCCAACAAATCCCCTCCCCGCCCTCCCCAAACACTTTTTTACACCGTTTCACACCCTCGGACGCCTTTTCCCGCCTCCCCCGCTCCTCTCCCCCTCACTTCCGGTTTCCGCCTCCCACTTCCGGGTTTCCGCCTCCCACTTCCGGGTTCCAACAAATCCCCTCCCCGCCCTCCCCAAACACTTTTTTACACCGTTTCACCCCCTCGCACGCCTTTTCCCGCCTCCCCCGCTCCTCTCCCCCTCACTTCCGGTTTCCGCCTCCCACTTCCGGGTTTCCGACTCCCACTTCCGGGTTCCAACAAATCCCCTCCCCGCCCTCCCCAAACACTTTTTTACACCGTTTCTCCCCCTCGCGCGCCTTTTCCCGCCTCCCCCGCTCCTCTCCCCCTCACTTCCGGTTTCCGCCTCCCACTTCCGGGTTTCCGACTCCCACTTCCGGGTTCCAACAAATCCCCTCCCCGCCCTCCCCAAACACTTTTTTACACCGTTTCACCCCCTCGGGCGCCTTTTCCCGCCTCCCCCGCTCCTCTCCCCCTCACTTCCGGTTTCCGCCTCCCACTTCCGGGTTTCCGCCTCCCACTTCCGGGTTCCAACAAATCCCCTCCCCGCCCTCCCCAAACACTTTTTTACACCGTTTCACCCCCTCGCGCGCCTTTTCCCGCCTCCCCCGCTCCTCTCCCCCTCACTTCCGGTTTCCGCCTCCCACTTCCGGGTTTCCGCCTCCCACTTCCGGGTTCCAACAAATCCCCTCCCCGCCCTCCCCAAACACTTTTTTACACCCTTTCACCCCCTCGGGCGCCTTTTCCCGCCTCCCCCGCTCCTCTCCCCCTCACTTCCGGTTTCCGCCTCCCACTTCCGGGTTTCCGACTCCCACTTCCGGGTTCCAACAAATCCCCTCCCCGCCCTCCCCAAACACTTTTTTACACCCTTTCACCCCCTCGCGCGCCTTTTCCCGCCTCCCCCGCTCCTCTCCCCCTCACTTCCGGTTTCCGCCTCCCACTTCCGGGTTTCCGACTCCCACTTCCGGGTTCCAACAAATCCCCTCCCCGCCCTCCCCAAACACTTTTTTACACCCTTTCACCCCCTCGCGCGCCTTTTCCCGCCTCCCCCGCTCCTCTCCCCCTCACTTCCGGTTTCCGCCTCCCACTTCCGGGTTTCCGACTCCCACTTCCGGGTTCCAACAAATCCCCTCCCCGCCCTCCCCAAACACTTTTTTACACCCTTTCACCCCCTCGGGCGCCTTTTCCCGCCTCCCCCGCTCCTCTCCCCCTCACTTCCGGTTTCCGCCTCCCACTTCCGGGTTTCCGACTCCCACTTCCGGGTTCCAACAAATCCCCTCCCCCGCCCTCCCCAAACACTTTTTTACACCGTTTCACCCCCTCGCGCGCCTTTTCCCGCCTCCCCCGCTCCTCTCCCCCTCACTTCCGGTTTCCGCCTCCCACTTCCGGGTTTCCGACTCCCACTTCCGGGTTCCAACAAATCCCCTCCCCGCCCTCCCCAAACACTTTTTTACACCCTTTCACCCCCTCGGGCGCCTTTTCCCGCCTCCCCCGCTCCTCTCCCCCTCACTTCCGGTTTCCGCCTCCCACTTCCGGGTTTCCGACTCCCACTTCCGGGTTCCAACAAATCCCCTCCCCGCCCTCCCCAAACACTTTTTTACACCGTTTCTCCCCCTCGGGCGCCTTTTCCCGCCTCCCCCGCTCCTCTCCCCCTCACTTCCGGTTTCCGCCTCCCACTTCCGGGTTTCCGACTCCCACTTCCGGGTTCCAACAAATCCCCTCCCCGCCCTCCCCAAACACTTTTTTACACCGTTTCTCCCCCTCGGACGCCTTTTCCCGCCTCCCCCGCTCCTCTCCCCCTCACTTCCGGTTTCCGCCTCCCACTTCCGGGTTTCCGCCTCCCACTTCCGGGTTCCAACAAATCCCCTCCCCGCCCTCCCCAAACACTTTTTTACACCCTTTCACCCCCTCACACGCCTTTTCCCGCCTCCCCCGCTCCTCTCCCCCTCACTTCCGGTTTCCGCCTCCCACTTCCGGGTTTCCGACTCCCACTTCCGGGTTCCAACAAATCCCCTCCCCGCCCTCCCCAAACACTTTTTTACACCCTTTCACCCCCTCGGGCGCCTTTTCCCGCCTCCCCCGCTCCTCTCCCCCTCACTTCCGGTTTCCGCCTCCCACTTCCGGGTTTCCGCCTCCCACTTCCGGGTTCCAACAAATCCCCTCCCCGCCCTCCCCAAACACTTTTTTACACCCTTTCACCCCCTCGCGCGCCTTTTCCCGCCTCCCCCGCTCCTCTCCCCCTCACTTCCGGTTTCCGCCTCCCACTTCCGGGTTTCCGACTCCCACTTCCGGGTTCCAACAAATCCCCTCCCCGCCCTCCCCAAACACTTTTTGACACCGTTTCACCCCCTCGGGCGCCTTTTCCCGCCTCCCCCGCTCCTCTCCCCCTCACTTCCGGTTTCCGCCTCCCACTTCCGGGTTTCCGCCTCCCACTTCCGGGTTCCAACAAATCCCCTCCCCGCCCTCCCCAAACACTTTTTTACACCCTTTCACCCCCTCGCGCGCCTTTTCCCGCCTCCCCCGCTCCTCTCCCCCTCACTTCCGGTTTCCGCCTCCCACTTCCGGGTTTCCGACTCCCACTTCCGGGTTCCAACAAATCCCCTCCCCGCCCTCCCCAAACACTTTTTGACACCGTTTCACCCCCTCGGGCGCCTTTTCCCGCCTCCCCCGCTCCTCTCCCCCTCACTTCCGGTTTCCGCCTCCCACTTCCGGGTTTCCGCCTCCCACTTCCGGGTTCCAACAAATCCCCTCCCCGCCCTCCCCAAACACTTTTTTACACCCTTTCACCCCCTCGCGCGCCTTTTCCCGCCTCCCCCGCTCCTCTCCCCCTCACTTCCGGTTTCCGCCTCCCACTTCCGGGTTTCCGACTCCCACTTCCGGGTTCCAACAAATCCCCTCCCCGCCCTCCCCAAACACTTTTTTACACCGTTTCACCCCCTCGCGCGCCTTTTCCCGCCTCCCCCGCTCCTCTCCCCCTCACTTCCGGTTTCCGCCTCCCACTTCCGGGTTTCCGCCTCCCACTTCCGGGTTCCAACAAATCCCCTCCCCGCCCTCCCCAAACACTTTTTTACACCGTTTCACACCCTCGGACGCCTTTTCCCGCCTCCCCCGCTCCTCTCCCCCTCACTTCCGGTTTCCGCCTCCCACTTCCGGGTTTCCGCCTCCCACTTCCGGGTTCCAACAAATCCCCTCCCCGCCCTCCCCAAACACTTTTTTACACCGTTTCACCCCCTCGCACGCCTTTTCCCGCCTCCCCCGCTCCTCTCCCCCTCACTTCCGGTTTCCGCCTCCCACTTCCGGGTTTCCGCCTCCCACTTCCGGGTTCCAACAAATCCCCTCCCCGCCCTCCCCAAACACTTTTTGACACCGTTTCTCCCCCTCGCGCGCCTTTTCCCGCCTCCCCCGCTCCTCTCCCCCTCACTTCCGGTTTCCGCCTCCCACTTCCGGGTTTCCGACTCCCACTTCCGGGTTCCAACAAATCCCCTCCCCGCCCTCCCCAAACACTTTTTTACACCGTTTCACCCCCTCGGGCGCCTTTTCCCGCCTCCCCCGCTCCTCTCCCCCTCACTTCCGGTTTCCGCCTCCCACTTCCGGGTTTCCGACTCCCACTTCCGGGTTCCAACAAATCCCCTCCCCGCCCTCCCCAAACACTTTTTTACACCGTTTCACCCCCTCGCGCGCCTTTTCCCGCCTCCCCCGCTCCTCTCCCCCTCACTTCCGGTTTCCGCCTCCCACTTCCGGGTTTCCGACTCCCACTTCCGGGTTCCAACAAATCCCCTCCCCGCCCTCCCCAAACACTTTTTTACACCCTTTCACCCCCTCGGGCGCCTTTTCCCGCCTCCCCCGCTCCTCTCCCCCTCACTTCCGGTTTCCGCCTCCCACTTCCGGGTTTCCGCCTCCCACTTCCGGGTTCCAACAAATCCCCTCCCCGCCCTCCCCAAACACTTTTTTACACCCTTTCACCCCCTCGCGCGCCTTTTCCCGCCTCCCCCGCTCCTCTCCCCCTCACTTCCGGTTTCCGCCTCCCACTTCCGGGTTTCCGACTCCCACTTCCGGGTTCCAACAAATCCCCTCCCCGCCCTCCCCAAACACTTTTTTACACCGTTTCTCCCCCTCGGGCGCCTTTTCCCGCCTCCCCCGCTCCTCTCCCCCTCACTTCCGGTTTCCGCCTCCCACTTCCGGGTTTCCGACTCCCACTTCCGGGTTCCAACAAATCCCCTCCCCGCCCTCCCCAAACACTTTTTTACACCCTTTCACCCCCTCGGGCGCCTTTTCCCGCCTCCCCCGCTCCTCTCCCCCTCACTTCCGGTTTCCGCCTCCCACTTCCGGGTTTCCGACTCCCACTTCCGGGTTCCAACAAATCCCCTCCCCCGCCCTCCCCAAACACTTTTTTACACCGTTTCACCCCCTCGGGCGCCTTTTCCCGCCTCCCCCGCTCCTCTCCCCCTCACTTCCGGTTTCCGCCTCCCACTTCCGGGTTTCCGACTCCCACTTCCGGGTTCCAACAAATCCCCTCCCCGCCCTCCCCAAACACTTTTTTACACCCTTTCACCCCCTCGCGCGCCTTTTCCCGCCTCCCCCGCTCCTCTCCCCCTCACTTCCGGTTTCCGCCTCCCACTTCCGGGTTTCCGCCTCCCACTTCCGGGTTCCAACAAATCCCCTCCCCGCCCTCCCCAAACACTTTTTTACACCCTTTCACCCCCTCGCACGCCTTTTCCCGCCTCCCCCGCTCCTCTCCCCCTCACTTCCGGTTTCCGCCTCCCACTTCCGGGTTTCCGACTCCCACTTCCGGGTTCCAACAAATCCCCTCCCCGCCCTCCCCAAACACTTTTTTACACCCTTTCACCCCCTCGCGCGCCTTTTCCCGCCTCCCCCGCTCCTCTCCCCCTCACTTCCGGTTTCCGCCTCCCACTTCCGGGTTTCCGACTCCCACTTCCGGGTTCCAACAAATCCCCTCCCCGCCCTCCCCAAACACTTTTTTACACCCTTTCACCCCCTCGGGCGCCTTTTCCCGCCTCCCCCGCTCCTCTCCCCCTCACTTCCGGTTTCCGCCTCCCACTTCCGGGTTTCCGCCTCCCACTTCCGGGTTCCAACAAATCCCCTCCCCGCCCTCCCCAAACACTTTTTTACACCGTTTCTCCCCCTCGGACGCCTTTTCCCGCCTCCCCCGCTCCTCTCCCCCTCACTTCCGGTTTCCGCCTCCCACTTCCGGGTTTCCGCCTCCCACTTCCGGGTTCCAACAAATCCCCTCCCCGCCCTCCCCAAACACTTTTTTACACCCTTTCACCCCCTCACACGCCTTTTCCCGCCTCCCCCGCTCCTCTCCCCCTCACTTCCGGTTTCCGCCTCCCACTTCCGGGTTTCCGACTCCCACTTCCGGGTTCCAACAAATCCCCTCCCCGCCCTCCCCAAACACTTTTTGACACCGTTTCACCCCCTCGGGCGCCTTTTCCCGCCTCCCCCGCTCCTCTCCCCCTCACTTCCGGTTTCCGCCTCCCACTTCCGGGTTTCCGCCTCCCACTTCCGGGTTCCAACAAATCCCCTCCCCGCCCTCCCCAAACACTTTTTGACACCGTTTCACCCCCTCGGACGCCTTTTCCCGCCTCCCCCGCTCCTCTCCCCCTCACTTCCGGTTTCCGCCTCCCACTTCCGGGTTTCCGACTCCCACTTCCGGGTTCCAACAAATCCCCTCCCCGCCCTCCCCAAACACTTTTTTACACCCTTTCACCCCCTCGGGCGCCTTTTCCCGCCTCCCCCGCTCCTCTCCCCCTCACTTCCGGTTTCCGCCTCCCACTTCCGGGTTTCCGCCTCCCACTTCCGGGTTCCAACAAATCCCCTCCCCGCCCTCCCCAAACACTTTTTTACACCCTTTCACCCCCTCGCGCGCCTTTTCCCGCCTCCCCCGCTCCTCTCCCCCTCACTTCCGGTTTCCGCCTCCCACTTCCGGGTTTCCGACTCCCACTTCCGGGTTCCAACAAATCCCCTCCCCGCCCTCCCCAAACACTTTTTGACACCGTTTCACCCCCTCGGGCGCCTTTTCCCGCCTCCCCCGCTCCTCTCCCCCTCACTTCCGGTTTCCGCCTCCCACTTCCGGGTTTCCGACTCCCACTTCCGGGTTCCAACAAATCCCCTCCCCGCCCTCCCCAAACACTTTTTTACACCCTTTCACCCCCTCGCGCGCCTTTTCCCGCCTCCCCCGCTCCTCTCCCCCTCACTTCCGGTTTCCGCCTCCCACTTCCGGGTTTCCGACTCCCACTTCCGGGTTCCAACAAATCCCCTCCCCGCCCTCCCCAAACACTTTTTTACACCGTTTCTCCCCCTCGGGCGCCTTTTCCCGCCTCCCCCGCTCCTCTCCCCCTCACTTCCGGTTTCCGCCTCCCACTTCCGGGTTTCCGACTCCCACTTCCGGGTTCCAACAAATCCCCTCCCCGCCCTCCCCAAACACTTTTTTACACCCTTTCACCCCCTCGCGCGCCTTTTCCCGCCTCCCCCGCTCCTCTCCCCCTCACTTCCGGTTTCCGCCTCCCACTTCCGGGTTTCCGACTCCCACTTCCGGGTTCCAACAAATCCCCTCCCCCGCCCTCCCCAAACACTTTTTTACACCGTTTCACCCCCTCGCGCGCCTTTTCCCGCCTCCCCCGCTCCTCTCCCCCTCACTTCCGGTTTCCGCCTCCCACTTCCGGGTTTCCGACTCCCACTTCCGGGTTCCAACAAATCCCCTCCCCGCCCTCCCCAAACACTTTTTTACACCCTTTCACCCCCTCGCGCGCCTTTTCCCGCCTCCCCCGCTCCTCTCCCCCTCACTTCCGGTTTCCGCCTCCCACTTCCGGGTTTCCGACTCCCACTTCCGGGTTCCAACAAATCCCCTCCCCGCCCTCCCCAAACACTTTTTTACACCCTTTCACCCCCTCGGGCGCCTTTTCCCGCCTCCCCCGCTCCTCTCCCCCTCACTTCCGGTTTCCGCCTCCCACTTCCGGGTTTCCGACTCCCACTTCCGGGTTCCAACAAATCCCCTCCCCGCCCTCCCCAAACACTTTTTTACACCGTTTCTCCCCCTCGCGCGCCTTTTCCCGCCTCCCCCGCTCCTCTCCCCCTCACTTCCGGTTTCCGCCTCCCACTTCCGGGTTTCCGCCTCCCACTTCCGGGTTCCAACAAATCCCCTCCCCGCCCTCCCCAAACACTTTTTTACACCGTTTCTCCCCCTCGGGCGCCTTTTCCCGCCTCCCCCGCTCCTCTCCCCCTCACTTCCGGTTTCCGCCTCCCACTTCCGGGTTTCCGACTCCCACTTCCGGGTTCCAACAAATCCCCTCCCCGCCCTCCCCAAACACTTTTTTACACCCTTTCACCCCCTCGCGCGCCTTTTCCCGCCTCCCCCGCTCCTCTCCCCCTCACTTCCGGTTTCCGCCTCCCACTTCCGGGTTTCCGACTCCCACTTCCGGGTTCCAACAAATCCCCTCCCCGCCCTCCCCAAACACTTTTTTACACCCTTTCACCCCCTCGGGCGCCTTTTCCCGCCTCCCCCGCTCCTCTCCCCCTCACTTCCGGTTTCCGCCTCCCACTTCCGGGTTTCCGCCTCCCACTTCCGGGTTCCAACAAATCCCCTCCCCGCCCTCCCCAAACACTTTTTTACACCCTTTCACCCCCTCGGGCGCCTTTTCCCGCCTCCCCCGCTCCTCTCCCCCTCACTTCCGGTTTCCGCCTCCCACTTCCGGGTTTCCGACTCCCACTTCCGGGTTCCAACAAATCCCCTCCCCGCCCTCCCCAAACACTTTTTGACACCGTTTCACCCCCTCGGACGCCTTTTCCCGCCTCCCCCGCTCCTCTCCCCCTCACTTCCGGTTTCCGCCTCCCACTTCCGGGTTTCCGACTCCCACTTCCGGGTTCCAACAAATCCCCTCCCCGCCCTCCCCAAACACTTTTTTACACCCTTTCACCCCCTCGGGCGCCTTTTCCCGCCTCCCCCGCTCCTCTCCCCCTCACTTCCGGTTTCCGCCTCCCACTTCCGGGTTTCCGCCTCCCACTTCCGGGTTCCAACAAATCCCCTCCCCGCCCTCCCCAAACACTTTTTTACACCCTTTCACCCCCTCGCGCGCCTTTTCCCGCCTCCCCCGCTCCTCTCCCCCTCACTTCCGGTTTCCGCCTCCCACTTCCGGGTTTCCGACTCCCACTTCCGGGTTCCAACAAATCCCCTCCCCGCCCTCCCCAAACACTTTTTTACACCCTTTCACCCCCTCGCGCGCCTTTTCCCGCCTCCCCCGCTCCTCTCCCCCTCACTTCCGGTTTCCGCCTCCCACTTCCGGGTTTCCGACTCCCACTTCCGGGTTCCAACAAATCCCCTCCCCGCCCTCCCCAAACACTTTTTTACACCGTTTCACCCCCTCGGACGCCTTTTCCCGCCTCCCCCGCTCCTCTCCCCCTCACTTCCGGTTTCCGCCTCCCACTTCCGGGTTTCCGACTCCCACTTCCGGGTTCCAACAAATCCCCTCCCCCGCCCTCCCCAAACACTTTTTTACACCGTTTCACCCCCTCGCGCGCCTTTTCCCGCCTCCCCCGCTCCTCTCCCCCTCACTTCCGGTTTCCGCCTCCCACTTCCGGGTTTCCGACTCCCACTTCCGGGTTCCAACAAATCCCCTCCCCGCCCTCCCCAAACACTTTTTTACACCCTTTCACCCCCTCGCGCGCCTTTTCCCGCCTCCCCCGCTCCTCTCCCCCTCACTTCCGGTTTCCGCCTCCCACTTCCGGGTTTCCGACTCCCACTTCCGGGTTCCAACAAATCCCCTCCCCGCCCTCCCCAAACACTTTTTTACACCCTTTCACCCCCTCGGGCGCCTTTTCCCGCCTCCCCCGCTCCTCTCCCCCTCACTTCCGGTTTCCGCCTCCCACTTCCGGGTTTCCGCCTCCCACTTCCGGGTTCCAACAAATCCCCTCCCCGCCCTCCCCAAACACTTTTTTACACCGTTTCACCCCCTCGCACGCCTTTTCCCGCCTCCCCCGCTCCTCTCCCCCTCACTTCCGGTTTCCGCCTCCCACTTCCGGGTTTCCGACTCCCACTTCCGGGTTCCAACAAATCCCCTCCCCGCCCTCCCCAAACACTTTTTTACACCGTTTCACCCCCTCGCGCGCCTTTTCCCGCCTCCCCCGCTCCTCTCCCCCTCACTTCCGGTTTCCGCCTCCCACTTCCGGGTTTCCGACTCCCACTTCCGGGTTCCAACAAATCCCCTCCCCGCCCTCCCCAAACACTTTTTTACACCCTTTCACCCCCTCACACGCCTTTTCCCGCCTCCCCCGCTCCTCTCCCCCTCACTTCCGGTTTCCGCCTCCCACTTCCGGTTTCCGCCTCCCACTTCCGGGTTCCAACAAATCCCCTCCCCGCCCTCCCCAAACACTTTTTGACACCGTTTCACCCCCTCGCACGCCTTTTCCCGCCTCCCCCGCTCCTCTCCCCCTCACTTCCGGTTTCCGCCTCCCACTTCCGGGTTTCCGACTCCCACTTCCGGGTTCCAACAAATCCCCTCCCCGCCCTCCCCAAACACTTTTTGACACCGTTTCACCCCCTCGCACGCCTTTTCCCGCCTCCCCCGCTCCTCTCCCCCTCACTTCCGGTTTCCGCCTCCCACTTCCGGGTTTCCGCCTCCCACTTCCGGGTTCCAACAAATCCCCTCCCCGCCCTCCCCAAACACTTTTTGACACCGTTTCACCCCCTCGGACGCCTTTTCCCGCCTCCCCCGCTCCTCTCCCCCTCACTTCCGGTTTCCGCCTCCCACTTCCGGGTTTCCGACTCCCACTTCCGGGTTCCAACAAATCCCCTCCCCGCCCTCCCCAAACACTTTTTGACACCGTTTCACCCCCTCGGGCGCCTTTTCCCGCCTCCCCCGCTCCTCTCCCCCTCACTTCCGGTTTCCGCCTCCCACTTCCGGGTTTCCGCCTCCCACTTCCGGGTTCCAACAAATCCCCTCCCCGCCCTCCCCAAACACTTTTTTACACCCTTTCACCCCCTCGGGCGCCTTTTCCCGCCTCCCCCGCTCCTCTCCCCCTCACTTCCGGTTTCCGCCTCCCACTTCCGGGTTTCCGCCTCCCACTTCCGGGTTCCAACAAATCCCCTCCCCGCCCTCCCCAAACACTTTTTTACACCCTTTCACCCCCTCGGGCGCCTTTTCCCGCCTCCCCCGCTCCTCTCCCCCTCACTTCCGGTTTCCGCCTCCCACTTCCGGGTTTCCGACTCCCACTTCCGGGTTCCAACAAATCCCCTCCCCGCCCTCCCCAAACACTTTTTTACACCGTTTCTCCCCCTCGGGCGCCTTTTCCCGCCTCCCCCGCTCCTCTCCCCCTCACTTCCGGTTTCCGCCTCCCACTTCCGGGTTTCCGACTCCCACTTCCGGGTTCCAACAAATCCCCTCCCCGCCCTCCCCAAACACTTTTTTACACCCTTTCACCCCCTCGGGCGCCTTTTCCCGCCTCCCCCGCTCCTCTCCCCCTCACTTCCGGTTTCCGCCTCCCACTTCCGGGTTTCCGACTCCCACTTCCGGGTTCCAACAAATCCCCTCCCCCGCCCTCCCCAAACACTTTTTTACACCGTTTCACCCCCTCGCGCTCCTTTTCCCGCCTCCCCCGCTCCTCTCCCCCTCACTTCCGGTTTCCGCCTCCCACTTCCGGGTTTCCGACTCCCACTTCCGGGTTCCAACAAATCCCCTCCCCGCCCTCCCCAAACACTTTTTTACACCCTTTCACCCCCTCGCGCGCCTTTTCCCGCCTCCCCCGCTCCTCTCCCCCTCACTTCCGGTTTCCGCCTCCCACTTCCGGGTTTCCGACTCCCACTTCCGGGTTCCAACAAATCCCCTCCCCGCCCTCCCCAAACACTTTTTTACACCCTTTCACCCCCTCGGGTGCCTTTTCCCGCCTCCCCCGCTCCTCTCCCCCTCACTTCCGGTTTCCGCCTCCCACTTCCGGGTTTCCGACTCCCACTTCCGGGTTCCAACAAATCCCCTCCCCGCCCTCCCCAAACACTTTTTTACACCGTTTCTCCCCCTCGGGCGCCTTTTCCCGCCTCCCCCGCTCCTCTCCCCCTCACTTCCGGTTTCCGCCTCCCACTTCCGGTTTCCGCCTCCCACTTCCGGGTTCCAACAAATCCCCTCCCCGCCCTCCCCAAACACTTTTTGACACCGTTTCACCCCCTCGGGCGCCTTTTCCCGCCTCCCCCGCTCCTCTCCCCCTCACTTCCGGTTTCCGCCTCCCACTTCCGGGTTTCCGACTCCCACTTCCGGGTTCCAACAAATCCCCTCCCCGCCCTCCCCAAACACTTTTTTACACCCTTTCACCCCCTCGGGCGCCTTTTCCCGCCTCCCCCGCTCCTCTCCCCCTCACTTCCGGTTTCCGCCTCCCACTTCCGGGTTTCCGCCTCCCACTTCCGGGTTCCAACAAATCCCCTCCCCGCCCTCCCCAAACACTTTTTGACACCGTTTCACCCCCTCGGACGCCTTTTCCCGCCTCCCCCGCTCCTCTCCCCCTCACTTCCGGTTTCCGCCTCCCACTTCCGGGTTTCCGACTCCCACTTCCGGGTTCCAACAAATCCCCTCCCCGCCCTCCCCAAACACTTTTTTACACCGTTTCACCCCCTCGGGCGCCTTTTCCCGCCTCCCCCGCTCCTCTCCCCCTCACTTCCGGTTTCCGCCTCCCACTTCCGGGTTTCCGACTCCCACTTCCGGGTTCCAACAAATCCCCTCCCCGCCCTCCCCAAACACTTTTTTACACCCTTTCACCCCCTCGCGCGCCTTTTCCCGCCTCCCCCGCTCCTCTCCCCCTCACTTCCGGTTTCCGCCTCCCACTTCCGGGTTTCCGCCTCCCACTTCCGGGTTCCAACAAATCCCCTCCCCGCCCTCCCCAAACACTTTTTTACACCCTTTCACCCCCTCGCACGCCTTTTCCCGCCTCCCCCGCTCCTCTCCCCCTCACTTCCGGTTTCCGCCTCCCACTTCCGGGTTTCCGACTCCCACTTCCGGGTTCCAACAAATCCCCTCCCCGCCCTCCCCAAACACTTTTTTACACCCTTTCACCCCCTCGGGCGCCTTTTCCCGCCTCCCCCGCTCCTCTCCCCCTCACTTCCGGTTTCCGCCTCCCACTTCCGGGTTTCCGACTCCCACTTCCGGGTTCCAACAAATCCCCTCCCCGCCCTCCCCAAACACTTTTTTACACCCTTTCACCCCCTCGCGCGCCTTTTCCCGCCTCCCCCGCTCCTCTCCCCCTCACTTCCGGTTTCCGCCTCCCACTTCCGGGTTTCCGACTCCCACTTCCGGGTTCCAACAAATCCCCTCCCCGCCCTCCCCAAACACTTTTTTACACCCTTTCACCCCCTCGGGCGCCTTTTCCCGCCTCCCCCGCTCCTCTCCCCCTCACTTCCGGTTTCCGCCTCCCACTTCCGGGTTTCCGACTCCCACTTCCGGGTTCCAACAAATCCCCTCCCCGCCCTCCCCAAACACTTTTTGACACCGTTTCACCCCCTCGGACGCCTTTTCCCGCCTCCCCCGCTCCTCTCCCCCTCACTTCCGGTTTCCGCCTCCCACTTCCGGGTTTCCGACTCCCACTTCCGGGTTCCAACAAATCCCCTCCCCGCCCTCCCCAAACACTTTTTTACACCCTTTCACCCCCTCACACGCCTTTTCCCGCCTCCCCCGCTCCTCTCCCCCTCACTTCCGGTTTCCGCCTCCCACTTCCGGTTTCCGCCTCCCACTTCCGGGTTCCAACAAATCCCCTCCCCGCCCTCCCCAAACACTTTTTGACACCGTTTCACCCCCTCGCACGCCTTTTCCCGCCTCCCCCGCTCCTCTCCCCCTCACTTCCGGTTTCCGCCTCCCACTTCCGGGTTTCCGACTCCCACTTCCGGGTTCCAACAAATCCCCTCCCCGCCCTCCCCAAACACTTTTTTACACCCTTTCACCCCCTCGCGCGCCTTTTCCCGCCTCCCCCGCTCCTCTCCCCCTCACTTCCGGTTTCCGCCTCCCACTTCCGGGTTTCCGACTCCCACTTCCGGGTTCCAACAAATCCCCTCCCCGCCCTCCCCAAACACTTTTTGACACCGTTTCACCCCCTCGCACGCCTTTTCCCGCCTCCCCCGCTCCTCTCCCCCTCACTTCCGGTTTCCGCCTCCCACTTCCGGGTTTCCGACTCCCACTTCCGGGTTCCAACAAATCCCCTCCCCGCCCTCCCCAAACACTTTTTTACACCCTTTCACCCCCTCGGGCGCCTTTTCCCGCCTCCCCCGCTCCTCTCCCCCTCACTTCCGGTTTCCGCCTCCCACTTCCGGGTTTCCGCCTCCCACTTCCGGGTTCCAACAAATCCCCTCCCCGCCCTCCCCAAACACTTTTTTACACCGTTTCTCCCCCTCGGACGCCTTTTCCCGCCTCCCCCGCTCCTCTCCCCCTCACTTCCGGTTTCCGCCTCCCACTTCCGGGTTTCCGACTCCCACTTCCGGGTTCCAACAAATCCCCTCCCCGCCCTCCCCAAACACTTTTTTACACCCTTTCACCCCCTCGCGCGCCTTTTCCCGCCTCCCCCGCTCCTCTCCCCCTCACTTCCGGTTTCCGCCTCCCACTTCCGGGTTTCCGACTCCCACTTCCGGGTTCCAACAAATCCCCTCCCCGCCCTCCCCAAACACTTTTTTACACCCTTTCACCCCCTCGGGCGCCTTTTCCCGCCTCCCCCGCTCCTCTCCCCCTCACTTCCGGTTTCCGCCTCCCACTTCCGGGTTTCCGACTCCCACTTCCGGGTTCCAACAAATCCCCTCCCCGCCCTCCCCAAACACTTTTTGACACCGTTTCACCCCCTCGGACGCCTTTTCCCGCCTCCCCCGCTCCTCTCCCCCTCACTTCCGGTTTCCGCCTCCCACTTCCGGGTTTCCGACTCCCACTTCCGGGTTCCAACAAATCCCCTCCCCGCCCTCCCCAAACACTTTTTTACACCCTTTCACCCCCTCACACGCCTTTTCCCGCCTCCCCCGCTCCTCTCCCCCTCACTTCCGGTTTCCGCCTCCCACTTCCGGTTTCCGCCTCCCACTTCCGGGTTCCAACAAATCCCCTCCCCGCCCTCCCCAAACACTTTTTGACACCGTTTCACCCCCTCGCACGCCTTTTCCCGCCTCCCCCGCTCCTCTCCCCCTCACTTCCGGTTTCCGCCTCCCACTTCCGGGTTTCCGACTCCCACTTCCGGGTTCCAACAAATCCCCTCCCCGCCCTCCCCAAACACTTTTTTACACCCTTTCACCCCCTCGCGCGCCTTTTCCCGCCTCCCCCGCTCCTCTCCCCCTCACTTCCGGTTTCCGCCTCCCACTTCCGGGTTTCCGACTCCCACTTCCGGGTTCCAACAAATCCCCTCCCCGCCCTCCCCAAACACTTTTTGACACCGTTTCACCCCCTCGCACGCCTTTTCCCGCCTCCCCCGCTCCTCTCCCCCTCACTTCCGGTTTCCGCCTCCCACTTCCGGGTTTCCGACTCCCACTTCCGGGTTCCAACAAATCCCCTCCCCGCCCTCCCCAAACACTTTTTTACACCCTTTCACCCCCTCGGGCGCCTTTTCCCGCCTCCCCCGCTCCTCTCCCCCTCACTTCCGGTTTCCGCCTCCCACTTCCGGGTTTCCGCCTCCCACTTCCGGGTTCCAACAAATCCCCTCCCCGCCCTCCCCAAACACTTTTTTACACCCTTTCACCCCCTCGCGCGCCTTTTCCCGCCTCCCCCGCTCCTCTCCCCCTCACTTCCGGTTTCCGCCTCCCACTTCCGGGTTTCCGACTCCCACTTCCGGGTTCCAACAAATCCCCTCCCCGCCCTCCCCAAACACTTTTTTACACCCTTTCACCCCCTCGGGCGCCTTTTCCCGCCTCCCCCGCTCCTCTCCCCCTCACTTCCGGTTTCCGCCTCCCACTTCCGGGTTTCCGACTCCCACTTCCGGGTTCCAACAAATCCCCTCCCCGCCCTCCCCAAACACTTTTTGACACCGTTTCACCCCCTCGGACGCCTTTTCCCGCCTCCCCCGCTCCTCTCCCCCTCACTTCCGGTTTCCGCCTCCCACTTCCGGGTTTCCGACTCCCACTTCCGGGTTCCAACAAATCCCCTCCCCGCCCTCCCCAAACACTTTTTTACACCCTTTCACCCCCTCACACGCCTTTTCCCGCCTCCCCCGCTCCTCTCCCCCTCACTTCCGGTTTCCGCCTCCCACTTCCGGTTTCCGCCTCCCACTTCCGGGTTCCAACAAATCCCCTCCCCGCCCTCCCCAAACACTTTTTGACACCGTTTCACCCCCTCGCACGCCTTTTCCCGCCTCCCCCGCTCCTCTCCCCCTCACTTCCGGTTTCCGCCTCCCACTTCCGGGTTTCCGACTCCCACTTCCGGGTTCCAACAAATCCCCTCCCCGCCCTCCCCAAACACTTTTTTACACCCTTTCACCCCCTCGCGCGCCTTTTCCCGCCTCCCCCGCTCCTCTCCCCCTCACTTCCGGTTTCCGCCTCCCACTTCCGGGTTTCCGACTCCCACTTCCGGGTTCCAACAAATCCCCTCCCCGCCCTCCCCAAACACTTTTTGACACCGTTTCACCCCCTCGCACGCCTTTTCCCGCCTCCCCCGCTCCTCTCCCCCTCACTTCCGGTTTCCGCCTCCCACTTCCGGGTTTCCGACTCCCACTTCCGGGTTCCAACAAATCCCCTCCCCGCCCTCCCCAAACACTTTTTTACACCCTTTCACCCCCTCGCGCGCCTTTTCCCGCCTCCCCCGCTCCTCTCCCCCTCACTTCCGGTTTCCGCCTCCCACTTCCGGGTTTCCGCCTCCCACTTCCGGGTTCCAACAAATCCCCTCCCCGCCCTCCCCAAACACTTTTTTACACCGTTTCTCCCCCTCGGACGCCTTTTCCCGCCTCCCCCGCTCCTCTCCCCCTCACTTCCGGTTTCCGCCTCCCACTTCCGGGTTTCCGACTCCCACTTCCGGGTTCCAACAAATCCCCTCCCCGCCCTCCCCAAACACTTTTTTACACCCTTTCACCCCCTCGCGCGCCTTTTCCCGCCTCCCCCGCTCCTCTCCCCCTCACTTCCGGTTTCCGCCTCCCACTTCCGGGTTTCCGACTCCCACTTCCGGGTTCCAACAAATCCCCTCCCCGCCCTCCCCAAACACTTTTTTACACCCTTTCACCCCCTCGGGCGCCTTTTCCCGCCTCCCCCGCTCCTCTCCCCCTCACTTCCGGTTTCCGCCTCCCACTTCCGGGTTTCCGACTCCCACTTCCGGGTTCCAACAAATCCCCTCCCCGCCCTCCCCAAACACTTTTTGACACCGTTTCACCCCCTCGGACGCCTTTTCCCGCCTCCCCCGCTCCTCTCCCCCTCACTTCCGGTTTCCGCCTCCCACTTCCGGGTTTCCGACTCCCACTTCCGGGTTCCAACAAATCCCCTCCCCGCCCTCCCCAAACACTTTTTTACACCCTTTCACCCCCTCACACGCCTTTTCCCGCCTCCCCCGCTCCTCTCCCCCTCACTTCCGGTTTCCGCCTCCCACTTCCGGTTTCCGCCTCCCACTTCCGGGTTCCAACAAATCCCCTCCCCGCCCTCCCCAAACACTTTTTGACACCGTTTCACCCCCTCGCACGCCTTTTCCCGCCTCCCCCGCTCCTCTCCCCCTCACTTCCGGTTTCCGCCTCCCACTTCCGGGTTTCCGACTCCCACTTCCGGGTTCCAACAAATCCCCTCCCCGCCCTCCCCAAACACTTTTTTACACCCTTTCACCCCCTCGCGCGCCTTTTCCCGCCTCCCCCGCTCCTCTCCCCCTCACTTCCGGTTTCCGCCTCCCACTTCCGGGTTTCCGACTCCCACTTCCGGGTTCCAACAAATCCCCTCCCCGCCCTCCCCAAACACTTTTTGACACCGTTTCACCCCCTCGCACGCCTTTTCCCGCCTCCCCCGCTCCTCTCCCCCTCACTTCCGGTTTCCGCCTCCCACTTCCGGGTTTCCGACTCCCACTTCCGGGTTCCAACAAATCCCCTCCCCGCCCTCCCCAAACACTTTTTTACACCCTTTCACCCCCTCGGGCGCCTTTTCCCGCCTCCCCCGCTCCTCTCCCCCTCACTTCCGGTTTCCGCCTCCCACTTCCGGGTTTCCGCCTCCCACTTCCGGGTTCCAACAAATCCCCTCCCCGCCCTCCCCAAACACTTTTTTACACCGTTTCTCCCCCTCGGACGCCTTTTCCCGCCTCCCCCGCTCCTCTCCCCCTCACTTCCGGTTTCCGCCTCCCACTTCCGGGTTTCCGACTCCCACTTCCGGGTTCCAACAAATCCCCTCCCCGCCCTCCCCAAACACTTTTTTACACCCTTTCACCCCCTCGGGCGCCTTTTCCCGCCTCCCCCGCTCCTCTCCCCCTCACTTCCGGTTTCCGCCTCCCACTTCCGGGTTTCCGCCTCCCACTTCCGGGTTCCAACAAATCCCCTCCCCGCCCTCCCCAAACACTTTTTTACACCCTTTCACCCCCTCGGGCGCCTTTTCCCGCCTCCCCCGCTCCTCTCCCCCTCACTTCCGGTTTCCGCCTCCCACTTCCGGGTTTCCGCCTCCCACTTCCGGGTTCCAACAAATCCCCTCCCCGCCCTCCCCAAACACTTTTTTACACCCTTTCACCCCCTCGCGCGCCTTTTCCCGCCTCCCCCGCTCCTCTCCCCCTCACTTCCGGTTTCCGCCTCCCACTTCCGGGTTTCCGACTCCCACTTCCGGGTTCCAACAAATCCCCTCCCCGCCCTCCCCAAACACTTTTTTACACCCTTTCACCCCCTCGGGCGCCTTTTCCCGCCTCCCCCGCTCCTCTCCCCCTCACTTCCGGTTTCCGCCTCCCACTTCCGGGTTTCCGACTCCCACTTCCGGGTTCCAACAAATCCCCTCCCCGCCCTCCCCAAACACTTTTTGACACCGTTTCACCCCCTCGGACGCCTTTTCCCGCCTCCCCCGCTCCTCTCCCCCTCACTTCCGGTTTCCGCCTCCCACTTCCGGGTTTCCGACTCCCACTTCCGGGTTCCAACAAATCCCCTCCCCGCCCTCCCCAAACACTTTTTTACACCCTTTCACCCCCTCACACGCCTTTTCCCGCCTCCCCCGCTCCTCTCCCCCTCACTTCCGGTTTCCGCCTCCCACTTCCGGTTTCCGCCTCCCACTTCCGGGTTCCAACAAATCCCCTCCCCGCCCTCCCCAAACACTTTTTGACACCGTTTCACCCCCTCGCACGCCTTTTCCCGCCTCCCCCGCTCCTCTCCCCCTCACTTCCGGTTTCCGCCTCCCACTTCCGGGTTTCCGACTCCCACTTCCGGGTTCCAACAAATCCCCTCCCCGCCCTCCCCAAACACTTTTTTACACCCTTTCACCCCCTCGCGCGCCTTTTCCCGCCTCCCCCGCTCCTCTCCCCCTCACTTCCGGTTTCCGCCTCCCACTTCCGGGTTTCCGACTCCCACTTCCGGGTTCCAACAAATCCCCTCCCCGCCCTCCCCAAACACTTTTTGACACCGTTTCACCCCCTCGCACGCCTTTTCCCGCCTCCCCCGCTCCTCTCCCCCTCACTTCCGGTTTCCGCCTCCCACTTCCGGGTTTCCGACTCCCACTTCCGGGTTCCAACAAATCCCCTCCCCGCCCTCCCCAAACACTTTTTGACACCGTTTCACCCCCTCGGACGCCTTTTCCCGCCTCCCCCGCTCCTCTCCCCCTCACTTCCGGTTTCCGCCTCCCACTTCCGGGTTTCCGACTCCCACTTCCGGGTTCCAACAAATCCCCTCCCCGCCCTCCCCAAACACTTTTTTACACCCTTTCACCCCCTCACACGCCTTTTCCCGCCTCCCCCGCTCCTCTCCCCCTCACTTCCGGTTTCCGCCTCCCACTTCCGGTTTCCGCCTCCCACTTCCGGGTTCCAACAAATCCCCTCCCCGCCCTCCCCAAACACTTTTTGACACCGTTTCACCCCCTCGCACGCCTTTTCCCGCCTCCCCCGCTCCTCTCCCCCTCACTTCCGGTTTCCGCCTCCCACTTCCGGGTTTCCGACTCCCACTTCCGGGTTCCAACAAATCCCCTCCCCGCCCTCCCCAAACACTTTTTTACACCCTTTCACCCCCTCGCGCGCCTTTTCCCGCCTCCCCCGCTCCTCTCCCCCTCACTTCGCCTCCGGTTTCCGCCTCCCACTTCCGGGTTTCCGACTCCCACTTCCGGGTTCCAACAAATCCCCTCCCCGCCCTCCCCAAACACTTTTTGACACCGTTTCACCCCCTCGCACGCCTTTTCCCGCCTCCCCCGCTCCTCTCCCCCTCACTTCCGGTTTCCGCCTCCCACTTCCGGGTTTCCGACTCCCACTTCCGGGTTCCAACAAATCCCCTCCCCGCCCTCCCCAAACACTTTTTTACACCCTTTCACCCCCTCGGGCGCCTTTTCCCGCCTCCCCCGCTCCTCTCCCCCTCACTTCCGGTTTCCGCCTCCCACTTCCGGGTTTCCGCCTCCCACTTCCGGGTTCCAACAAATCCCCTCCCCGCCCTCCCCAAACACTTTTTTACACCGTTTCTCCCCCTCGGACGCCTTTTCCCGCCTCCCCCGCTCCTCTCCCCCTCACTTCCGGTTTCCGCCTCCCACTTCCGGGTTTCCGACTCCCACTTCCGGGTTCCAACAAATCCCCTCCCCGCCCTCCCCAAACACTTTTTTACACCCTTTCACCCCCTCGGGCGCCTTTTCCCGCCTCCCCCGCTCCTCTCCCCCTCACTTCCGGTTTCCGCCTCCCACTTCCGGGTTTCCGCCTCCCACTTCCGGGTTCCAACAAATCCCCTCCCCGCCCTCCCCAAACACTTTTTTACACCCTTTCACCCCCTCGGGCGCCTTTTCCCGCCTCCCCGCTCCTCTCCCCCTCACTTCCGGTTTCCGCCTCCCACTTCCGGGTTTCCGCCTCCCACTTCCGGGTTCCAACAAATCCCCTCCCCGCCCTCCCCAAACACTTTTTTACACCCTTTCACCCCCTCGCGCGCCTTTTCCCGCCTCCCCCGCTCCTCTCCCCCTCACTTCCGGTTTCCGCCTCCCACTTCCGGGTTTCCGACTCCCACTTCCGGGTTCCAACAAATCCCCTCCCCGCCCTCCCCAAACACTTTTTTACACCCGTTTCACCCCCTCGGCCGCCTTTTCCCGCCTCCCCCGCTCCTCTCCCCCTCACTTCCGGTTTCCGCCTCCCACTTCCGGGTTTCCGACTCCCACTTCCGGGTTCCAACAAATCCCCTCCCCGCCCTCCCCAAACACTTTTTACACCCGTTTCACCCCCTCGGACGCCTTTTCCGCCTCCCCCGCTCCTCTCCCCCTCACTTCCGGTTTCCGCCTCCCACTTCCGGGTTTCCGACTCCCACTTCCGGGTTCCAACAAATCCCCTCCCCGCCCTCCCCAAACACTTTTTGACACCGTTTCACCCCCTCACACGCCTTTTCCGCCTCCCCCGCTCCTCTCCCCCTCACTTCCGGTTTCCGCCTCCCACTTCCGGTTTCCGCCTCCCACTTCCGGGTTCCAACAAATCCCCTCCCCGCCCTCCCCAAACACTTTTTGACAATTACGGCCGCGTTTCACCCCCTCGCACGCCTTTTCCCGCCTCCCCCGCTCCTCTCCCCCTCACTTCCGGTTTCCGCCTCCCACTTCCGGGTTTCCGACTCCCACTTCCCGGGTTCCAACAAATCCCCTCCCCGCCCTCCCCAAAACACTTTTTTAC